>NC_142119.1:22360192-22666730 GCF_056152115.1 Neolamprologus brichardi | reverse complement strand
TAAGCAGTCGCAAGACTCAGGTGACTGTTGGAGAAAAATTGGAGTTGATGTGCCGGGTCAGAGGGCCACACACGCCGGTAACAGTGACTTGGAGCGTGCAACGTGAGGCTAAAACACCAGACACCATCCTGACACTTTCCCCTGATGGCACCATCAGTTGGTCTGCAGATCAGAACCACTACCAGCTACGAGTAGAAAGCAGAAGAACTGAAGTCATGTACTATCTGCTGGTCATTGGTACCAGCCACAGAGAAGGAGGAAGCTACCAGTGCAATGCGTCTGTCTTACTGAAGAATGTGCACAAGGAGTTGAAAGCATCCAATCAGCTTTCTGTGATAGTAAACAACCCAGGTACTGCCAGCTGCAGCCATTTCGGGGCATCATTAAATAGAAAGAGTCATTTTTTCCCTCTTTCCTCAGAAAATAATGAAAATATTGTCTCCTTTTCTAGTAAGCAGGCTTGATGTGTCACCTATCCCTGCAATGACAAGAAACATGAACACTGACATAACAATAACATGCGCCATCATCACAAAAACGTCTGAATCATCACTCTATTCTATCACCTGGCTGCATGAGGAAAATGCAGGAAATAAGACCATTGTAAGCTTGGACCGGAATTCCATAGTAACAGAATCCCAGGTGGACCTGCGTCAGCGAATCAGCATGAGGCGCAGCAAAGGACCCATTTTTGAACTGACTATTCGGCAAGCTCGAATCTCAGATAAAGGTTTATATACATGCAAAGTGGGCGAGTGGCTTCAAGATCCTCGTGGTGAATGGTATCTGCTCTCAACAGTGTCCAAAAGCACAGTGCTAACAATTACTGAGCCTGGTGAATACATTTATTTTTCATACTTCAGAAACATGTTCACATGCCATATACAGTTGGCACAAAAATAAATTAAACAGACCATTTAAAAATATATAACTTCATATTAATTTTTTTCATTCTCTAGCCAACGACCTTCGTTTAGATAAGAAAGAGCAGCAGCTGACTGCCAAAGAAGGAGAAGAAGTCGAGCTCAACTGTAGCGTCACCTCAGGAGCTTCTGGTTCTTCGGTTTTCTATCGAGTCATTTGGCATTATGCTGCACACAGTTCTTCTTTGAAGAATGCCTCCCTGGTGGAGCTTGACCACACCGGCCTGGTGAGTTACCCAGAGAACGACATCAGAGGCCTGCAGGAACGGCTACGCCTGTCCAGACCCACTCAGAAAAGCTTTTACCTAAGTATTCAGAAAGCCCATGAAGAGGATAGTGGAACCTACTGGTGCCAAGTGGATCAATACCAGCTGGATAATGAAGCTCACTGGCAGCTGAAGGCCTCAGACAGTGGTGGTGCTATCAAACTCAGTGTAAAAGTAACAGGTATGATCACACTTTTAGAAGTATTCTGTTAGGATCTTAATAGTATAGCTATTTTGGGGGGCTATGTTTTATATAGCTATTGGGTTTTTGTTTTCTTTTTTTGGGGGGGGGGGGGGGGGGGGGGGGGGTTACAAGTTCAGTTACAAGTTCTGTGTCAATCCATCTAACCCTAATAATGGTGGATGATATCAAACAAGACTTAAGTTTCAAGCCTAAATTCAAGTCAAAGGCTCGTGCTTCAGGCCTTTTCTAAATCTGGGTCTGTATAAAGTCATAGAGAGTTGACATCCCCAGAACAGCCATATAAGAGCACACAGCTGTGGATGTGAGTAAAGCAGCCCCAACCATCCGCACTTCACACTTCTACACAATCTATTTGTGAGTAGAGACCTTTAATGGAGAGTTTCTAGAACAGCTTCAGCTAGATGAACTTCAGTGGGCTGCCAAATATGACTCAAATCAAGATGTGTTTGCACTGTGAAGCATGCAAAGGTTCAGTGACCTCACTGAATGAAGATGGAGCTAGACATGAACAAGAGACTATCTTTAATCGTCTTGCTGTAACTTTGTATCAGCCATATATTAGTTAGTGTTATCATCTAATTTAACTCTATAAAAAAGGAATCAAATGTAATTCCCAAAACCTTGACAAAATATCCAACTCTTCTCAGTTGTCTTCTGGGCACCTCTCTTTTTTTGCTGTTGATTGTTTCATTTTTTCTGTTTGGCTGTTTGCAAGCTCTCCCTTGTGTGTCAGTATAACTGAATTTCATTAGGTCTCACTGATTAGTTACCTTAATAAACTAAAGTTTTGCCCTTGTCCTTTTTCACAGAAAATAATCTCTCTGTTTCAAAGGAAGATACAGCGATGAATATAAGCAGAAACCAGGATTTTACTATTCCCTGTAACATCAACAAACAATCAAGCAATGAATCCAAGTTCCAGGTCACATGGTTTTGGCAGAAAGAAATAGAAACGAAACAGCGCCCAATATTCACAGTCTACAGAAACTCCATTCAGCAACACAGGTTTGGGGAGAATGTTCGCCTGAGATACGACCACCCTGACCCCAGCCAATTCAGCCTCACGTTCTCAAGCCCTGGTCCTGATAATAGTGGCCTGTATTTCTGTGAGGTAGAGGAGTGGCTGCCTTCTCTGTCTCGTGGGTGGAGAAAAGTTGCAGTGGAAAAGTCAGGGCATTTGAATGTCAGTGTTCTCACAGAAGGTAGGCATGTCTTAACACACTTAGTCATTTCTCTCAGTAAATATCACAACATCATTTGGAAACACCTTTCTTTGTCTTCTTCTTTGCAGGTGATGCTAATGCTAATACCGTATCTGAATGCAACACAACAACCTATACAATCATTATTGCAGTTCTCATCATTATGGTGGTGGTTATATTATTACTGATGTTCAAGGTGTGCAGAAGTAAAGGCTCACAAGGAAAAAACTCCTCTTCATCTCTCTGGGCTGAATCAGTACCTATGAACAACAAACCCAGTGGAGACGATTGAACAGCAAAGACATTTTTTTTGGTTTCTTTTAGATATGATGCAAAAATATGTAAAATTTTCCATTTAAATAATTGTGTTCATTCATTTGTTTATAACATTCCATGAAGTAGCTCTGCTGATTTACTTTTAGTACAGGTAGGAAGATTTTTTTTCTTTAGGAGTTAATGAAACTACATTTAGAAAGGCAATTCTCATTTTATAGATTCTTCTGCTCATTTTTAAGGCCCGAATGCACAAGCAGCTAAACTGTGGTGAGTCTGTGGCTTCACATCTGCGAAGACGTTGCAATGTCGCATGTTTTCATGCAGTTATAAGCATAAATTGTGGTGAATGTCTAACTAGTTCAGCAATTACTCAACCGGGAAGTGCTGTGGTAATGCTCAGAATGACTGTGGTCTTGAAATCCTGCTGAGATGTCCATGTGTCAGACATTTAAATGTTAGCTACTGATTGCCACAATGTTCTTAAGAATTTTCACAAGATACTTACTAATGCAAACTTTTCCCTTTTTTTGCTATCGTTACAAAATTGTTTTGCTAAAGCTTACAAAAATTGTTTGGTGATGACAGTATTTCTCATTTGCATCTGAGCCATGATGCACAGTGTTATATATGTATGTGTGTGTGTTTCATTTATTTTATGTTTGTCACATGCAATCTAGTATTACTTTTTTTTCATTGCTGTGGCTTGAAACAATAATTCTATAATAATAATTCTTTAAATTCAATAATTTAAATTTTTAACTGAAGATAAAAGACATCTAAAGAATAGACCTTGACAGTTCATCATTAGATAAGATACTGAATATCAATGGGTTGTAAAAATGAACTGCACTCATATGGTGGACATAGGTATTGGTCAGCCATTTAAAGCATTTTAATTCATGGTTATTCATCTTGCATTTGTCCCACTGGCTGTTAAGTTGAGTGTTACTTTTTTATGGATTGTATTCCTCTATGAATTTTATTTTTTTAAAAGTTATAGGCTTGGGCAGGTCTACTGCCCCTGAAAGACTGCTTTTATGTTGATGTGAGTGAAAAAATAAAGTCAGCACTTTGACATGTCAATGTGTCAAATTAAAAAAATATAAAAAGACATAAATAATAATAGTGTGTGGCTATGTAGGGGCTCATAGAATGCAATGTACTATATATGTGTGCTGTTTCACACTGTCATTCTTTCTCTATTTCACTTAATGTTTCCTTCATCACCCTCTATGAATCTTTAACATTCCATCTGTGCAAAAGACTAGAATTGAATCAACTTGTTGCCTTTACTTTTCAGTGAACAGCTGAAAGGAAGGCTTTTGTGTGGTGTTTGTATAAAGTTGAGGTAAAACTTGCAGCGTCGCTCTGAAAGATGTGAGAGATTAAAAGAGCACTTTATGGCAGACTGTAGTTTTCTCGGCCTCAGAGAAATGTTGTTGTGCTGTTTAGAATTTTTGAATTTGTTGAATTTTACAAAGTGGTGGACTTGGCTCCTTGGTACAGCCTCCCTCTAAACGTTACTGTAATTTCACTTGCTTGTGTTGCCATGGCAATGACTGTCGGGGCAAACAAAAAAACCCACAAAATTTGGAAGGCAAATCACTGCACAAATGTTGCATTGAAGGATATGATTTTATATAATTTTATATGATAGAGGTCAGTGATATTAAAGCAGTAGGCATACAATCTTTGTAAGCCTACATTTTCATGGGAAATGACACTGAAAGAAGACTGCTTTTACAAAAACAATGACTCTGTTTGTCCATACCTGCATACACAAACAATGAGTAGATTTCATATGTCAGTTGTGCATGCTGCCTGTCTGGTTGGTTAGCACACTTAAATGGCAAAGTGCCAGGAAGAATATTAATGCCACTTGTAATGTTGTGGATCCTGTGGCCTCTCCTCTAGCACCACCATGAGGACATTTTTTGGGTGAAATGTCTAGATAACGTTGACGAACCCCTAGGTTTCCATCTAGCTCCAACAACAGGATGCAATATTTCTTTTCCATCGTGTTGGCAATAATAATAAAGACGATCTGATGGTTGTTAACTTCAGTACAGCTACTGAGTTTTGTGGTCCTTCGATATTGAGTCCAGAGCCATCATCAGCTCAAGATTCCAGTGTTCAAGATCCTAAAACTGCAAGAAAAGAAATTCCAATTAGTCCAAAATATAAATGTCAGCAATATTCCCCAACATTTAGACTGCAAACATGTTAAACATTAAGTCTGCTAAAACAACAGCGTGTGAGCACTCATAGAAGGTGACTGCAGTTTCCTGAAGGAACAGAAGTTGTCCGGGGAAACTCGCTGGTCCTTATGGGTTGCTCCAAACGGATTCCATAGCCTCTGGTTCACAGCCAAGATCTCCATCCCCCCAATTTTCTTTAATCAAATCTATAATTCTGGAAAACTTAACCCTTATTTCTTTCAATGTTTCTGTAAATGTGTCTTTCACCTGCATTTTGAGCAGCAGCTTGATGTGACAATGAAACATGCAGGCCTGTGAAACACTGTAAGTCTCAAAATAGGACTTTAGGACAAAGAGATGATCTAGTTGAGATGTAGGAATATCCTGGTGTTATTTATGTATTGTTCCATAGGAGGTGTGAATAAATTGGGAATCTGTGCCATATATTACTTCTATAGATCCCTAGTTTCTGTCTTTGTTATGATTATAATCCATGCTGATTCATACAGGGACGAAGCATGGCAGTGCAGGGAAAGGTAAAAACACGTTGCATCTCTAGCTGGTTTTCTTTTTTTGCTGCTAATTAAAAATATCACTGATTGGCATGTGGCCTGTAGAAGCTTCACGGTTTAGCCTACAGAGCATTTCTGTTTTGTTTTCAGTTTCTATTCTGTCTCATTCAGAGTGAATTTCTAATATTTTTATTCTTGAACACGTGTCCTGAACAGTTTACACTAGAATACATTTTCTTTCATCATTTCAAGTCTCTTTTCTCTTAACCAGAATTTAATATGGTGAATATGGTAATAAGGATAGATGGATGTTTTCTGATTGATACTCACTTCATAAAAAGTTTTTTCCCCATAGTACTTTCTGTATTTGTCTCACAAATGTGTATTTTGTTTAAGGACTAATACAGTCTCCTACCTAAAATACTTTCTTAGCATTTCTGTTGAATACATCCATTCATTCTCATCTGCATGTCCAATTCAGGGTCCTGGAGGGGCTGGAGCCTTTCCCAGCCACCACAGGGCGAGGTGTACCCTGGACAGGTCACCAGTCTGCAACAGTGCCTAGGTTATTAAGAGTAGAAACTGCTGCTGTGAAGCTCTTTATGCCTTTTTTGAACATACCTAAGAATATTTTTTATGGCATCAAGGGAGAGAATGACAAACACATAAAACGTTATTTTGTTAATTTTATGAATTGATAATAATAATAAAAAATAATAATAAAAATAAAGTCCCCCACTATTTTTAAGCAGTCTGCAAATTAAAATGCCGATTTGAATATGACTGGATAAACTGTACGTCTTTATGTTCTCCACTAGGTGGTATTATTGCCTCATTAATATACAGCATCATTCAAACAACCACATTCAAGCTTGCAAAGTTTGCAGTAAGGGGCCGAATTTATATGGGGTGGTCCTAAGCAGCATAATTAACTACTTTATCTCAAGCTGCCTATGCAAGAATCTGATCAAGGATGTAAATGTCAATGTCAAAAACGTGCATCACCTGCTGGGAATGAGCAAAGACATGAGTTTCGTTTGCACGAATTCAGAGGTGGAAGCGACTTGCTGTCCAGCAGGTTTTATCTTTAAGACATGTATTTGTAATGTCTAGCGGCGGTCAGTTTTGCCTTTCTCTCTCCCCACTCGTTTTGGGGAAGCAAGAAAAAAAAGAAGCCCCGTTATCGTTCCAGTTTTCCCACTTCTTCGTACACTGTTTGGCAATTTCCCGACAGGAATTCACTGACATGTACGAGGCCGAGTGTTCTGGGAATCCATCCTACCCGTTGTTTCTACGCATGCGCACAACACGAAATTCAGTGGCGAACCATCCTACCTATGTGAATATAAGCTACTAACATACTCTGATGGGTAAAATTAAGTGCCAAACCCTCCTACCTTCGTAAATGTGACGTATAAGCATACTTTAACAGCTAAAATTAAGTGGCGAACAATCCTACCTTTGTGAATATGAGCTAGAAGCATAATTTTACAGCTAGAATTCAGTGGCAAATCATCTTACCTTTGTTAATAACAGCTAAACACATACTCTGACGGGTAAAATTACGTGCCAAACCATGCTGCCTTTGTGAATGTGACCTACAAGCATACTTTAATGGCTAAAATGAAGTGGCAAACCGTCCTGGCTTTATAATTATGAGCTACAAGCATACTCTGATGGGCAAAGTTAAGTGGCAAACCGTCGTACCTACTTACATTTGTGCTGAAATGACTCTGTGACAGCAGAAATGTGCATAAACTACTTACGGTAGGACGTTTTGCCAAAGTAGGGCGTTTTGTCAGAACACCGGAAATGCACAGGAGCAGTCTGAACAGGCCAATCACAATAGTAGCCGTCTCCCTCAGCGGGACGCGGAATAACATTTCCAAGAAATTGCACGTCATTATGTTCCCATTTACGGCGTGAAAGGTTTTACAGAGGTTCGTAATGTACCTGAAGAGCAGGCAAATCAAGGCATGAAAAGGCACAGAGAGATCACACAGTACACATTAACCAAGGGCTTGATCGCAGCCGAGGACGTACACTGTTGAGCCTGAAGTTGAAGGCTCACGATGAGTTTCGTGCTCTCTCTTTGGAGGGCGGGTGTGATTCTCTGCTTGGGTCCACTTTTATATTGTGGTAAGTAGTACAGTGAATTCAAGTAGTTGGTTAATATTAATTTTAATGTCTCAGAGATGTTGTTTGTGTTGTCTGTAAATGTTTTTTCACATTTTATGAAATTGTATTTAGCAAAAACCTCAGAGTAAACTCACTGATTGATAAATGTTAATTCTTTTTTGGTCTCCATAGTTTAATATCAGTTTAGTTGCTACAGAAAATTAGCTCCTCCAAATTATTTTCACTTTTCACGAATCACTTTTATGACAAAGTAGTAATGTTTGCTTTCTGTGGGGAAAAATATATTCCTGCATGAAATAAATAAAGCCAATCGAGCCAACAGGCCACATCGTTACAGGTGATATCTGACAAAACTTGCAAACATTTTCTTTTAATCATAAATGTCATACAAACATATTTCCACAGGGAAATCAGACCTCAAAAAATAAAAAATATCAAAATCTTTCTGAAAACATTGTGTGCACCTGTATATCAATGGATGTTCTATGCACAATTCATGCAGTGTGCCATAACTTACAGTATATGTTAGATACTTATAAATATACTTGTAAATATATGAGTGGCACTTTGAAGTTTCAGAATTCTGATGACTTCATTTGTGTTTTGTCTCTGCTTTACTCAGGAGAGGCCAGAGTGAAAACTGAAGTACAAGCTGGGCCTCTGTATCGTGTGTTAGGCTCTCCCCTCTACATCACCTGCAGTGTGAGTGGCTTCAGAAGTGAAAACACTGACAAACATTTTGAATTCCGTATGACGAAGCCTTCAAACCCAAACTTTGAGATCCAAATCATCAGTTCACATGAAGATACTTTTGGATATTCTTCTCACCTAATCCGTGTGAGAAAAAATGAAATTACTTTGAAACGTCTCTCACCAAACTCAGTCCGCTTCGAGATAAAAAGCCTGCAGAAAACTGATGAAGGGGAATATGAATGTACTGCAGTCAACTTAGAAGGTGCTTATGATGGAGAGTATTCTGCTAAGACAGTCGTTAAAGGTAATCAATCACCATCCTGATTTTCAGTCATAACGCTTGAATGTATCTTCATGTAGGTACGATACAGACTATGTCAGAGCATTCATGACTTTTGATTTCTCTGATGTGGTTTCATAGTGATTGAAGACTCCCTGAGTGTCTCATCATCTGCTTCCACACCACTGAGCTTAAACGAGGGTGAAGCTCTGACTTTAACATGCCTGGCCTCTAGCAGCACCAGCCAGCACACCCATCTGTCTGTTGCCTGGTATCTCCATAAAGATGGACAGGAGGACGCTCAGCCTATCATTTCTCTGAATAGAGATTTTACACTGAGCCCAGGCCAGGGGTTTGAAAGGCGTCACCAAGCAGGTCTCATACGCTTAGATAAATGGGGAGAGGCCTCGTACAGCCTAAAGATGGCTGAGGTTGAGCCATCAGACCAAGGTAGGTTCTACTGCCAGGCTCAGGAGTGGATCCAAGATCCTGATGGCTCCTGGTACATCATCATACAGAAGAATGCAGAAGAAATGGCCCTGACAGTTAAAGCCACAGGTGGGAATTTTACTCAGTCATGCTATATTTATAACACATCTTGATATTGGTCAGCACATTAAATTTATTTATCCTATAGACACCTGTGTGGATGTCTCACTGTTTTCATTTTTTATCTTGAGTAGAGGTGGTGGAGCCATCGTCTCCGTCTCTGGCAGTGGAAATCTCAGCACAGCCAGCAGCACTGCAGGAGGGGCAGGAGCTGATGCTGTCCTGTAATATAAACACACAGGACGTGGAGAAAAGATTCTTCTCTGTAGCATGGCTCAAGGGAAGTGTGGAGCTGGCCCGCATTGGTCCCACAGGCGTTCTCACTGTGGCACCGGAGTACAGTGTTCGACAGAAAAATGGAGAGCTCAGAGCCGCCCGGACTGGGAACAGAAATTACCGTCTCATCTTAAAGCCTGTGAGACCTGAGGACAAGGGAGAGTATATCTGTACAGTCTGGCTTCAAGAGAGAGGCCAAGATGATGCTTTTGTTGAGGGAGAAGCCAAAGACTCCAGCCCACAGCGGGTCAGCATCTCAGCCACAGGTGTGTCAAAGTGAACACATACACACTCAGTTATTCAGGGGTTTAAGTCACTGTACCTTTACATTGTTTGTCTGCTCCCAAAGAGAGGAGTGAAGAAGTTGTGACAAACACTGCAGTCAAAATATCCACTTCAACTGTTGTTATAAGTAGCTTCATTGACTACATCCACTGGTCCTACTAAAATTCACTTGACAAGGGCACATACAGAGGTTGTGGCACAGTGTGAAGCACTATTAAAATGATTATTTATTAACTCAGTTATCACACTCCAAAACCCATTAGACTCAATTCCATCACCTCACCAGGTCTGACCTAACACCTGACCACTCCCAGTGAGCACACCAGCTGCTACCAGGAAACCTTAAATATACAGATAAATAATAAATATGAAATAAACAGCAGGACCAGGGTTAAAATCACTAACACAATATCTAAAACAAAAAAATTAAAATAGAAACCATTTAAAAACTCCAGTGGATAATAACTGGCACATGACTGGAATTTGAAACAGAAGCAAGGAATAATTAGAATCACGCATAGCATTAACACATCATACACGACTGCATTGCTACAAATATGCTCAATAATTAAACATGTAAATCCCCACAGTTTAGCCAGCTACAGGTTAAGGTTCCTGAGGAAGGGCTTTAACATAAATTTGCATCAATAAAATAACAAAATGGGTCAAGAGGTACTTCACTAACACCAGCTTGCTTTGTTTCATGACATACCTCTAAAAGAAACAGGTTAGTAATTAATCTGCTAAAGTGACTCATCTAGCTGATAGTGCATTTACTGCACAAAGATGAGGACGGTATTTAATCAACCCCGTTCACTGAACAAGACAAAGGCCTACCACACCTGGTGCACAGCCTTTTGTTACCTCAGCACCTCCCACTAATACACCCATTATTCTCAATACTGCTGATTCTGCCAGGAACCTGTAAGTTCCAATACACTAGGTTAATTTTATCGAACGTTATTAACTCTTTCTGTTGCCTCATCCCCTCACAGAAAACAGGCTGTCAATCAAAATGCAGCAGGCAGGAAATGTCACCGAAGGGGGCGGGCTGCATCTCTCCTGTAAAGTGGATGGGGTTCAAGGTCAACTCTCTGTCACCTGGCAACTCAAATCAGCACGAATGGCCTCGTTCACCGAGATCATCAGCATAAGTCAGGAGGGTGTTACAGAGATAGCAGAGGAGTTCGTGAGTCGCAAAGTGAGGGTGATGCGTCCAGCTACTCACAACTTCACCTTAGAGCTTGATGAGGTCACACTGTCTGATTCAGGAATGTACCAGTGTGCTGTGTCTGAGCGCAAACCTAACAGCAAGACTCACAACCAGGCACAAACTACCACTGTGACAGTGATTTCAATAGGTAAGATGTGTCTGTGTGTTTGTGTAGTGCAAACTATTCAAGACATATGATATTACCTTCATTGTAACAGGCGTTTCTATCATAAATTCTAACACTTTTTTGTTAAACTACACTTCAAATATTACAGAAGGAATAACAAAGTAAATATATGGAATTTGGTCAGCTTGAGTAATTAGCTGTTTACTTGCAGATACATTCATTAAACACTTTAATCCGTAGTGACATATTACAAGAAAATGGCAGACAAACATTCAAAACATACTGATATTGAGAGTCTCAATGTAATCCTTTGGGAATCCTTCTTTTGTTTACTGAAACACATTAAATCAAAATTTACATTAACCCACAGGAAATCTAGATGGAATACGTCTACAAAGCAAAAATCATGTTATTTAGTGGATTTACTCTTTGTATCACCATAAGTCAAAATTTTAGGTTTCCACATTTCAACACTCAACAATGAGATTGCAGTTATTAACAAAAAGCAAACGTCGTTTTGTTTTATGTAATTTTTTTAGCTGAATTTCGAGTGCGACTTTCAGAAAACAAAACTGTCTTCAGAATGTTTGACTGAATATTATTTGTTGTAGCATTTCAGCCTCAGGGTTTGTCATAGTTATTCAGGGTTTAATTCACTTTCCTTTTTACATTGTTGATTTAAATCTGTTGGTATTAAGGCTTAAACAAAGTGTTAGGTTGCATATTTTTGTTTCTGTTTTTTTTTACTGTTAGGGAAATTATTTCATCTTCTCAAACACAGCAGTGCTATTTGTCTGTTGCCTCATCTCCTCACAGAAAACAGGCTGTCAATCAAAATGCAGCAGGCAGGAAATGTGGCCGAAGGGGGCGGGCTGCATCTCTCCTGTGAAGTGGATGGGGTTCAAGGTCAGCTCTCTGTCACCTGGCAACACAAATCAACACCAACGGCCCCGTTCACTGAGATCATCAGTATAAATGAGGAGGGTGTTACAGAGATAGCAGAGGAGTTCGTGAGTCGCAAAGTGAGGGTGATGCGTCCAGCTGCTGACAACTTCACCTTAGTGCTTGATGAGGTCACACTGTCTGATTCAGGAGTGTACCGGTGTGCTGTGTCTGAGCGCATAACTAACAGCAAGACTCACAACCAGACACAAACTACCACTGTGACAGTGATTTCTATAGGTAAGATGTGTCTGTGTGTTTGTGTAGTGCAAACTATTCAAGACATATGATATTACCTTCATTGTAACAGGTGTTTGTTCTTATTGAGTGGTGTGATTTGTTGAGCTTTTCTAAAACCACTTTGGGAAGGTTTAACTTTCTATGAAGTATGATTTGTTGGCTCTGTCAAAACAGAAAAGGTTTGATGATGCTAAGGTTTTCATTGCATCTTGATGATGGACAGAATTACAAATGAGTATATCACAGGGGCAGTTCAGGATTAGCTGTTTCTTTGGACATATAAGTTAAAGAGGCAACGGTGAGCAGCATATGTGAAAAGGAGGGTAGTGGTTATAATAGGCAAACAATGCTGAATATCAGACTAATAGGCAGGATGGTAAAAGGAATTATTTAAATTTCTTTGCATTTTCATAACTATATGACAGGAGACATTAACACTCAGCAGGTAGGTTACACATTAACAAACCACAAGCACAAATGTTTGGGTTTTTTTGCCAAGCCAGGCTTTCAGGGAAAAAAAAGCTATCCTTAGAATGTTTGTGTTTGACTGAATATTTTGTTTTAGGGCAAATGTAGTTTAGGTTTCACTTACAGTTTTTAAAAATGACACGTAGTTGCATAAATACATGGCTAAAACTGGCTAATTCATACATTTATAAGCTTGAGACATAGATGTCATGACACATATTGGATGAAAGTCATTTTTGTGTATTCATTTTTATAAACAAGCTAACCTTTTCTTTTTTAAAAGATGAAATGATGCATGATTTTTTTTATTGTGCTTTCAACACTAATGATTGCTTGATCACCAGCTTCTACTTTCTTACTTGCTGTCGCTGACTATTTTGGATTTTTGTGTCAGACACGCTGATGGGAGTGTCTCTAATCAGTCGCAAGACTCGGGTGACTGTTGGAGAAAAATTGGAGTTGATGTGCCGGGTCAGAGGGCCACACACGCCGGTAACAGTGACTTGGAGCGTGCAACGTGAGGCTAAAACACCAGACACCATCCTGACACTTTCCCCTGATGGCACCATCAGTTGGTCTGCAGATCAGAACCACTACCAGCTACGAGTAGAAAGCAGAAAAACTGAAGTCATGTACTATCTGCTGGTCATTGGTACCAGCCACAGAGAAGGAGGAAGCTACCAGTGTAATGTGTCTGTCTTACTGAAGAATGTGCACAAGGAGTTGAAAGCATCCAATCAGCTTTCTGTGAGAGTAAACAACCCAGGTACTGCCAGCTGCAGCCATTTCGGGGCATCATTAAATAGAAAGAGTCATTTTTTCCCTCTTTCCTCAGAAAATAATGAAAATATTGTCTCCTTTTCTAGTAAGCAGGCTTGATGTGTCACCTATCCCTGCGTTGACAAGAACTATAAGCACTGACATAACAATAACATGCTCCATCATCACAAAAACGTCTGAATCATCACTCTATTCTATCACCTGGCTGCATGAGGAAAATGCAGGAAATAAGACCATTGTAAGCTTGGACCGGAATTCCATAGTAACAGAATCCCAGGTGGACCTGCGTCAGCGAATCAGCATGAGGCGCAGCAAAGGACCCACTTTTGAACTGACTATTCGGCAAGCTCGAATCTCAGATAAAGGTTTATATACATGCAAAGTGGACGAGTGGCTTCAAGATCCTCGTGGTGAATGGTATCTGCTCTCAACAGTGTCCAAAAGCACAGTGCTAACAATTACTGAGCCTGGTGAATACATTTATTTTTCATTACTTTATTACTTCACATGCCATATACAATAAGCACAAAAATAAATGAAACATGCCATTTAGAAATATATAACTTCATCTTCTTATTTCTATTTTCTAGCCCCCAACCTTCGTTTAGATAAGAAAGAGCAGCAGCTGACTGCCAAAGAAGGAGAGGAAGTCAAGCTCAACTGTAGCATCACCTCAGGAGCTTCTGGTTCTTCGGTTTTCTATCGAGTCATTTGGCATTATGCTGCACACAGTTCTTCTTTGAAGAATGCCTCCCTGGTGGAGCTTGACCACGCCGGCCTGGTGAGTTACCCAGAGAACGACATCAGAGGCCTGCAGGAGCGGCTACGCCTGTCCAGACCCACTCAGAAAAGCTTTTACCTAAGTATTCAGAAAGCCCATGAAGAGGATAGTGGAACCTACTGGTGCCAAGTGGATCAATACCAGCTGGATAATGAAGCTCACTGGCAGCTGAAGGCCTCAGACAGTGGTGGTGCTATCAAACTCAGTGTAAAAGTAACAGGTATGATCACACTTTTAGAAGAGTTCTGTTGGAATGTTAATGTTCTTAATGTTGTAGCTTATGTTTGCATGGATGTTTTTCTCCTCCTCTTTCCTGACTTTTCCTGATTTTTTTCCCTTCATTAGCCCTATAAATCTTTAACACACAAGGTAACATTAATAACTCATTCTAATCTCTTTATTTGTAATGAGAGATTATATCGAAAGAAGAGTTCAGATCAAGGAGCACGAGTATGTTTAAGAGCCCAGAGACAGCTGACATTAGTAAATCATTGGTGATTTGATCAGAGCTGTGTCTATACTGTGAAGTGTCTGAAAGTTAGAATTAAATATTTGGTAAGGTGAGAATACATTTATAAAACAACTGGACAAAAACATTTTCAAAGGATTTACACCAAGTTTCTTAAGAAATTGAATTATCAGGAGCAAAGTCAGAGAATAGGGATTAATGTACAACGTAAAATGTTTCCTGCCTGTGATTCCCCCCTTGTCCCCTGGAATTTCATTAGGTCTTACTGATACCTTGTTAAACAGAAATTTTATCCTTGTGCGTCTTCACAGAAAACAATCTCTCTATTCCAAAGGAGGAAGCAGAGATGAATACAAGCAGAAACCAGGATTTGACTATCCCCTGTAACATCAACAAACAATCCAGCCATGAATCCAAGTTCCAGGTCACATGGTTTTGGCAGAAAGAAATAGAAACGAAACAGCGCCCCATATTTACAGTCTACAGAAACTCGACTCTACAGGACAGGTTTGGGGAGAATGTTCGCCTTAGATACGACCACCCTGACCCCAGCCAATTCAGCCTCACGTTCTTGAACCCTGGTCCTGAAAATAGTGGCCTGTATTTCTGTGAGGTAGAGGAGTGGCTGCCTTCTCTGTCTCGTGGGTGGAGAAAAGTTGCAGTGGAAAAGTCAGGGCATTTCAATGTCAGTGTTCTCATGGAAGGTAGGCATGTCTTAACACATTTCTCTTAACACGTCATTTTTCTCAGTAAATATCAAAAGATGTGGAAATACCTTTCTTTGTCTTCGTCTTTGCAGGTGATGCTAATGCCGATTCTGAATGTAGCACAAGGACTTATATAATAATAGCTATTGTAATTCTCATCGTCTTAGTTTTAGTCCTACTGCTACTCGTAGTCACGATGTGCAGAAGTAAAGGCTCACTGGGAAACAAGTCAGGGCCATCTCTCTGGGGTGAATCAGTGCCTATGAACACCAGTCGAAGTGGAGATGACTGAACAGCAGAAGCTTTTTTTTTTTGTTTTTTTTAAACGCACATATGCAAAAGTTTTCAGTTGGACTCCACCTACTTTTAGACAAGTGGTCCCCCACACTTGTTTCAGAACTCGAGGGGACGGATCTTTCCAAGCTGTTGCACCAAGTCTGTGGAATGCACTTCCTCTATCTGTACAGCGTTTGGACTCAGTGGAGACCTTCAAAAAGCAGCTAAAGACATTTTTATTTCGAAAATCTTTTAATTAGACCAGGGCTTTTATGATGTATTTATGGATGTATTGTGTTTTTGATACCTCTCTTGTGAAGCACTTTGTGACATCTGTCTGTAAAATATGCTACATAAATAAACTTTTACATTTACTTTACTGTTCTTTTACTTTCTGCCTTTACAAGTGTCCACTTTATTTGAAATAAACAAACAAAAAGCATATATACAGGCAGCTTACATGTGTGGATCTGTGCAAAGTTGACAGCGTAAAATTTGCTTGAAAACCCCACGTGGGCGTGCGACATCATCTGTGAGTACCAGGTGAGTGGTGCACACGTATTCAAGGTTTTGTGAGCGAGGAGAGGTGTTACGTGTAGTTTCAGACATTTGTATGCACAGAAAGGGTTTTTATAGAGAAAATTATCCAGTTGTGAGCAGAACACAGGGGCACTAAAAGTGGAAGGGTCATCTCATACAAACTGCTCTTTCGGGTCCACATCATCTTCAAGATCAACAAATTGCATCAGGAGAGCCCCAGCATTTACTCATTGGTCTATTTTCACTCTACTTTTCTAATGGCAGAGCAAAATTTGTTCCTTATTCTTTCTTTCCTTTCTTCGTGTCACCTGTATCTTTTTTTAACATTACCCATTGCAGTCATCTGTATTTCTCCTTTCTTCTTTTTACATCACTTCTGTCTACTGTCTTTTCATGTGTACCTTACTCATTCTGTCTGCACTGTAGAGTCAGTGTTTACCACCTGGAATGCACTGGGTTGATTGGCTGACTAGTATCACGTGGGACGGCTTAACTCGCATCAAGTTGGTCTGTGCATTTCTTCAGCCACTGAACCTAGATCATAACCTTCTGTTTTGGCTGTAGGTCCGGGTCTGTATAGGATAACAGTCTGCCTGTTGGTGACCTATTGTCAATAACAGTCCATGAAATAGCTTTACCAGTTTACTTTCAGTGCAAATACAAATACTTTTGAAGAATAAAATCAGCACTTTGATAAACTAACATACCAAAATAAAATGTGTTGCTCTGCAAATACTCAGACTGCAATGCACTGTATATATATTCTCATATATTTATGTATAAGTACTAGTGAGATTCTGAGTGTCTGCTATTATTTGCCTTGGTTGTATGGTTGCTGCACTGGCACAAAACTGTATAAATCCAATCAAACTTTTGATGCTTTTCCTCCATCTGTCTCACACTCTCCTTCTTTCTCTCCTCCTCTTTCCTGACTCAATTTTTTCCCCTTCATCAGCCCCATAAATCTTTAACACTCCATCTGTGTAAGAAAATGGAATAGAATCTACTTATTGCGTTTGCTTTTGAGAGAACAGCCATAGACATCAGATTACTGTCATACTGAGGAAGGCTCTTGTGTGGTGATTGTGTGCAAGTTGGGGTAAAACTTGCAGTGTTTCTCTGAAAGACGCGAGAGACTGAAAGAACACTCAGGAACTTTATGGCAGACTGTAGTTCTCTCAGCCCCAGAGAGATGGTGTTGTGCTGCCTCCATGATGGTTTTATCATCATTTCACAGCCTGGTGGACTGGGCTCCTTGGTACAGCTACCCTCGAAAATTTTGTCTAATTTCACTTCCTTGTGTTTCCATGGCAATGCTTGTCAGTGCAAACAAAGAAACACTGAATTTGGGAGGCAAATCAATGCTTGTAACTGTGTAGTAAAGGCTAGCAGAGGCAAAATCGCATCCACAGCAGCAGCCAGCTTCTTTGTCTTTAATATGCTAATGTTTGAGTTTTTATAAACAGTCAGCACTTAATTTATGACAATTGTGCAACTTTTCTAAATACAGGAACAGCACTGCTGTGAACTTAAAACACACAAATGCTGTAGTGAAATCAGTGATTTAATAGTGGTAGGCATCCAGTGTCTGGCAAGAACACTACTCTTACAAAAACCAGTCTCTGTTCATACTCGTTTACATGACAAACTGGCAGTTGTACACTCAACAGTTATACTCTACAGTATCAGCATACCTGAATGGCACGGTGACACAATGTATTTTATTTTCACTTTTACTTGTGTTGATCCTGTGACCTCTCTAGCAACACCATGGGGACATTTTTGGTAAAATGTCTCCACAACAGATTTACTGACGTGAACCACGCTCCCAGTAGTTGGATAAGATTTGGCGTTTGTATGAAATAATTTCTTTGCTATAAAACACACACACATGCTAAAAAGCACAAATGAGCCAGATAAATGATCATTTCTTTTTTAAACAATAATACACAGAAAACCCCAACAATCAGAACACTCTCTTTGAGCCAGCACTTGGCAACGATGGTCCATATAAACAGTCCAGATAAACAGTGGGTGAGGGGGCTGAGTATGGAAAAGGCATCTGACAAAAAAGGTTTTGCCAAATCAAACATGTGGATCATAAAAATGAGATTTCCATACCAGATTGGTTGGAGCCCCGATTAAGGAATTTAAATGTGGGGGATATGGCTGGTATAGAGACAGAGACCTGGCTAATATAATTAAGAGAAGGGAGGAAGCTATCCTGTGTGCAGAAGATCGGGTGGCAGGGAAGCAAAACCAGGTACAGTGAAGAGGGATTCAAAGAGTTCTACCATAGTGCAGATAGGAAAACAAATAGGGCAGGGTATTCTTGAAGGAAGAGTGTACTCATGGTGTTGTGGAGGTTAAGAGTATCAGACAGGATCATGAGTATGAAGCTAGAAAGTGAATGGGGGATTTTGAATGTTGTCAGTGCAAATACCCTAAATGTTGGATGTCAGAAGAGAAAAAGGAATTCTGAAGCATTTTGGATAAAGTAATAGAGAGTGTCCAAAGGTGGGAGAGAGTAGTGTCTGGAGCAGACTTCAATGGACATGTGGTTGAATGGAAAACACAGGTGACGAGATGTTGAGATAGAAAGGGCTGCAATGAACACATACTTCAAGAAGGCTGAAATAAGAATGGAAGAAAGTACACACACAGGTAGACAGCTTATCAAGAAGGTGCAGTCGGAAATAAATACAAGACGTCAAGGTTGTCGCAGCTGATTAGGCAGGCTGGGGTCAAACACAGACCACATGGTGCAGAGGTTTTGGACATTTGAGTAGTTTTTTTATTTCCATCATGACACCAACACCCCTACTGGAGTGGTATAACTGTGTTAGGAGGTACAAATCTTTTAGTTCTCTTCACTGACATGTTGAGTAGGATGATTCTCCTTCACTGTCTAAGAAATGTATTTATGCCATGCTACCAGATTGGATGGCTGTCTTACCTGTGTCACCAATAAGGTGATATCTTCACTCGCACATCCTCCTCCCAAGTCAACCGACATGATGCTCCGCTCTCAGCCTTTCTCATATGTAAGGCACTAAAACTCTGTTTTTAATTAGCTAACAAACCATGTGCTGTTCCACAAAGGGGCTGGCACAAAAGTAATATTAAAACTCATCACTTCGCTAGAAAATTGTGTCTATAATATCAAAAGTAAAAATAATCAATCTGAAGAAAAACATTCCTCCAAAGTGGGGGGGAGGGGGGGGGGGGGTAAACTTTAGCTTTCAGCTATTGTTAAAACTCTGATCAATTTTATTCAACTCAATTCAAGTATCTCAATTTAATTATGACATGTTCAGTAACATCATGTATGCAGTAACATCATGATGAATTACAAAGCAGCACTAACAAAATGGATGGAGTGAGAATGCTGAAAACAAACAAACAGTTGTTGATTTGCCGTCCTTAGATTAAGTTCTCTCCTCATGTAACAGTAACAGAAATTATGCATTTACAGGTAAGAATGCGGCAAGGAAAGGTTAGATAGTAATCTGTAGGAGGATTTTGAAAAAGGAAGCACATGAAGGTAGCTGCAATGATTAAATGGTGGGAAATGAAGAAGCAAGAATGTTGCACAGAGTACAGGGAGGAGTTGAAACACGCTCTGGGTTGCAGGAAAAAGTTATCACATAACTGGGAGAGCACAAATGAAGTGCTGAGGAAAACTGCCAAGAAAGAAAGAGGGCGAGGAGATTTGGTGGTGCAATAAGGAAGTACATGACAGTATTCAAATGAAGCGGTTAGCAAAGACAAAAGGGGAATAGTCACTAGATGAAGAAAGTAGACAGGAGTACTGGGGGGCTTATCCTTAAAAACACAATAAGTTTCTATCACGAAAGTTGTGGGGCTGGAGCCTTTCCCAGGCACCACAGGGCGAGGTGTACCCCGGACAGGTTGCCAGCCTGCCACAGTGCCAAGGTTTTTAAAAGTAGAAACTGCTGCTAAAGTTCTTTATGCCTTTTCAAACATCCTTAAAATAACAATCAGAGGAGAGACTGACAAAAATTAAAAACGTTATTGTCTTTATTTTATGAGCACTTCATGTTTCTACATCTAAAAGTAAAGTTCCCCGCCATTTTCAAGCAGCCTGGTTATTGAATTGCCAATTTGAATAGGACTGGTTAAAACTGTATGTCTTTATGTTCTCCGCCAGGTGGCACTATTGCGTCATTAATATACAGCATCATTCAAACAAATAAATTCAAGCTTGCAGAGTTTGGAGAAAGGGGCCAAATTTAGATGGAGTGGTTCTAAGCAGCCTAATTAGCTACTTTATCTCTCAAGCTGCCTATGCAAGAATATAATCATGGATGTAAATACGTTTTTTAACTGAATCGATGAATAATTGAATCCAAAAAATCTAAAAGTTAGAAATTATTTTTGTATTTGTATTTATTGTCAGAGAGGAAGTAGCTGCAAAGGTACAATCTTTGTGACAAGGACAGGGGGACTGGGGAAAATTATCTTTCTCTGAATTTGTCAAAAACTTGCATTACCTGCTGGAAACAAGCAAAGTCATTGAATTAGTTTAAGGTGAAAATGTCCAGCAGGTTTTATTTTTGATTTATTATATTTAATGCTAAGTCTTGCAATGGTCAATTTATGAGCTGGACTGGGATGCCCTTCTCTCTATTTGATCCCCACACCTTTTTGTCCCTCCAGTTTTTCCACTTCTTCGTATGTTTTCTCACGTCCAGTCCCACAGGCTTGGCAATTTCATTAGATATGTATCCTATGAATCCTTTTATTGGGTTCGAAAATGCACAGGAGCGAACTGAACAGGCCAAATCACAATATTTGCCGTCTTCCTCAACGGGACACAGAATTACATTTCCAAAAAATTCATGCTATTATATTCCCATTTGCAGCGGGAAAGGTTTCAGAGGGTTCGTAACCTGAAGAGCAGGTAAATCAAGGTGTGAACAGACAGAGCGATTACACAGATTACACAGTTGCATTAACCAAGAGCTTGATCGCAGCGGAGGACGTACAGTGTTGAGCCTGAAGTTGAAGGTTCATGATGAGCCGTTTCCTGCTCTCTCTTTGGAGGGTCAGTGTGATGCTCTGCCTGGGTCAACTTTTACATTGTGGTAAGTAGCAGTGTGTAGTTGCATTTGAGCCTGATTGATGATCATGAGGAGTAATAGGAAATGTCAGATTATTAACTATGACCAATTTATAAAAGTCCAATATGTAAAAATAGATGTAAATGAAGGTTAATGTCTCTGATAATTCTAAAATGCCATCTGTGGTTTTTGCAAATTGATTTTCAAATTTTATAAAATGTAATTTAGCAAAAACAGAGTAAACTCACTGATAAATGTTCATTTTTTTGGTCTCAATAGTTTTAATATCAGTTTAATTGCTGCATGAAAACAAATTGGCTGTAAATTACTTTAAAAGTCTCGTTCATGAAGAAGTTGTAAAAAGTGTTTGCTTTCTCTGGGGAAAAATTATTTCCCACATGAAATAAAGTGAATCAAGCCAACATACCAAAAAAAAAAAAAAAAAAAAAAAAAAAAAAAAACGAACAAGAATAGGATTAAGTTGAAGAAATAGATGTAAGGAATGTAAGGGAAAAAAACAATCAAAAAAGAAGCCAAACAACAAGATAAAGTTACTATACTCCTGACAAGCTCGGTCTTTGTCTAGACTTGTATACATTATCTCATATAGTTTATAGCAGGAACTCCCAATTTTCAGAAATAGAAAAATTGTGACCAAGATACAGATGACATTTTTGACAAAACTTGCAAACATTTTTTAATCAGAATTACAATTAAATATATCTTTTTGAAAACATTCTTTATACCTGTAAAATTTGATATATCAATAGATGTTCGGTGCACAGTCTATATAATGTGCCATAACAGACAGTATATGATACTTTAATACTTTTAAATACATGAGTGACACTTTAATGTTTCAGGATTCCGATAACTTCATTTGTGTTTTGTCTCTGCTTTACTCAGGAGAGGCCAGAGTGAAAACTGAAGTACAAGCTGGGCCTCTGTATCGTGTGTTAGGCTCTCCCCTCTACATCACCTGCAGTGTGAGTGGCTTCAGAAGTGAAAACACTGACAAACATTTTGAATTCCGTATGACGAAGCCTTCAAACCCAAACTTTGAGATCCAAATCATCCGTTCATATGAAGATACTTTTGCATATTCCAATCACCTAATCCGTGTGAGAAAAAATGAAATTACTTTGAAACGTCTCTCACCAAACTCAGTCCGCTTCGAGATAAAAAGCCTGCAGAAAACTGATGAAGGGGAATATGAATGTACTGCAGTCAACTTAGAAGGTGCTTATGATGGAGAGTATTCTGCTAAGACAGTCGTTAAAGGTAATCAATCCCCATCCTGATTTTCAGTCATAACGCTTGAATGTATCTTCATGTAGGTATGGTTGTATGTTATCAGCTTAACAACATAAACGTATGCCTAAAAATGTGAGCTAAAGATAAAAAAGGAATATTTAGGTGTGAGCAAAAGACATATCCTTGGGGAACACCACAGACAACCAGGAGGGGTTGTGATCTGAAATTTTTTAACTTTTCATACTGATTATGATGTGAGCTATGATAAACCAGGCATGTGAACTGTCAATATTACCAACTCATTCTAATGTCTTTTTAAAAAAAGTTTTCTTTGTTCTTATTCACAGAAAATAATCTCTATGTTCCAAAGGAAGATACAGCGATGAATATAAGCAGAAACCAGGATTTGACTATCCCCTGTAACATCAATAAACAATCCAGTAATGAATCTAAGTTCCAGGTCACATGGTTTTGGCAGAAAGAAATAGAAACTAAACAGCACCCCATATTCACAGTTTACAGAAACTCCATTCTGCAACACAGGTTTGGGGAGAATGTTTGCCTGAGATACGACCACCCTGACCCCAGCCAATTCAGCCTCACGTTCTTGAACCTTGGCCCTGAAAATAGTGGCCTGTATTTCTGTGAGGTAGAGGAGTGGCTGCCTTCTCTGTCTCGTGGGTGGAGAAAATTTGCAGTGGAAAAGTCAGGGCATTTGAATGTCAGTGTTCTCACGGAAGGTAGGCATGTCTTAACACATTTCTCTTAACATGTCATTTCTCTCAGTAAATATCAAAAGATCATGTGGAAATACCTTTCTTTGTCTTCTTCTTTGCAGGTGATGCTAATGTCGATTCTGAATGTAGCACAAGAGCCTATATAATAACTATTGTAATTCTCATCATCTTAGTTTTAGTCCTATTGCTACTGGCTTATGGACATCAGATAAGGTGGAGACGACTGAACAGCAGAGGCTTTTTTTTTTTTTTTTTTTTTTTAAACACATGATGTTATATGCAAGACTTTTTAGTTGGACTGCACATACTTTTTAGTACCATTTAGAACCAGTCTTCAATCAACCTGTCTATAACATTCCATGAAATAGATCTAGTGATTTACTTTCAGTGCAAAAACAAATAAGTTTGAAGAATAAACTCAGCATTTTGGTAAACTACTGTGCCAAAATAAAATTGTGTTGCTCTGCAAATACTCATACTGCAATATATTGTATATATTTTCGTATATATGTGCTGGTGAGATTCTGAATCTTCTGCCATTACTTGGTTGTATGGCTGCTGTATTGGGGAAAAACTGAATAAATCCAATCAAAATTTTGATGCTTTTCCTCCATCTGTCTCACACTCTCCTTCTTTTTTAATATATTTTATTTTTGCTTTTACAACTGAACACAACATACTTATACAGATTCATTTGTAAACAGTTACTACAGTTAGCATATGTGGACTTGTAAGCATGAAGAAAAATAAATTAATGAAAAAAATAACTAAGGAGGTAAAGTAAATTTAGAGAAGAAAAAAACATAACAATAATAAATAAAAAAGTAATTAAATAAGGAGGGGGAGGAATAAAATTAAGATCAATTCATTTTTAAGAATTTTAGAAATGGCTGCCAAATTGTGCAAAAACGCACCAGTTTCCCTCTCCTGTCAAATCTTATCTGTTCCACCCTGGCCACAGACACCATCTCGTTAAGCCACCTCTTAAAACACGGGGCCGAAGGCGACCGCCACTGTAAAAGAATGCGTTTCTTTGCAGCAAGCATACCCATTGTGATTATCTGTTTTTGTGAACAACATCTATGTAAGAGACTGGAATAGAATCTACTTGTTGCTTTTACTTTTCGGGTAACAGCCATAGACATCAGATTACTGTCATGCCGACGAAGGCTCTTGTGTGGTGATTGTGTACAAGTTGAGGTAAAACTTGCAGTGTTTCTCTGAAAGATGTGAGAGACTAAAAGAACACTCGGGAACTTTATGGCAGACCGTAGTTCTCTCAGGCTCAGAGAGATGATGATGTTGTGCTGCACTTGCTCTTTAATTTTGCCAGCACTTCGCAGAGTGGTGGACTGGGCTCCTTGGTACAGCTTCTCTCTGCACCTTGCTGTACAGTTCACTCCCTTGTGTTTCCATGGCAATGCCCGTCAGAGCAAAACAAAGAAACACTGAATTTGGGAGGCAAATCAATGCTTTTAACTATGCAGCAAAGACTAGCAGAGGCAAAATCACATCCAATGTTTTTAACAAATTAAAAAACATTAACTTTACATTCAAACATTAAAATATTAAACAGTCAGTTCATACGTCTACAGTACAATCCCTCTCTTTTCTGAACTTGTACTTTTTGCCTGCATGTAGCTGAACACATTGCGCTGGTTATTGCTATTGCTGCAGTGTCATTCCAGATCTAATTTGACATCAGACTGATGTGCTGGCCTTCATGTTCCATGAAACGACTTGATTTCATGAGAATTTTTATGGCAATTGTGCAACCATTTTCCTATTACAACTTTTCTAAATACAGGAACAGCACTGCTGTGAACTTAAAATACACAAATGCTGTATTCACATAGTGAAATCAGTGATGTAGCAGCAGAATACATCTGGTGTCTGGCATTGTGAAAAAGTTTCTTGATTAAAAATGAAAGTAAAGAACACTACTCTTACAAAAAACAGTCTCTCTTCTTACTTGTTCACATGAAAAATTGGCAGTTATACTCTACAGTATCTGGTTTATCAACATACCTGAAAGGCACGGTGACACAATTAATTTCTTTGAACTCTCTAGCACCGCCATGAGGACATTTTTTGGTAAAATGTCTCTATATCATTGTTATGAAATGTGAAGCAGATATTATGGGAGTGCAGAGAATGAACACTAATCACTTTGGTGAGCACCTGACAGGATGCATAGTTGGATATCAAACTGGTGGCACTTCCTTTTTTAAGTGCCACCATCAGGTTAGCAATAAGGGTCTTAATAACCTGCCATGAAGCTCCTGAGCTGCATAGTTTGTCATGAACTTCCGAACAGCTACATCATTTATGACTTCTGTGACCTTTGACAGAGTCATCATCAGGTCAAGATTTCAATGTTTGAAACCACAAAGCTGCAAGAAAGGACATTCCCATTAGTGCTAAATACAAATATCAGCATGCAAATTCACAAAGAGACAGTGAACATGTTTAACATTAAATCTGATAACGCAACAGGATGGAAGCACAGATGGAAGGTTACTTTAGATTTCCCCACGTGTACCAGGCTCCCTGTAGTTGGATAAGATGTGTTGTTTGTATGAATTTCTGTCCTGTCAAACACACACACATGCTAAAAAGCCAGATAGATTATCATTTCTTTCTTTAAACAATAATACAGAGAAAACCCCAACAATCAGAACACGCTCTTTGAGCCAGCACTTGGCAACGATAGTCCATATAAACAGTCCAGATAAATGTGTTGTTGTTTTGCACATGTCTTTCCTTGTTTGTTTCAAATGTGAATTTTCCTTAGGGACTATTGCAGTCTTTCTAATACTTTCTTAACATTTCTCCTCTTTTTCAAACATCCCAAAAAATAAAGCAAGAGACTGAAGAATTTAAGGACACTGGGTAAAACTGTACTTCTTTTGGTTCTCCACCCGGTGGCACCATTGCATCATGAATCTACAGCATTACTCAATCAAATCAGTTCAAAAGGGGCAAACTTGGATTGGGGGATCAGATTAATTACCCACTACTACTTTATCTCTCAAGCTGCACAGGAGTACACAGGAGGAATCGATTATACTGAACTGCAACACAACTGTTGCTGCCTGTCTCACTTTATGCCGCAGGGTTTTGCGGGGGGAGCCCACAGTGGAAGATTCAACACAGAAGTCTAAATCAAGGTGGGAAAAGGCGCAGACAGATTTTGATACAGCTACACTGACTGAGGAAATATTGTTGGGCTTGTAGCTGAAGGTTTGGATGATGAGCTTGAAAAGTAAATTTTAAAGTAAAGAGTTAGTAAGTAGTGCTATTGGTGCTATTTAGTAAAATATAGATAAACACAGAATCACCATCATTAAATATGTTGTCTGTGTTGTGTGCAACTTGCCTTTTCAAATTTTATATGATTACAAACCTCAGAGATTAAACTCCCTGTTTCATAAATGAGAATTGTTCTTTGGTCTCTATATTTTAATATCAGTCTAACTATATAAACTTAAATTAACTCCAAATTATTTTCATGGATCACTTTTTATGAAAAAGTAGCAATAAGTGTTTGCAATCGTTGGGGAAAACTGTTTCCTGCATGACGGAAAATAAAGTGAATCATGCCAACACGCTCTTATTACTTGCATTGAGAGAAGATAATCATGAACATTTTATTAATTTAACACCATGTTTTTCTGAATCTACTGTAGGATTATCTTCTTCTTTAAACAGTAAGACTGAGCCTTGGAGCCACACTCCAAAAGAAAATGATTAAGACATGTACACACTGCCTCAGCCACTTCTTCATGATGGTAAACCACAGTATCCTTAATAAAAAATTAAAAAGCCACAGGTTAGAAGCATTTAATTGATTTTACTCAGTCATGCTATATTAATAACACATCTTGATATTGGTCAGCACATTAATGTTTACTTATCCTATAGACACCTGTGTGGATGTCTCACTGTTTTCATTTTTATCTTGAGTAGAGGTGGTAGAGCCATCGTCTCCGTCTCTGGCAGTGGAAATCTCAGCACAGCCAGCAGCACTGCAGGAGGGGCAGGAGCTGATGCTGTCCTGTGACATAAACACACAGGATGTGGAGAAAAGATTCTTCTCTGAAGCATGGCTCAAGGGAAGTGTGGAGCTGGCTCTCATTGGTCCCACAGGTGTGTTCACTGTGGCACCGGAGTACAATGTTCGTCAGAAAAATGTAGAGTTCAGAGCCGCCCGGACTGGAAACAGAGATTACCGTCTCATCTTAAAACCTGAGAGAACTGAGGACCAGGGAGAGTATATCTGTACAGTCTGGCCTCAAGAGAGAAGCCAAGATGATGCTTTTATTGAAGGAGAAGCCAAAGACTCCAGCCCACACCGGGTCAGAATTAACATATGCACATTGGGTTATTCAGGGTTTAATTCAGTGTACTTTTTACATTGTTAATTTTATCTGTTGTTATTAAGACTTACACCAAGCGTTACTTTGCTTATTTATTTTGTTTTCTGTTAGTAAAATTACTTTTTCATGAGTAACTTCTCAAACACAGCAGTACTATTTGTCTGGTACCTCATCTCCTCACAGAAAACAGGCTGTCAGTCAAAATGCAGCAGGCTGTAAATGCATCTCTCCTGTAAAGTGGATGGGGTTCAAGGTCAGCTCTCTGTCACCTGGCAACACAAACCAACACCAATGGCCTTGTTCACCAACATCATCAGTATAAATCGGGAGGGTGTTACAGAGATAGCAGAGGAGTTCATGAGTTGCAAAGTGAGGGTGACACGAAGATAATCGTTGGTCAAGCAAGAGAACCTGCGGCACCTACAGCAGCGTACTGGTTGCGCGGCAGACCACCGCCGCTGGTCGCCCGCTAAGGACAAGAAGGCACATGAAGTTACAGAAGTACCCATTTTGAGTTAAAACAAGATACATTTATAGAATCAGTTAATAAACATAGAGCTGAAAATGAGCGTAAGAAGCTATAATTAATCTAATATCTTCTTGCTGCAGCTTTGTTTCAGTTGCATAGCATTGAGAGTCACACTGATCATCTAATTTAACTCCTTGTAAAAAAGCATATTTCCCAAAACCCAGCAAAGTATGCCACCTCTCTTGGTCATCTTCTGGGCACAGCTGATGTCTGCACTATCTCTCTTTTTGATGTTGATGGAGTCATTTCTTATTCTGTCTCATTCCTGTGTGCAAGCTGCATGTGTCCTGCCTATTGTTAAATTGTTTTTTTCCCTCAGTTTGGTTGTTTACAAGTCCTCCTGAATTCTCTTTAATCTCCTTTCTCTTTTGTCTGCCAGTATATCCCAGAATTTCATTAAGTCTCACTGACTGGTCTGTTATTAAAGGTCTGTTAAACTAAAGTTTTACCCTTGTGCTTATTCACAGAAAACAGTCTCTCTATTCC
The DNA here is from genome assembly GCF_056152115.1 of Neolamprologus brichardi. Lineage (NCBI taxonomy): Eukaryota > Metazoa > Chordata > Actinopteri > Cichliformes > Cichlidae > Neolamprologus > Neolamprologus brichardi. Next base: position 22,637,914 of record NC_142119.1, on the reverse strand, counting down.
AAAGCAGGAAGCAGAGATAAAGCAGAGGACCCAGAAAGCAAAATTTCATCATCCCCTGTAACATCAACTAACAACCCAGCCATAAATCCAAGTTCCATGTCACATGGTTTTGGCAGAAAAAATCAGAAACTAAACAGCGCCCCATATTCCACAAAACGCTACGTCTAGATGAACAGAATCAACTTTTGGAGATACCTTTCCTTGTCTTCTTCTTTGCAGGCAATGCTAATCACATGTCTGAATGCAACATGAGTACCTATAAAATAACTATTACAGTTCTCATCGTCATAGTCATGGCCATATTGCTACTGATGCTCAAGATGTGCAGAAGTAAAGGCTCAAAAGGAAAGAAGTCAACTCCATCTCGCTGGGGTGAATCGCTCCCTTTGAACACCAATCAAGGTGGAGACGACTGAACAGCAGAGACATTCTTTCTATGTGATGCAATATATGCAAAGGATTTCAATAGCTGTACTTTACCTTCTTTTAACTCACATTTTCCAATTAAATCACTCTTGTTTCAATTTATCTGTTCATAGCATTTCATGGAATAGCTCTACCGGTTTTCAGTGCAGCTGGGAATAATTTTAAAGAATAAAGTCATACTGTGGTAAACCAATGTGCCAAAATAAAAATGTGTTGCTCTGCAAATACTCACAGACTGCAATGTACTGTATATATTTGCCTATAAATGCTAGTTTTGATCTGAATCTCTGGACTTGCAAAACTGAATAAATCCAATCAAAATTTTGATGCTTTTCCTCCATCTGTCTCACACTCTCCTTCTTCCTCTCCTCCCTTTTCCTGACTCATTTTTTTTCCTTCATCAGCCCCATAAATCTTTAACACCCCATCTGTTTTAGAGACTGAAATAGAATCTACTTATTGCTTTCACTTTAGAGGAAACAACTGCAGACATCTGATTACTGTCATGCCGAGGAAGGCTCTTGTGTGGTGATTGTGTACAAGTTGAGGTAAAACTTGCAGTGTTTCTCTTAAAGATGTGAGAGACTAAAAGAACACTCAGGAACTTTATGGCAGACCGTAGTTCTCTCAGCCCCAGAGAGATGATGATGTTGTGCTGCCTTTGGTCTTGAATTTTACCAGCACTTCACAGAGTGGTGGACTGGGCTCCTTGGTACAGCTTCCCTCTTAACTTTACTGTAATTTCACTCCCTTGTGTTTCCATGGCAATGCCTGTCAGTGCAAACAAAGAAACACTGAATTTGGGAGGCAAATCAATGCTTGTAACTATGCAGCAAAGACAAGCAGAGGCAAAATCACATCCTGAGCGCCAGCCATTAGAACTCCCTCTTCATGCTCTTTGCCTTAATAAAGTCTCAAACATTTGCATATTAAACAGTCATTCCATCCATTTTTTTCTTTCATATTAGTGCTGCTGCATGCAGTGTAAAGTAAAAGCCTGGATTTACTAAAACAGTACAATCCCTCTCTTTTCTGAACTTGAACTTTTTGCCTGCATGTAGCTGAATACATTGAGCTGGTTATCGTTATTGCTGCAGTCTCGTTCCAGATCTAATTTGACATCAGACTGATGCTCTGGCCTTTGTGTGACATGAAAGCACTTGATTTATGACAATCGCGCAACCATTTTTCTATTACAACTTCTCTTAATACAGGAACAGCACCAACGTTGCTTTGAAAGGTTTCCCGCATAAATGTAAATTATAATAGCAATAGTAACAGTGATAGATAGTAATAGCAGACAGTAATAGTGATAAAACAGCAGTGGGCATACGGTGTCTGGTGCTGCGATAAATACGTCTTTTTGAAAAAATAAAATAAAAGAGCACTACTCTTACAAAACAACACCCCTGTGCTTACCTACATACATAAACAATGAAAATCCAGTTGTGTACTGTGCCTGTGTAGTTTATCAATGCACGTGAATGGCACAGTGGCAAAATAAATGCTAATAAATCCCCAAAACTCTTATTTTCACTTTTACTTTGCTCATCCTTTGACCTCTTCTCTGGCGAAACATCTCCACAACGTTGTCATAAAATGTGCAACACATAATCATGATGTGCACAGAACACTAATTGCTGTGCTGAGCCCCTGACTTTTAATCTAGTGACAAAAACTGGATGCAAAATTGGATTTTTTCTCCTAGTGCCACCATCAGTTTCGAAATAATGACCTTAACAGCCTGCCTATCTGACAGATGAAGATTCCAGGTCAAAACCCCAAACCTGCAAGAAAAGACATTCACATTAATGCTAAATACAAGTGTCTTGCATTCTATTTCACTAACAGTCAGAAAGTGAGGTATTATATTTGTATTTTATCTGCTAAAACAACACAAATTGGAGTTGACATTAGATTTCCTCACCTGAACCAGGCTCCAAGTAGTTGTGTATGACGTGGTATTTCCGTAAGTTCATTTGTGTCCTATCAAACACACATACGCATGCACACACACACACACACACACCGTAAACAGAACAAATGATCAAAGTTAGACCTAAAACACCCTCCTGAATGAGAGGATAATGTGTCCTGGCAGAGGTAGGGATATAACATAGGGAGGAGAGAGAGACACTCAACCTGCCATCTGCACAAATTACGTAACGCCTCTCATCGACACTGAAAGTCTTCTCTGAAGCACTGCCTCCTTTCACCTCATCTCGCTGAATCTCTTTGCTTATACCCCCAACTCCACTCTACTCCCTCATGACTCCTGTCTTGCCTTTGATATTCCCTTTTCTCACAAGAAGAGGACACAGCCTGACAGAGCTGCCTTCTGTTCCCAGTCTGAACCAAAAGCTTTCTCTCTCTCTCTCACTTGCAGACACTTTTCCCTCCCTCTCTCTTTCTCTTTTGCTCACAGTCTTATTCGTCAGCACCAGAGGGAGCTATTGTCACCCAGAATGACAGAGATCCACAGCAGTCATTCCGTTACCATAGAAGTGAAGTGCTGGCCAGCTTGTCATTGTAGCACCCAATCTGAAAATGTAAGACTTTGAAAACTGTCAAGTACTTTCTCTCCTTTCACTTGTTGATTTGAGGTCTCTTGGTGCTGGGAGCTTTGTGTGCAAGTTTTCTGTCTGTGTATATAAGAGAATAGAGGAAAACTGTCTGCAAAGTTGCAAGAAAGCATGAAGGCAGAGAGACGTATAGTCTCTATAGCTGTTTTCACACATGCACTTCAGCCCTGAACTTTTTTAGACCCTACCCAACGGACATGCATGAGTGAATGCAAAAGATTCAGTTGGAACTGGCATTGAGCAGTCTTTAACCTGTCAGCTCCCTGCTCCATTGTAAAAATTGTGAAGGTAATAGTTCTGTGTATTCATACAGACTGAGTGCTTTTTCAAGCCTCCAGCATACTTTACCCAAGCAGCACCCTCGCCTAAACCAAATGGTGAGAATGCATCTGAAGCAGAGTGTCTCACACTGTCGGCTACATGAGAAACAGGGATAGACATCTGAAAAATGACCTCTTTCTACTGACATGGTCTGGAGTTCATGTGTGAAAATCCCTTAAGGGTCTAAGGATGTAATGCTACTTCAAGCTGCACATTGTCTTCTGATACAGTATTTAGGAAAGTACTTGCTAACGGAGCGTGACTGACAGGTCTTTTCACACAAGCACACAGAGTATTACCTCATTTATCCAGGCCCACCGCTCAACACACAGATATGTGGGCACACAAACTATATACAACTCTCTAAACTGTTAAGAGCTGTCTGCCTTTTCTTGTTGAGGCCTGATTATTATCCCCAGAGACTGTGCCGGCTGGTAGAAGGAGCTGGAGAGTCCAAAATAAAAACAGCTTAAATGGTGCAATATGAAGTAATAGCCTGTTCTGCTCACTGTCAAGGGAGCTCTCAACAAACCCAGAACTCACTTTTTTTTTTTTTTTTTTTTTTTTTATTTCACAGCTTTACTCTCACATACTGGAACTGCATGAATGAATACCCCAAAGCTGCTTTATCTGTGTGCCTCCTGTTATTATAGTATAACTTACCAGCGTGTGTCTGTCATGTTTGCTTGTCTACATGTATGTGCATGTGCTGTCACTAAAACCTTTAATCATGTTAGAAATAATTGAGCCTCCCCTGACAGTAGATAAAAAAACAAGAACGAAGATTAAAAAAAAACACATCCAGCAAATTCAAAGTTCATTATAACTGCACCACGAAGCATTGATTCATGTGTCAAAATGAACTTGAGTTTGCTTTTTTTTTTCTCGGCATATTTTTTATATATTTATTTTTGTTATTGCTTCCTTTGTCATGCTGTTGGCGCATGAATAAAACAATGAATCCTAACTGACTCTTGATAGAGCATTTTTGTTCTTTATCATTCCATCTCGCCTATTCTCTACAGACCACTTCACTTAATCAGACATTCCCTTCCCACTGACAAACAAGAAATAGATTTGCTTTTTGGGGGATTACATGCTACATACCCTCCAGAGCTGATAAAATGATAACGCTTGCCCTGTCGTTGTGCCTTTATAGGACTGCTGGGGCTTTTCCTCTGGTGCGAGCCTTGCAGCTACTCTTGGTTGTTATTGTGACTATCAGCATTCGTGCTAGAAAATGCACTGCTTAAAAAAACATTAAGGGACACGCAATCCTGAACACAAAGTCAGTTAAATTTCAGAGATATTCGTCTCTCCCGTTAGGGAGCGTAAACCATTGTGAATCCACTTCAGCTGCTTAGGTGCAAATAAAAGTGGCGACAGGTTTACTGTAGAAGCAAGAACAAGACAATCCCTAAAAAAGAAAGTGGTTTTGCAGGTGGTAGCCACAGACCATTGTTATCTTCCTATCCTAACTGATTTTTCTCTTGTTTTTCTTTTTGCTGCTGTTTTTGTCGCAACTGGGAACATGAGATAGCACCTGCAGGTCATACAAGTTGCACAGGTAGACCAGTTCCTCCGGGATGGCACATCCAGACCTGTTGTCTCAAGAGGGTTTGCTGTGTATCCTAGCACAGTCTTAGCAGGCACACCAGGACATATGCCACTACACGAGGAGAGCTGGACAAGGCCGACAATCCAGCGGCAGTATCTGCTCCTTTGTGTGAGGAGGAACAGGAGGAGTGCTGCGAAAGCCAAAAAACGTCCTCCAACAGGCTACTCATGCAGCGATACCACGGCATCTCCAAATGTTTTACCACATCTGTCACATGTGTTCAATGTGAACGTGCTCTCATCTGTGAAGAGAACAAGGTGCCAGTGGCAGCCCAGCCAGTTCTGGTGTTCGCTGGCAAATGGCAATCAAGCTGTACAGTGCTGGACTGAGAGCACAGAAAGGACGTCGGGAGTCTCATCTGTGATCGATCATTTAACCACTCACTGTATACTGCATAGAGTCTGAGTATACATACATATATACTCCCTCAATTCTCTCCGTCACCTACAAACTCATCACTCTGATTAATTGAGATTTTTGGCCAGATTTCTTCTTTATGATTTCTTTTATTTTTTTCACAGTTCAGATTTTCTTGTGTATTTTTATTTCCTTGTGTTCTTAGTGGAGTCCTCCTGGTGTATGACCTTTTGCCTCGACGATGCACTTTGCCTGCTTCCTGCTGGAACTGGTTGTCCTACTGACTGCCTAATTTAGATCTAGGATTTTGCTCACCACGTCCTCGTCCTCCTACACTTGGGTCCTGTTCTCTACGAACCTTTACATCTTTAGAACATAGAAGCCAATCTAACCTCGAGATGACCGCTGCAAACAAGTGATACATAAATTCGACTGATTAAAAAAGTGTAAAAGGATCAGGGAAATTTAAAGAAAAGGCTCTTAGCAAATTCTAAACATTTAGCAAAAGCCAACATAATGGCACACAACTGGATTCTGACTGAAGTTATTGAATGAGAACTCTCTGTGGTGAGAAAATGGGAAAGCGGCTAAGCTGGTTCAACACTGTCTGTTTACAGTTTATCTGATTTCAATACTGACAGCAGTGCTACAGAGAAAAGGCCTCTTAGCTATAAGGGATGAGAGCCGAGAAAAATGTCAGCTGCCTCCAAAACATTTGTTCGCTGGTATCTCAGAGCGGGGCAACAAATGCAGCTATCAGGGAAGCCTATCAGCAGCAGCCTTCCAAGCTGCTAATCAGCCGACACATCACCCTCTGGCACTCAGGCTTTCCTCATAACCACTGTCCAACAGGGTCTCGCATCCAAAATGTTTCCCTGAAAGGTAGCAAGGCGAGAAATGTCATGGTCAGTTTGACTTTGACTACATGCTCCAGCTACAAATTTTCTTAGAGGAATGAGAATGAGATTGCTACCACCGTTTTTGGTGTTAGCTGCTAGGAAAATCTGGCACCTGTGGTGTCTGTTTGCCACCTTCCACCACAAATTATGTGTGAAATTATGTGCTGCTCTATGCAACTTAATATAGCTCCCTTTTACCGAATATGTTTCTTTACGCCCTTCTTATTTATAATTTCAAACCCTATGTTTTTTCCTTCAGGAATACATAATTATTTTTTCACCATTATGTGAACCGACATCAAACTGAAACTGACATTTAAGAGATGCAAGAACTGGTTCCTGTACTCTCTAAATTGTCATAATAATTCAAAGAGATAAGCACAACGACAGCCACCTGAAACTTAAAAAAATAATAGAAACTTTCAGTTGCCCTTGCTGCTTATGAGTCACTCTATTCCAGTCTTTGTGGATTATTGTATTTGCCTGTGTATCCAAATTATGCAGCAAAGTCTGAGATGACACAAATTGGCTCAAAGCTCAAATCAGACGCATCCATCGAGCAAACAGAGCCAATCTGATTGTATTTACTTTTTTCTTTACTTTAGTTTTGAACATTTGAGTAGCTGTGCACTGCCATCAGGACACCAACACCCCTACTGGAGTGGGATAATTGTGTGCTCGGAGGCACAAATGTCTCTGTTCTCCTCACTGGCATGTTGAATGTCTGACGATTCTGCGCTGTCTGAGCAATTTATTTACGCCATAATGCCAGTTTTGACGGCTGCCTCGCCTGTGACTAAGATGGCTGTGCCAACAAGCTGATGTCTTCATTAGCAGTGGTTTAGAAGCATTACCCCCCCCACCCTCCTCCCAAGTCACCAGAAATGATGCTCTGCTGCGCCCATCAGCTCCCATCAGCCTTTCTCTGCATGTGAGGCACTCCCCCAACTGCTGTAGCACTAACTCACGTTGCTAATTAGCTGACAAACAGTGCTGTTCCATGGAGGGGCTGGCATCTTACAACACATATTTGTATACATCAGCAACCGCATGCAAATATCCAAAATGTGCACTTATTTATGAAACTCAAGTATGCAGTGTCACATTCACATGGCAATAAAAGGTACTGCCATGTGCATTCATACATATGCACATAGATTTACTCGGCGTTTATAGGGTTTTTCATTATTAAGTGTATACACTATAGTTCTTTGATATTCAGTATATGCATGATCATCTCTTCTGTGATGGAGAATCTGATTACCATCCCCCATTTTAAATCACCCAGTGGCTACTATGGTAACCCACTCCTTGAGAATATTAAAGGCAACTGTGAAGAAAAAAAATCATAAACTAAATTAAACAGTAACTGACATTTATCTTAGATTTATCTCATCTATGATTCCTGTGATTCCTTTGTTTATACCCTGGACTACTGGTCAAATAAATGGAGAAATATAAACCATTATATCTTTTAATGTTTCTGTCACTGTCTCTTTCACTTGCACTGACATTTTGAGCAGCGGGTTGATGTGACAGTGAAGCATGCAGTCCTGTCAAACATTGTAAAAGTCTTAAAGAGCAGCACAGTAGGGCTTTAGGGCAAAGACGTGATCTGGTTCAAGTCCACATGTAGGTATATCATATTTCCTAGTATATGGAACAGGATTACTCAAAGTCCTAATGGAGCTAAGAAAAGATCACATGATACATTCCTTCATTATCAGCTAGGTAAAAATGTGAATGTTATATTATCTCATCTATAAATTCTATAGATTTATAGTTTCTCTCTTTATTGTCATTATAATCCATGCTGATTCACACAGGGAGGGAGGTTGGCAGTGCAGGGAAAGTTTGAATCGCTTTGCATCTGTAAGCAAACTGTAATTAGAGATGTAAATGCAGTTGATTTTCTTTTTGCTGCTAATTGAAAACATTACTGATTGGGATGTGGCCAAGAGTGTAGCAGCTTGACAGTTTAGCCCACAGAGAGCATTTTAGCAGCAGTTTCTACTCTTTCATTCAGGGTGAATTTCTAAACAAATTTTAATTCCTTAGACACATGTCCTGAACAATTTAGACAAGAGTAAATGTTCTCATCCTTTCTTTTCCTCTTAATTGGAATTTAATATGGCGAATATGTAGACTAGTTAGTTATTTACAGCTTGCCTAAGAGGGTTTTTATTTTACCCCCCAACCTCAACGGCATGAGACGAATGTAAAAAGAGAATGCAAGGGAATAAAAATAATTAACTTCAAGAAGAAGCTGGGCTTTTAAAATGGGTAAACTACTCTGAATTTACTTGAAGTAAACTAACCAAACCAGCCAATTCATACATTCAACAACAATATTGTTTTATACAAAATTCTAACACTATGAATGTCTAAATGTCACAGGAGACACTGAGACTCATCAGACCAGGCAATATTTTCCCAACTTTATGTTGTTCTATTTCACTGAGCCCGTGTGAATTTGGTTTCCAGTTCTTTACTGGGAGGAGTGACACTAGGTAGTGTCTTCCCATCTGCTTCGAGGTTAGACATGTTGTTTGTTCAGAGAGGTTTTTCTGCTTTTTTCTACTGTAGAATTAACGAGTTGTTATTTGAGCTACTGTAACCTTCATATTAGCTCATCAAAAATGCATTTTCACCCAGAGAACCATTGCTTATTGGATATTTTTTGTTTTTCTGACCATCCTCGGTAAACCCTAGAGAGGTTCGTGTGGGCAAATCCCAGTAGATCAGCAACTTCTGAAGCATTCAGATTAGCCTGTTTAGCACCAACAACCATGTCATATTCAAAGTCCCTTAAATCATCTTTTTTTCCCTATTCTTTTGCTCGGTTTGAACTTCAACAGGTCGTCTTGATCATGTCTACATGTCTGAATGCTCTGAGTTGATGCCATGTGATTGGTTGATTAGATATTTGCATTAATATTAATTTAAACAGGCATATCCGATGAAGTGGCTAGTGATGTCAGCAGAATCAAACAAATAAATCTAAATTATTTGTGCTAAACTGTATACTAAACAGCAAAGAAAATTAATCTAAGATGTGGAATAACCCATGCACCTGAATTTATGATTTGTGCTGTTGACTGTATGGGGAGAGTGCATGGATATGATCACATTTTTACTTGCTTTACAGCTGTGGATATATTTGATAACCTGTGTACAGTGGAAATAGCGAAATCTTGCACAGACACAGCTAACATAAACAGCTTACGCCTGGCAAATCTCAAACAGGAGATATGGCCCCATAGCATGTTTGTCACGCTTAGCCTCGCTTTTCTGGGTGAAAGTATTAAACCAACAAAGCTCATCCAAGTTTAAATCCTTGTCTAACAGCAAATGCTGTTGTTTAAATGAAGCATCTGCAGTATATTAGGGTTGTATTTGTGCTGAACAACATGCCATAAATATACATATACAAATAAATCAACCCAGCATGAACATTAGGTTGTTCAAAACCATAATGCCAGTGGTCTTTAAACAACTTGGTGAGGGCTGAGATACAGGTTTCACTGTAAAAGAAGCCTTTCATCCTGAGCATCTCTCCACCACAGCAGGCCCATTAGGCGTCATGATGCAGTGTGCAGTAATTGGTATTTCTGTTGGTAAGCAGCTTCCTTATCCCAGAGCTCAGCCTCACGCTGTGCTGGAGACAGTCTGATATCAGAGCTGCAGAAAACACACGACTGAACATGTACAGTGAGCAACATATCACTCCGATAAACACCTACCAGGATTTTTTTTTAAGACTCCAATACTTTACTAACAAAATTCAATCATTCTGTCGGGAAAGAATTTGTTTATTTTCCAGCCACGCTCTGCAATAATATCCATATTGAACATAACAGCAATCCCTCCCTAAAAGGTAATGGCTTTTGGATATTATGAGCATAGTTAATAAAATGACCCTAACGAAGCTAAAGGGAAGTTTAGAAATTACAATATTTAAATGGTCCATGTCATCAAAATTGGCTGCTCACTTTCCACGAATGGCACAAGGGTGGTCGCCCCTTTGATGTGGTAATAGGCTGTTTTGATTTCTGTGTGTCAAGCATGTTTTAAACGGTGAGAGGCATTCCCAACAGCTATTACTTCAAAATCAATTAAAACCTTTTTGCTAACAGCCCTGCCTGGTTCAAAAGGAGGAAAACTAATTCTCTCACTTTCCCCTCCCTCTCTCTTTGCCTCTTTCATACTCGTACACTCAGTCATTTGAAGAATGTAGAAGAGACGAGATATACAGAGTCCTGAGGGTCCTGGATTCAGATACTTTCTTTGCTTCGTGTGTGCAGTATGCTTACAGTAAAGCATGCACGTATGAGCCATGAGCTGAATTAAGCCCTGTTCTTGATTTTTTTTTACATTTTATTTGTTCAGTTTTTACAAAGGTTGAGAGCCTGTTTGTAAGTTTGTTGTTGCCACAGGGATTAAGTAAATCTACGGTCATTACCTCAGACAAAAGCTGAAAGGGAAAGGGGATTTTAGTCTTAATCCACCATTGATTGTTGCAACTAATGCTTATCACTTGTGCAATCCAAGCCAAATCTTTTCAATGACAATCTGATTAATTGCTCATCTGAACTTCCTGTAGCATTTGCAAGTCCTTGAACTAACATCCCATGGAACATTTAATATGCTTACACTAATATCATGTTTTGCTCATGCTGATCTAGAATCATATTTGCTCATTTAATCGTAACCTATAATTACTTTTAACTAGTATAAACTGTCATTATTTTCTTTGAAATAACACATTCGGTGCAAAGGGCTAACAAACCGAGTTGCAAATAGAAAATGTCAAGGCGTGCAAAGTGTTTTATGTTATGTTTCATCGAATTAAGGCCCCTCGTTGCCTTTAGTGCTTACAGTAAGAAGGCTTTGAGTTTTGAGGTGTATTTGGGCAAGATCAGATTTTGAGCACAGTCAACACATTCTTGTATGAGCCTGTATGTAGCCATGCATGAGTGTTTGTGGGTCCGCACAAGATGGTTACATGTTTATATTTTTGCACCTTTTCCCCCCTCCCTGCAGAACACTATTTCACCGGGAGCAAAAATACAACATTGTGTGAATCTGTTTACGGCTGTGGAGGGACATGAAAAGCACATGTGAACGTGACTAATCGATGCTGGAGCGGGGAAAAAGGGGAACAGGCTCGAAGGCATGATCGGGAAGGCATTTTTGCATGCAAGTGATAATATGAGATAATGTTTGCATCAGAGTTGTGGTTTTCACAGCTGAAAACTGGTGCGCAGACATGTATTCCTACACGTCTGCGCACCATGAGTCTCTCTGTGAATGTCCGTGCAGATAAATATGCAAGTGTGTTTGTTTAAGAGACTGAAGTGCACGACTCAGCCTGAGGTAGGCAGACAGCTCATGTTTCTTCTGCTTGGCAGGCAGCACAGATAAGATCGAACTGAGCTGACCATTTAAGAAGCCCTGGGCTTTACCTCTGCCAAAAAAGAAAACACGGCCAACTCAGAAATCCTTATCTGCAAATGCTCAACTCCCGTGTGACTGGTTTGATTAAGTATCAGTTCACAGATTCAGATGAACTCAACCAAAAATATATATACATATATATATACAGATATACGGACAGATAGATACTACAGTGAGACCGTGGTACTGTCATCAGTCTACCAAGTCAGATTTCACCACTGATGATGATGTCACGTTGTTTTCATGCCCTTGCAAAATTTGTAACTTTTGTGGTTTTAGGTTCAAGGAAACTCAGGCAGAGGCTTTCCCGGATAAGTGAATGCATTACTGAAATCTGGTTACTATTAAGTTTCCCCCTTAAAAAACTTGCTAGGTTAATGCTGCCATCTGGGCCCAGGGCACTCTTGCAAAATAGTTTTTGGATCTCAAGAGTTTCATTTACAAGTTAATGATTAATAAACTAGTGCTGTTTGAATTACTGCACAGTTTTGTTTTGGGCTTTCTTAAATAATATCACGACTGAATATTATTTGCCTTATCTATGGTACAAGAATGGCATAAGAATGGCCATAGTGCTAAAGGCAGGTGGTTCCAGCCTGTTGGCTGGGTGGAGTATATAGATACGTCAACTTATGACTCAGAATTGCTTGTAGGTGCAGGAAGTTGTGTGTCACCTCTTCCGTTTGTAGTTTTGTTGTCACTTACTCATTGTCCGTTGGTATGAGGGAGTGGATAATTGATGCAACCTAGTAGCTCAGTGATAAACACACTGTCACCTTAATAGCTTGACAATTTAAGTCAGTGTTCATTTGGCTTTATTGCAGAGATAATGGATTGATGCTGCTCTCATCTTTGCATGCTAAACATGAAGCTATAGGCAGCAAGCAGTTTGCGTTTCTTAATATATCAACCAGAAGCAGGGAGAAACAGCTCAGAAAAAGTTCACTAATTAGCTAGCACATTATGGCTTGTTTGTTTGGAGGATTAAATCATCTGTTACTTACTCTGCTCAGCGTGCTGGTAGGTTGATTTTTATTACCTTTTGGATGGAGCCAGGCTTTTTCTTATTCAATGTTTATGCTAAGCTAAGCTAACTGCCTGCTGGCTTTAGTCCTCTTTCATTTCAGGAGAGAAGTATTTGATCAAGAGCAACTTCCAGGGCTGGAAAAAAGAACCACCGCTGAAGTCCCAAAAAAACTGATTTTGTCAAATGTGCACTTGAGGCTAACAAAAATCCCTATTCAGTCCATTTTATCGTAAACTGCCAAACTTTACAGCAGAGATAATCATGACTAAAATCTGATATATATATATATATATATATATATATATATATATATATATATATATATATATATATAATATATATATATATATTTATATTTATATATATTTTTTTTTTTTTACAGTCTGCTATAAGATATAGCAAGCATGATTTTGTTTTATTTGTGTTGCTGGATCATTTTAATGCAATTATCAAATGCTGAAGCAACAGTCCATCTGCAAAGTCTACTTCAGTAGTAAAACACTAGTATTTATACTAAGCACTAATTAGCGGGTATCTGTGTCTGAGCCATGCATCTCTCTAAAACACTTGCTAGCATTGGTTTTGATAACTTGAGCCACCTCAGGCTTAAAACGTTCATTGTTGACAAGGTTTATAGCTAGTCCTGGATTAGATGGCCCTGAAGCACCCTTTAATTTTGCTGCTATAGGCTTAGACTGCAGGTGGACCTCCCAGGAAGCACTGAACACTTCTCCTGTTTTCCACTCCTCGGTTATTATATGCCACTACTGAATGTCATTCAGTTTTGCTTTCTCTCTCACACAGTTTGCATTTTAACTTGTTTGTTGTCTCTCTGTGCTCCTCTGCCTTTTGTTTCTCTTCACCACCCAACCAGTTGCTTTAAGGTACAGACACAGTAGAGAAAACAGTGTTTATAGACCAAAGCACAACCATATGCAATCCAATCACCTAGAAACCGAACATGGTTCAGTTGTTGTGCTGACCAGTCAGTCAACACATTTACTCCCTTACCACCAGTTTATCTTGATCACATGCTTGTTGCTGTTTTTAATTGGACATAGGTCTTTGGTGGCTGTTTCTGCCGGGGAACTTCTTCCTCCACACCACAACCCCAGTGATCCAAACCTCATACTTGGATTGTTGGAGTTCCCTTTTTAATATTACCTTTCACATAGAATTTAAAAAAAATGCCATGAGATTATATTGTCGCTAACTCACATTATATAGGTTGAAAATAAAGAAATAAAGCTTAATTAATTAAAAAATTAATTAAATCACTCATCAAAATATCGTCCCTTATTGCACGTAACATACAGCATGGCAGTGGCAAATATGCTAATATGCTTTTCTCAGTGGCTACATGGGATCTTTTAAATGCAGTGGGTTTGATTCCCAGCCATTGGCCATTGTGTCTCTTAGTACTTTGATGGAGTGAAAATTTGACTGGAAAAAGAAATCACAGGCAATGAATTGTTTGCACCGCCCTTATAATACAAACAGGTATTAAACATATGGCAAAAATAAAGATACTGACCTGAAAGCATGCTGTTTGAGACAGAAGTAATCGCCATTTCACACTCACCAATTATATGCCAGCTTGCTATGACATAATTAGTACTTAATGTTCCTGCTGTCAAATTAACCCCTTAAACCACTTTCATGCACAGACCCTTTATTTAACTCAGGATTATTTGAAACCAATTTGACCAATTTACCAATGGAACTGCTGCCAAGGGTAGGCGACATAACTCTAATGCTCACCATTGTTCCATAGAGATAATTACACACAATTCCCATACCTCTACCAAAGTGTTCAGCCAGTTAACACTGAGTGCTGCAATTTTATTTCTTAGATATTTTTAAGAATTATTTTATTCTTTTCATCTGTTAAAAAGGCCTCTAAAAACCTGTTAAAATATGCAAGAGAACAGTAACAATTATGGTTTAGATGACCAGCAGCAGACTAATAGTCTGAAGGTAGAAGTGCTGCTCTGGTAAGCACATATTAATCCCATAATTATTGTTTTAACATGTGTTAGCACCTTTTTATAAAAAGTAAAACAGTGTTAAATGCTTTCAATGCCCAATATGTTAATATTAGAATGAGGCTACGTCCACACGTACACGGGTATTTTTGAAAACTGAGATTTTCCGTTTTCGTTTTAAAAAATAATCCCGTCCGCACGTAAAGGCAGAAATGAAGGAAAACGCTGCTAGGAACATGCCAAAGCAACAGCTGGCGATATATTCCTAACCGTGCAGAAATGTTGGCCAATCAGAAGTCTAGAAGCCTCGGTGGGAAAAAGTAAACAAAGCTGGGGCATAGAAGCAGAACCGAGTTGTATGTGTGGAGGGACAGTAACTGTGTGTGTATATGTAAGCATTTAAACACTGCAGCGAGTACAATTAACAGTAATAGTATTGTAGAAATTCATTTCACCGAAACAATAACGTGGCGCACAGTGTGATTTTCTCCGTTTTTCTCGTCCACACGTAAATGCAAAAACGGAATTTTCAAAAATATCCACCCTGGCCGGAGTTTTTAAAAATATCCGTTTTCAGTGACCAAAAACGCCGTTGACGTGTGGACGAAAGGTGCAAACACATCTGCGTTTTCAAAAATACCCGGGTACGTGTGGATGTAGCCTCAGATATTATTAGAAATCCTAAATGTGACTGCTACTTCTCCAACAACTCTGAAGAATAACCTGCAGTGTACATACAATTTATTGCTTGGTTTATACTGAATGTAGGTAGTAAACACAATATAGAGTAAAGGTAAGTGATACATGTGAATGCAGCTCTCAGGATGATCCTCAGTGTCTATAAAAATTAATAAAATTCTGCATGGAGTGCTGCTCCTTTGTTACCAGCTTGGATAATGATGTGATTCAGTAATCTGGTGCTGTATTAACTCTGCCTCCAAAAGCCTTTATTGCCCACATGCTTTCTCTTCCAGCCATGAGTCATGTCAGTTTTACATGGGTTGTGCGGTGTGAATGAGTTACCTTGCTCTGCAAAGCAAATGCTCCAGTAAATGTGACCATGACAAGCAAATAATGTTTTGTAGCCTGGAGTTGATAGATAACATCTGCCTTTGTTGCTGTTACCCAACAGCAAAAAAAAAGAAAAGAAAAAAGGAAAAGTCTGTACCTGCGAGGGATGATGATGAAACGCGTGTGTTGTTGTGTAATGTCGTTGGTGTTTTGGGGCGTAAAGTCGAATGATTTCCCGAGCTCACCTTGATGCTCCTGCCTTCATAAGCTATTCCCTGAGAATATCTCGCCTGCGTGTGCGTCAGTTTGTGTATGTGTGTGTGTGTGTGTATACGAAAGAGACGGGCATGAACCAATGAATAATGCATGACATTCATCTGTGTTTGCATGTTGGGCAACACCCACATAATCAAGAAGAGAAAGAAAGACAAAGACAGACAGAGAGAAGAGATGAATGCAACACAAATGCATAAAGTCTACTACAATTACTTTTAATGAAGATCCCAGAAAAAAAAAAGAGTTCTGCTGCCTGCATTGAAGAACGAGTGTGCACAGCTGTCCTTCACTGAGACACAGGAGGATTTTTTTTTTTTATCCACACTGCTGCCAGAAACTACCGTAATTGTATTTGACTTGTTCTGCTGCTGACAATGTGTGTATGTGAACACCTGGTGTAACACTGTGTAATTTTACCTACAGACTAGTCTAGCCAGGCTGGGTGAAAACATCTACTGTGGTGTCCAAGGATTTGTTCATTTTATTCATGATTCATATTTAACTATATATATATATATATATATATATATATATATATGTATATATGTATTGTATGTATGTATATATGTATGTGTATATATATATATATATATAAATTCCCCGCTCGCCCCTGCAGGCAGTCAATCCTTCATGCTTGGGTCCTCTACCAGAGGCCTGGGAGCTTGAGGGTCCTGCACAGTATCTTAGCTGTTCCTTAGACTGCGCTCTTCTGGACAGAGATCTCCGATGTTGTTCCCGGGATCTGCTGGAGCCACTCGCCTAGCTTGGGAGTCACTGCACCTAGTGCTCCGATTACCAATGGGACCACTGTTACCTTCACCCTCCACATCTTCTCAAGCTCTTTTCTGAGCCCTTGGTATTTCTCAAGCTTCTCGTGTTCCTTCTTCCTGATGTTGCTGTCATTCGGAACCACTACGTCGATCACTATGGCCGTCTTATTCTACTATGTCTGGTTGGTTAGCCACCACCATTTTGTCCATCTGTATCTGGAAGTCCCACAGGATCTTAGCTCGGTCAATCTCCATCACCCTTGGGGGCATCTTCCATTTTGACCTCTTGACTTCCAGGTTATACTCAGCACAGATGTTCCTGTATACTATGCTGGCCACTTGGTTATGGCGCTCCGGCTTAGCGTACAACCTCAGGGTGCTGGACTTGGGGTGAAACCCTCCATGCATGGTCAGGAGCTTTCTTGTCTTGATGTCAATGGCTTCTATCTTCTCCTTTGGCCAGCCTATTATCCCAGCAGGGTTCCTGATCACGGGCAGGGTGTAGGTGTTGATAGCCCGGATCTTGTTCTTACCGTTCAGCTGACTCCTCAGGACTTGCCTGACCCTCTGAAGGAACTTGGTGGTTGCAGCTTTCCTAGTGGCCTCTTCGTGGTTTCCATTTGCCTGTGGGATGCCCAGGTACTTGTAGCTGTCCTCTATGTCTGCAATGTTGCCTTTTGGTAGTTCGATCCCCTCAGTTCTGACTACCTTCCCTCTCTTTGTTATCATCCGACTACACTTCTCCAGTCTGAACGACATTCTGATGTCATTGCTGTATATCCTGGTGGTGTGGATCAGTGAATCGATGTCTCGTTCACTCTTGGCATACAGCTTGATGTCATCCATGTACAGGAGGTGGCTGACAGCTATTCCATTACGTAGTCGGTATCTGTAGCCAGTCTTGTCAATGATAACACTGAGGTTAAGGGGTTAAGGCCTATGCAGAACAGCAGTGGGGAGAGAGCATCTCCTTGGTAGATGGTGACTGGCTATGGGTTTGAAGTTGGCTACGCCACATCCCCATTGAGTTCTTGATGAAGGCTCTTAGGGTCCTGTTGATCTTGTATATATCTAGCCATTCCATTTGTGGGGCATTGAGTCATAGGCCTTCTTTAATCAATCCAGGCAGTGCACGGGTTGGTCAGTCTGGTCTTGCAGTCTCGGCTGATTGTTCAGTCTACCAATAGCTGGTGTTTTGCGCCTCGGGTATTCTTGCCCATCCCTTTCTGTGCCCCACTCATTTATTGAGCCATGTGCCTGTTCATCTTAGCCGCTATGATGCGGAGCTTCCACGTGGTGCTGAGGCAGGTTATTGTTCGGTAGTTGGAGGGGACCGGTCCTTTCTGGGGGTCCGTGAAGATCAGAACTGGCCGGCCTTTGGTTAGCCATTCTGGGGGTTTCTCGTCAACTAGCAGCTGGCTCATTTGTTCTGCCAGACGCTTGTGGAGTGCAGTCAGCCTACTGGCTGCAGTCTTCAGCCAGTAGGCGTGAACCATGTCGAGGCCTGGTGCTGTCCAACTCTTCATACTGGAGACCCTTTCTTGGATGTCTGCCACTGTGATGGTTACTGGACCCTGTTCAGGGAGGTTGCTGTGGTCTGCCCCCAGATCCACCCGTTATGGGTTGCGTCCTTCTCCCATATGCTCTTCCAGTGTTGTTCAGTATTGTTCCAGCCTTGGTGGTGCTGTTCTCATATTGTTCCCCTGCCACTGAGAGTACACCTTGGCTGGTTATGTGTGGAACAGCTGGTTTATTCTCTTGCCTTCTATCTGTCCGGTGTACCTCTTTAAGTGGCTGGCCAAGGCTGTGAGTCGTTGTTTGGCAGTTTCCAAGGCCTCAGGTATGGACAGCTTCCTGTACTTCTTAGGCACCTTCTTCTTCGCACCTTTCTGCAACTCCAATAGTTGGCTAACCTCCCTCTGTGCTACCTTGATCTTAGCCTCTAGCCTCCTTCTCCATGGAGGGTACTGCCCCTTGTGGCTGTTCAACTTGTAGCCAAGCATCTCACTGATCACTCATTCCAACACACGTATAAGCACCAGTACATATTATCACGCAATCATGGCATCAAAGCAAGTGTAAAGAAGCGAGGACATAAAGTCCCACAAGGAGAATGCAGTAAGGGAGAGAAATAGTCTAAGAAAACTGAGGGATGGAAAAGGAGACAGAGATAGAATGAGATAGAAGGTCCAAAAATTTGGTAGCTTGACAGTCATTTCATATTAATACTCTACATTAAGAGCCCCTATGATGAATAATTAATCTGCTGGAAAATGTAGTGATTTGTGCGCCTGGCAGGCTAATGCAATGTAAAATAAAGCCCTGTGAGTGAGTCTGTGGATGTACACAGAATACATTTGATGAGTATTAAGTTTGAGCAAGAAGCTGTATATTTGCAGACCTTAGTCATGCATTACATTTGGTTTATAACACAAAGGTAAAATTACATCTTTAACTGCACCAGTCACTGCATGGTATAATAACAGGTCATCTAACAAAGCAGTGTGCAATCTTTCAAGCCAATGTGAAGTGTGGCATGAGAAAATGAGTAGTATTACTTTGACTGTGCAGTGACTCAACCCACATTAAATCCAACATGGAAGAGTGGCACTTGAATCTATCTGTTTTGACCAAACTGGAGAGCTTATCCCCCTTTTTTTCCTCACTTGAACCTGGGAGCCAAATATTACAAAACACATTCTTTTTTTTTCTTTTCTTTTTTTTGGCATACAAAATGCTAGAGAACACTTTCTCTGTTTATCTTTCCCTCGATCTTAACCCATCTGGATTATTTCCCCATTCCACTTCTGCCTCGCTCATTGTCTCTGTCTTGTTCCTCTTAGGGAAGCCTCTCAAAATAATTATAAGCAGAAGGAGTTCCAAAAGTTTACTACACATGCTTTCTGACTCCATCAGCACCCCCCCATTCCCATTTATGTCAAAGATCATTTAGGTAACCAGATTCAGTGTATCCTCTGTGTACCCCATATTACAGTCAGGATTCATCAGCAAGTTGGGTGGGTGCACATCTGATTCCATGCTAGTATGGGACTCCTCTTTTCAAATGCAAGTTTATTATCTCAAAAAGCAGCTTTCTTCTGAAATTTAAAGCGACAACAACGTTTGCGCGCACGTGTGTGAGCGAACTGCCTCTTTACACTATCATCTGTGCAATACTGACGCATTCATATGTTGCAGTAGGAAAAAAATGCTCAGAGAAACCTAATAAATCATTCATATATTTTCAAGACGTTGTATGAAAATCTGAGTATGATGAAATAATTGAACAAAACACCCTCGTTCCCCACAATGTGCCTCTGAGCTATACGACGTAACCTTGCTGACACCACCTCAATGGATAATGCCACAGGGTACTGAAATAGTAAGTCCATATTAATAAAAGTAATAATAAGTGGGCCTGTACAAGTGTCAAACAGTGCGGAACAACTGAAAGATACTAATGAGAAAGCTGTGGCTCTCAAGGCATCATCTATAAGGGCCCTGTTTGAAGTACACATAATGCAGACTTCTCTGTTTCCATGGAGACCTATTGTGATCCCTAGCACACACTATACTCAACATGCCCCTCAAGCTTTTATTCTTCTATAAGCACGTGTTTGACAGTTGTAAAAACAGGTGCAATTGGGTCAAAGGTGAACTTGTCTTTAGCACTGACATAATGCTAGGCTCAAACAATGCTACTCTGGCTTTTAGCTGCCCGCCTGTATAAAAACATGGCCTCACTTGGTTGTGCAATAAGGGCTCTGCGGAGAACTGAGCTAATTTTAAGTGTGGAGCAAAAATGTAGATCAGGAGTAACACACATGCCCTACCTAGCCAGCTCTTTTTGGATGTGCATTAACTCAGCAGCACTGGACCTGGACAAACCTTTGGAAAAGCTGAGGCAGTAGTCCACATGCTTCATAGCGGTGTTTAATCCCATTCTCACTTACATTTTCTTGGCAGCAGCGTCTGCTAAAGCCTTTGTTTGCTCTATAAGCACTCTAAAATATGTCTCTTTTTTCCCTCTTAATATCATGACACAGTTTAGACAGAGGGAGAGACAAACAGATGTATTCTTCCCATTAAACTCTCGTCTTTTAGATGTCATGTTGCGGTTTATTGACGCACTTGTGCTCTGTAAACATCTCTCTGTCTCTGGCTGTTGTTCAGGGCCCACACCCGTGTTCGTTAAGTTTCATTTGAGCTCAAATCCGAAGGCGAAATAAGAAGAGAATCATTTTCACTGCTTTCCAAAAAATGGTTTTCATGTTACATTCAGGCGATTTCGAACTTGCAATTCCCAGCTGATGAAGAAAATAACAGATGGGTCTACTGCAATTGCATTTTTTTTTGTACGCACATGCAAAAGGCCTACTCATTTATTTATGTGCTACACAGAAGGGAGCTTAGAGTTTTACTAAGTTAGAGCTTTTTGGGCTTTTCAATTCAATTTTTCAGAGAGCAGCTCTCTCACTTCACAGCTTCTCACCCGAGCAGTTTTATTCCACTTGTGCTATTTTCTGTCTCCCAGCAAACTCCCATTCACCCAGTCTATTTTAGATCCTGCTAATAATGGAGCAGCGTCACGAAAATCAATAAATCTGTGCTTATGTCAAAGCGATTCGTGGTTTATGTTCTCATAATCTGATTCAAAGAGGGATGGAGTTTCAACCCATGAAAGGTGAACTGCGTTTTTTTTCTTAGATATTTTTCTGCAGTTCCCAAACAGAGTGGCACCTCATTATGTTGATTGCCAGTTGTGTGTAACGCAGGTAGTGTATGGAGAAGAAATAAACAAACATCATCAAAGAATAGCCTGATATTTTATTTTTCAAGTGATAATCATCGTCCGTTTATGCAGTAAACAGATGTTGCGCGAACAATTCGTGTCTACCTCAAAAAAGTGGTTGAACTCTACCCTGCAAATAAAAAGCTGGGAAAACTAGTAGCTTAAGGGGCTTAATTGCCCTCCACTCCGATTAACCTATTCAATCTATCAACGGCCTGAACTAGAATTTCAACAAACAAATGCAAATGCGTCCTTGTCCCA
This sequence comes from Neolamprologus brichardi, assembly GCF_056152115.1. Lineage (NCBI taxonomy): Eukaryota > Metazoa > Chordata > Actinopteri > Cichliformes > Cichlidae > Neolamprologus > Neolamprologus brichardi. The sequence goes on along the minus strand of NC_142119.1, from coordinate 22,616,132 downwards.
CTGCACCCCAGACCCACACGGCCGGGGCGTGGTTTTAGGGGTGGAGCAAGGCAGCACGCTTTCAAGTTTTCAAACTGCCAAAGTGCTTGGTCAGGCAGAAAACAAGGAAATAACTCCCGGAGAGGAAAAGCAAGGTCGTTTCTTTCTGAGGATGAACTGCTTCATTTGTTTGAGCTCGTAAAATCTTTTAATAATCTTGTCAAGATTTAGACGCATAGTGTCTTAAATTAGGACACAATGCCCACTTGAATTGGCAGTAACAACTTCAAATCACTTATTTTGGGTTAGAGTATTGTGATCAATCTGGTGTGGTTTTTTTATACAGAGTATAAAGCCTTGCTTGCCTCATCTGGAGCGCCCGCCCATTGGGCTTTCTGCGGAGCGATAGTGGAGAGATTGATTATAAGGTCTACGGGATTTGCCGTGGAAAAAAACAGAGCCTGCTTGGACTGCTTGCTCGTGATCTTGCGCTCCCATCAGTGAAGGAGAAGGAAAATTATCCGGGACTCATTCCAGTCTGACTCCCAAAACCGTCAGCACTCCCCGCCCCCCTTCGTGTATCCAGATACGCAGGAGTCACGCCGGACTTTTAGTTTTTACTGAGGAGGCTGCGAGTGCGAATCGCCTCCGCAGTCTCGGATGCGTAGTGAGCCGGTGCTGCGAGTGAGTGGGTTGGGTCGCCTAGGCGCCGGGCATACGCACACTTCATCGTCAGCAATAAAAGCAGATAGGTGAGGGTAAAGGCGAGAGGAAACGACATCCGAGGCTTTTTATTTATTTATTTTAAACAGAAGGACGTTGTAGAGAGGTGGGTCGCACATTTGGAAAGCCGCCGGCTGTGGATTTGACTCTCAAGGAAGCTTTTTTCTTCTTCTTCTTGCCTCCGGGGTTTTGTAGACCTCCTTATTTTCTGATTCAGGACCAGTAGCTGACCACACTGTCAGACGCCACCGGCTTCTCATCTAAAAGGAGGGAATATTAAAAGTGGATCAGCGGAGCAACACACACACATACAATGGCAACCGGTGCGCTCTTTCTAGTCTGCGCGCTGCTTGGTAAGTCATCTGAAAAAAGAAGGTGAAAAAAGCTTTCAGACTGCGTTTGTTATCTGATTTTTATTTATTTATTTATTTATTTATATCAGTGCTCAGATTTCCGAGATAAAATCGGCATCTGCTGTTTGTCTTTCACGGCACACCTGTATGAGACATGTCAATCAAACGGCTTTACAGGCAGGGGAACTGGGCTGGTAGTCATTCTGAGTCAGGTGGAAGTAGACTACTTCGGTTAAATCGCTGCAATAATAACAGATGCCCGTGAACAGCTGTGTGTGTGTGTGTGTGTGTGTGTGTGTGTGTGTGTGTGTGTGTGTGTGTGTACACGCGGTGAACTAGGTTAATGTGATATTTGGTCTTTAGTTAGAGACTAAGCTTATACAGTCCTGCAGTGTTAAATGGATTGATCATATAGGCAACCAGCTGCTGTCGCCACACACACGTGTATCAATACATCCCCTATAGATGCACATAATATAGGCACACCTGGATCTGTGCATAATAGATTCTGATGTCACCCAGTGCCTGCTCTGCTTTACAGTAAGTCATCATCATAAAAAACATTTGTCACTTAGTGTAATTTATGAGACCTTCCTGCAAATGCAAGTTTAGACACATTGATGACACACACACCACACACACACTAATACAAACATTCATGCAGACATCACTGCTGACACACACATATACATTTCATCCTGCCTGTGAACTGTCCCAAACAAACACCAGATGGCTTTTCTGTTCCTGGACTGGGTGGCCTGTCAGCACTGCTGAGGGGGGGCACAGAGGAGGGGGCGGGAGTGGGAGTGGAAGTCGGCCTGCTGGAGGCCCCCATTTGGCCAAGAGGATTACCAGCCTGTGCCTTGCTTCTCATCCCCTTTCAGCACATCGTGAGTCACTTTCACTAGGATCGGACCTCTGTGCAGGTTTTCCAATTCGAATGTGAGATGCGTTGGCCTTCACACGGTCACAGTACAGATGAGATATCGGTGGTAAAGAGGGATAAGAGAGGGGTTTTCATGTTGCATAATCATGATTCAATTTGGAAGCCCTTTGAGGTGGCGAAGAAGCTTTTGGGTGCAAGGAGGGAGACAGTAAAATGTAACAACTGTCTGTGTGGCTCCTGTTGAAGTAACAGTGTTTAACATGATACTAATGCTATTATTGCCAACATTATCAGTAATGTGAACCTGACAATTGGGACGTAGTCCAAACCAAAGGCAGAAACTCACCACAACGGAAAAATTACAGACTCAGAGTAAATTATCTGGAACCAGTTTGTTAACAAAAGTGCAAATTCTCTGGCTCTGGCTTTTTAAATTGGAGTCTTTTCAGACTATTCTGATTGTTCTGTAAACAATGTCTGTGGGATTAGACTGCTAGTCAAACAAAGGCATGACATGTCTTTAGGCTTTGGTAACTTGTGATTGGTATTTTTCACTGTTAGCTGACATTATAAACCAATCCCCCTCGAGAAGACAGAAAAAAAATATTGGGGTGGCAATCAACTGGCAAGCAGTCAAGTTCAGTTATTCCAAAATAGAAGTGGTAATTTAAATCAGCATGATGGCATCAGGAACTTTTTAAATTTTCCTACTTGAATCATTTCTGTTCACAATGATTTCAAATTCTATACCTGTCCTCCAATTTTAGAGCCATCAGAGCCATGAACTAAATAACGTGTCTGAAGGAAAAATATGCTTATATTTCATATTAGCAGTACTGGTATTGCTATATTGATAATGCATCACTAGCATATGCACTGCCATATACTTTCATATCATTTGTCTATCTGTCATCTACTTGCATACACAAGCAGCTGTGGTAGGTTAGAGGTACTTGTCTGGTGTGTGATCAGCTGTGTGATTCATTCGCAGTGTGTCAGCAAGCACATGTTTGAACTTACTTTTTTTATGTTTTAGTGTTTGTTTGTGTGTGTGTGTGTGTGTGTGTGTGATAAGGAAGAACATAATAAAGATGGCTGACGGCTGTGATAGATGAAGGCTGTATCAGTCATTATTAAAGACAGAGGTGCCACTTACACATTTTTTTGGCAGGCAAATCTTATATTGGCTTATTTATGCTGCTGAGTTTGCAACCAGGTATGTGTGTGTGTGTGTGTGTGTGTGTGTGTGTGTGTGTGTGTGTGTGTATGTTTATTTGTGGCACCAGGGTATATGATATAAAGCTTATAAAAGGAGTTGCCTGAAGGAACGAATATTTATTAGCTTTACAAACAGAATGTCTTCCTTCTCTCCTACAGCGAGCGAGAAAGATGTCATGCTTTTGGTGTGGTGTAAAAGTGTGTGTGCTTTGTGCGGGCGTTCTTCTGTTTGTGTGAGTGTGTTTGAAACCGGGCAGCCAACGTGCTAGCCAACATGTTCCAGTTTATGTAACTAAACTGGAAGTGTGATATGTGCGAGGTTGTCAAGTTTAACTGCGAAATGCCCCAGTGGTTTCCGTTTACTGGGTTGATAGAAGAGCGGCCAGTGGATGCTCAGGTTCTGATGAGCTGCCATTGGTTCTGTTGAGCTGGTCTAAGAGCAGCTTCACACTGTTTAGCGCAAAATCCTGACGCCTGTGTGTGTTTCACATTTTGTATCTCTGTATTTGTCGAATATCTCTTCCAACTTGCATAACAGGATCTGTTTTTACCTTGTTCACATGACGCTTAAACGTGTTATGAATGAATTTGCATAAACCTGCATGAGACAGTTAGTTATGGGGATGGGAAGGGAGTAATACAGGTTTTTAACGTGTAGTATACCTAGTATAGCTATGTAACATCGATAAAATCAGGTCTCATATCAGGCACTACAAACTCTATACCAATGATTTATGTTTTAGCTCATCCCTTACAAACTATGAAGAAGTGGATCTATAGTATAATGGTTTAAGCATTTGTGGTTTACACATTGGCCTATCAAGTGTGCTATATAGCTCAAATATGCTGGTCTAGCGGCTGCGGTGGGCCCTTAAGAGGGAGCACTTGAACGTAGCTTGCTACAAAAGAATAAACATATAACCCTGCTGTAGTGTCACAGTTTTGTGACTTTAGTGTTTTTCTATCTTTTTCTTCACCTTTTTATTTTTTTTCCCCTAACACATTGGCATGCTAATCGGGTATTGTCTGCATTCATTTTTAAACACGGCAAAGTAGCTTTTCAGGTCTGACTACAGTAAATTGTCCTTACTGGAGTGTAATAATGGAGCTTCATTCACTCAACAGTCTCTTCCTTTTGCTATTAGGATTGTAAGGAAAACAAATTAAAAACGCAGAAATGGTATCTTTTGGGGAAAAACGTCAGCAGAAATATGAAGTTTTAGTGGAGGAAGTAAAACTTTCAAAAGTGATGGTATGATGGTGGTGTGTGTGCTGGCTGTTTTCTTTTTTCCTTTGAGCCATCTCCCTTCTTCTCTTGTGAGGATTTTGATGCTATTTTTTGATCACTTGTTTCAAGTCTGTAGAGAAACTGAAACCATAGCCTGTTATCCAGGCTCATTACAGTGCTATTGATTGAAAAGAGAAAAGTTTTAAGTACTTGTTGTAGCACCATCAAACTTTGTGCTTATCAGCCGACCCTTTATCAAGCTGGCCCTCTAAAACCAGCCCAATCAAAGAAAATGACGGTACTTATAAGCTCATTATCAGTTTAGACATATCTAATGTGTAGTGTTCCTTCCCCCCCCCTGTGTTTTTAACAGAAACAGAAGGGCGGTACTTGCAGCCATTCAAGTGCAGATTTGATTGTCCATATGGTGCCGTGACAATTGTCACAAATGCTTGAAAGTAGTTCTACTTTGATCTCATTTTTCATTCCAGACAAGCTCATTACAATGTTTGCATTTCTTAATGTGAACAAACTGTATAATTAACAGAGAAAGGAATTAGGAATCTTGCATATGAAATTGACTCATCAAGACAATTGCACATAACTGTTATAAGTGATGTTATGATGCAGGTTACAAGGGGACCCATTACTTTCTTTTGTCATTTTAAATCACACCTCTTCAGAGTCATCCTCCCTTTTAAGCCAACTTTATTCAGATTGGCTGCCTCTTGCAAACAGAAGATTTGAACAGCAGATACACTACTGTGCAAAAGTCTCAAGACATCATTCATTTCTCTATATGGAGACATGAAGCCAGACTTTCGTGTAGATTTTTTAAGGTATTCTTGAGCAATTGTTCACCAGACTTTCTGAAGGAATTGCAAAGTTTTTCTCTGGACATTGGTCATGTTTTCACTAATTTCAGTCCAGTTATTGTGCCTGTGTTGACTTTCAAGCATGTAAGAATTACACCAGCTTGTTTATGGCTTTATATATAGTATTTCCATTGCATGTTTCAATAAATTGCCTGTTTATTTCCTATCTTTGAAATTAGTTTCCACAGAGTTAGCCTCTGAACCTGACCAAAAATGGGTGTCTTGTATCAACAGTTTTTATTTTTTTATGACATAGTTGTTAAAGTCATCGTCCATAACATAATAACATTGCCATTGCAACTTTCACTGAACTGCAACCAAGATACACATTCATACATGAGGCCAACATGTTCAGATGCCAGATTAATGGGAAGAAGTACGTGTCCCAAAGAGGTTGTCGACATCATCCAGGTCAAAGAGCAGAAAATAAATCTGCTGTAAACTGAACATTTAAATTAGTCTAAAGCTTGAGCTTTTGACTCGTATGGCCTACTTATACATAATGCTGACCTCATTATTTGAAATCCTGGCCTTGTTTACTGTAATAATGGGTTCCCTTTGAGGAGAAGTAAGATGCTACATCATTGCGTCATTAACTGTTTACAAATAAAATGATTGAACTGCATTGCCAAAAACAAAAGTTGTCAGAGGAATACTTGATTTACTGGGGAAAAAAGTTTCTTTTTAGTAGAAAAATTGATAAAACCACAAAATGTTTCATGTTCTTTTCTGTTTTTAACCATGTCAACCATCTATATTAAGAGCAAAAAGTCCTTGGATATTCATCTTTTATTCTTGATTCATTCAAACTATCCTTACAGAAGCAGTATTGTTACATTATTAATCATCATCATCAATTAATAGCAATACTTTTCATGAAAAATGGACACATTTGAAAGTAATCCTTGATCATATAAGTATATTTTCACAACACATCTTTTGCAAATGTAATCTTCTCTCATTAAACAGATTATACACATTGAATGTGATCCATTATACCCCCACGCTTTTAAGGACCGTGCTAATGTCACTGATGCTGACTCAGGCATTTCAGATTTTGTTGGGATTCAAAGTTTGCCGTGCCACTCCCTGATGCCCACCCCGCCTCTCCTCTGTCCCGAATAAGAACAACAGCTGAAAGCCCCCCACCCGAAAATTACGCGCATTACAGCTTGTTTGCGGTCAAACCAGTACGTCCTCATGCTGAGCACCTTGAGTCAGCTGTTACAGCATGGGGGAATGCATTTCATGTGTGTTTAAGCCTCAGCTGACACAAGAGACAGTGCCGTCTAGACACTGAGGCAGAAAGCAATAACTCATCGGCTTGCTGTTTGCATAGCTGATCTATGTTTATGGTATGGGAATTTTTGGTGCGAGTCCCAAGATTTGTTCCTCATTATTATTATATTTTCCTGCTGTTGTCGCCAGAGTCAGAGGACCAATTTCTCTCTGTTAGGGGGAATACGAGCTTGTGCAGCTGTCTGATTGCAGCACTGTTTGCTCCCCTTGTTATTTTCTGTGCCTGCTGTATTCTGTAGTTGCACGCACGCTTGTTTGCATCATAAACACCAGACCCATCTCTTTGTGTATACCCATGACAGGATGCCTTTTGTGCTATTGTTTTTTCATATCATAACATTGTTGACTCGACAGAGGGGGGGGGGGGGGGGGACTACCAAAGCAGAAACAAGACTGACAGCTTGGCTATCATCCACAAACTGTGATAAGTTCCCAGTAAATATTCATTAAAGTTGGGATATATAATGACAAGAGAAGCTATTCGTCGGTCAACATTATGACTGAGATGTCTCATTAGGGATGGAGCTACATGAGTGGTGTTTTGTGATTGTGCCTGTATGGAAATGTTTTGTCTTCTGGGAACTTCCTGTGTCATGTGTACCTAAAAGCAAGTCAGATACTGGCTGGTATGCATGTCCTCAGGCTAAGGAATTGTTGCCCTGTAGTAGACTCCACAGTCTACTACCCATTTGCTTGCACCCAATTGAGACCACAGTTTTCCCACAACACCAGTGTTGTCTGTTGCCATTCGCCCTCCTCTGTCTGAGTGGTGAAAAGCTGCAATTAAACTCATGTTTCCTTCTAAGGGAACATCCAGAAAACATCAGGAAACTGAGCAAACTTTTAGTGCTCACAATACATTTAAAACAAAAGTTCCCTATACGTACCCCCACCCCACCGTGACCCACATCTGAGTTGTCTCTCTCCAACATGGGGAGATAAGTGACTGAAGACAACCAGAGTTCTTGTAGGAGACTTCCTGCCTGCCACGGTGAATGAGGAAAGTGGCTGGAGCTGGAGACAGAGCAGAGGCAGCGTCTGCTTTGTGTCTGATCTTAACTCTGCTGCGGTATCTCTGGTAAACTGTCAGGCCTTTCCTTACATCATAACTCTGCCACATTCTCATTCCCGGGCCTGTTCGCTCATTCACGCCTCAGATCCAATCTCGTGCTTTGCGATAACATCCCAACAACATCCCTTTAGCCATTCAGTTTGTAAACTGTTTAAGTGTTCTTTGGAGCTGATTTGCATACGTGCCCCTGCTTCTCCTCACTCACATGCTTAAAAGGTACTCCAGCATGCCTCTCCCTCCTCCTCCTCCTGCTTCTCCTCCTCCTCCAGTGAATAGCCCCTGACCTCCATCCCCCACTCATTTTAAACAATACTGTGCCCAGCCCACCCCTTCTTCAAAGAGCACTAATTAGAAACTGCCCTCAAGTGTGATCCAAACCAGATATTTATCTTTGGAGTTTCAGGGGAAGGTGCTATGTTTAACAATCGCATTTAGTGGGTCTATTTACATGCACCATTCTTGCTTAGTTATAAGACCAACAAACCCCCACCCCAAATCCCTGGGGGTTTTGCTGACTCCTCCCAGTTTGCTATTCTGTGTTAGGAGTCATGATGACTGGTTGACAAGAGGATTCCACTTCACTCCTACCTACGCACACACACGCACGCACACACACACACACACACACACACAGAAGTACCCACAGTACTGAGTTGCTGTCCTTCCACGCTGCTACACTCCCCTGCTCCCTGCTTGATCCTCCACCCAAGCAGATCCCATGCGGGTGGGATGCACACCAGGCGCTGTAACTATGGCGACCGCTCCCCCCCCCCCCCCCCCCCCCCACGTCCTCATCGTCTGACAGGCACTCATCTCTATACCCGCGTTTAAAGAAGCACGTGCGCATAATTAAATGTCTATATCAACGTTTCTTTGCCTTCAACATTTCCCTCGCGAAAAGCGCTTGACTCCCTTTGCCGCTATGTTCTGTTACGGCGCTCGCTTTTACACATAAAACCAAAGATGTGCTGGCGTGTGTATGTGTGTGTTTGTGTGTCTAATTGCTTATGCATAAATGCATGAATTTACAAGCGCATGTCTTTCATTGCCTGAGAGGCAAAATGACTGACAATGGCAGAAAAAGTCTGTTTGAAGTAGAGTAATTAATAGTTAATTAGCTTTCTTTCCAATCTGCGGCTTAATGCACAAACGTGGGAACTGATAGCAAGTTGCCAGTCATACAAAAAAAGAACCTAACCAGTGTACATAAAGTAGACGCAGCTGTCTGGCATAATTGTACACAAGTACAAGATGGATAATGACCAGAGATAGCTGTGCGGTTTTTATAGCTACATTTTCTTTTGCGACAATTAACACAAACATTCGACTCTTCTGTAAGAGTTAGTCACGACTGCATATATTGTGTACAGCTTTATTATTATTTATATATTTCCTTTAGTCTTATTTCTGGAGGAATAGCTTGGTTTGGGCGTAGCTCTGAGACCGCAATGCTTTGTCATTCAGACCGGGTGGGGGATGTGTGTGTGTGTGTGTGTGTGTGTGTGTGTTGGGTGGCGGGTGGGGGGTTGGGAGGAGGGAATCAGGTTGGTTATGACTGGGGGGGTTGGGGAAGAGGAGGTTAGTGTGGTAGCAGGTGTCCACATAGAGTTAATGCATTTGGGGTGGGGTGTAGATGGAAGCACTAAGTGCACTGAAGGTGTGTTTGTGTGTGCACACGTAGATATGATTGGCCCAGACAGACTACCTCTGTCCTCTGTCCAGATGCCTTTGTCTTCCTCACAGTGACAAACAGTAGTTGGAATTATGGCTGTATTTGCCATGGAAAAATTGTCACTTTCAGCTATTAATGTAGACACCTCAATGTGGCACAGACGGCCCTGCTTCAAGTTCTGCTCATCAGTCTACACTGACTGTAGCCATCTGTTACACTGTATGTGTTTACCCTGCCTTTCAGTAACCCAGATTCCATAATTCAGGAGTCGCACATTTCCAAAAAAGCATTTCAAACACCTGATGTGGACCTGTTATATTTATATAATTTCCAACGGCATATTTTTATTCTTAAACTCTGCTTGCATTATCTTTAATATTGTTGAAGCCCCTTTCCCCCTCCTTTTCAATTTAACGGTCTTCTGATTGGCTTTCCCTTGGAACCAAGATGACCATATTAGGGCGCTCTCTGTCATCATCTGTGAGCCAAGAGTAGGAAAAAATAAGGGGAACCAAACATTTAGGGAAGTTTGAAGCTTTTGGGTCACAGAGATCGCTTGTACATAGGCTGGTGTGAGTAACTGATACTTTGACCACACTAAACACCATCATCACCAGTAATTACTTGTTACAGCAATTATGTCATGAGATGGTGTTAAAAATCCAACTTTCTGCTCTTTTTTTTGTGATATAAATCGTAGAGCAAAGACACCTTGACTCATTAGCGATTCGTGAGTCACTGGTAAACAATGCTTTGCGGGGAAAGAGTTTATGAGCATCCACTATTATACAGGTTTATGACAGAAATTAGGAAATGCCTGCATAATAGGTTCCTTTGAATTTGCTGTAGCCTTGGCTGGAGCGTGGAAGAGAAGGCATTACTAGCCAGCTCTGTATTCAATCATTATGCGCCGTTGTTAAGGAATGACCTTCACACACACGTTTAAGGTTTTAATTAAATTTATATGTCAAGCTACTGCTCTAGCTGTGTATGTCACAGTAGTGACTGTGTGTTGATTATCCGTTCCGTATGATCTCTCTGGATAAAACAATAAAACTTAAAAGCTCTTTTTCCGACGTGGTCCAACAAGAAGGCGAAGCAGCTGAGGGTGTAGGAGGGAGGATGAAGAGGCAGCTGTTCTGTCGAGAAGGATAGATTATGATCTGCTCTGCGCTGTTGACACTACTGACGAAAAATGCCAGCACCGGAAATGGAGAGGAGAAAATATGAATCAGCCCACACACTGAAAAATTACATTTCAGCTAAGCAGGCGTATCCTTAATGCTTGGTTCCATTTATAGTGCAGCGGCCACTCACACTTCGAGCATTCAGTACCATATTGACGCAGAAGTAGGAATTAGGAAACCCCCCTCGGCTTCCATCCTGGTCTCACCAGCTGTTACGAGCAACAGCGCAGGTGAGGTCATGACTGCTACAGCCCAGGAGGCCCATAAATTAGAACTAGTTAGCATAGTGAGGCGTGAGGACAGCATGACCCAGGTGTGATTCAAAGCAGGAGTCCTAGTTTACACCGAGATTTGAGAATTGGATTGGATTTGAATGCAGTGAGACTTGAATGGCATTAAAAAAAAAAAGATTGTCTATTGTCTTAAAATCATTGTCTTTGAATCCAGATACAAGATTGGATCCAATGGCTATTTGTCTAGGCAATGCATAGCATAATGATACAAGGTTTTGAAATCACTATAAAGTTAACTATCAGATATTTTTAAAAAAATAAAGGATGTAACACATAACTTTCTGGAAAACTGCAACTTGGGCTTCTTTTATGACACGTTGGTCTGGAGGATGTAACTTGTTTTTATTTGTGAGCTTTATTTGTTGTTATAACCGGACAGTCAGACTAACCTAACTGGCTGCTGCCTGCGATCTTATGCTCACCACGTTTACCTCAGGTCTCCTGAAAGAGCAGGAAAGCAAAAAAGTATTCATTCACACACGGACACATTTGTATTTCACGAAATGTCAAACAATTTCTCCCAAACATTGGCTCCGTCTCACTTGTGTTCTCCCTGACCCCCCCCCCCCCAAAAAAAAAATAAAAATAAAAATAAAAATAGAACTAATAGAACTAAACAACACTACACAAGGTACTTGCCTGTGAAGTCTTTGCGTATTAGTTTAGAGGGAGCATAAATGCTTACACAGAATTGAAGTGCACACTTATTCACTTACATATACAAAAATGTGCGAGTTAGTTTACTTCTGATCCTCTTCTTGCCCTCTGGCTTTGTTTTCTTTCATTTAACACATCTACCCCTTAGTGAATTCGGCCCTGTGTATCTGTTATTTATTATTAGTCTTTTTTAAGTCTTGCAATCATTTCCTATGTACTACTAACATCACCTCTGTCTCTTTTCTTGACACATACAAAGACAAGATGGTGACATACAGTTGAACTGCTGTTCTACCAACCCCGCGGACATCCTGTAGTCTGTCGTTGTCGCTGTGATTAGAAATGTGTGGGTGTAATGGGCAGTTGTTGTAGCTGTTTGTCAGCAGTTGGATTGACCAGCCGGCCTATGTAACTGACCTCTCGTGGAAGACGTAACACTTGCTTTTTCTTTCTTCATTTTTTCTTTTATTTTTTTTTGGCCATCTCTCCCTATCACTCAGATGTTTGTTCGACAGTACCTTAAGGGAAAACATTTAGTTTTTCACTTAAGTACTAAAGAAAAGACGCTCCCTCTTCTGTCATTTAAAAAAAAAAGTCCCACTTAATAAATGAGGCTGTCAATATTAAAGATTCTGAAGCTGGAACAAGGGTCAGAGGTTGTTAAAAACAGCCCTGCTGCAGCGACTTCTACAATCTGAGACACGGCATGATTATCACTGCAGGACCGACACGGATGGCAAGAGGAGTAAGAGGACGAGGCCTGAATTGCAATATTCGATGCTGTCTAGAGTCTCTCCAATACGATGAGAAAACTATAGGAAATAAAGTCGGGTATTGTCATCAATCTATTGCTGGGTTTACATTTGGATGATTACATAGTGCCATGTGGAAAGCCTGACAAGCCGAATGTTAAATTTCTTCTGCAGAGGCAACGTGAAGAATTTTAGTCTGTTAAATCACATTTCTTTTGCACAGACACTTTCACGTAAGAGGCATTACAAAAATACAATTCGTGCTCTTTGCGGCGCACGATATGATTTAGCATGTAAAGCTTTATTTTGTTGGACAGTTTTGAGAAAGGCTAGAATTTGTATTGTGATCATACCCTTACTGACTGCTAATGTGTCCCTCTTGCATTAAAAAAAAAAATCTCTCTTCATTGATCTTCTTTCCTTCTGTTTTGCCTCATCTTGGAATCTCTCTGTGTCTTTGGCACTCTTGCTATCTCTGGTAATGATGTTAACAGGGTCAAATGCTTTCAGGGGCCTAGAGGGAGAAATATACAGAGTGATTTTGGAGTATGGTTAATGAGTGCAGGGAAGAGTGGACAGGAAAATATTCGTCATCGCTCTTTGGTCTTTATTTCTTTCTGTAACACAAATGGCAGCACATTATTTAGCAGCATGCCTACACACTCACTGGCCACTTTGTTAGGTACACCTGTTCAACTGCAGGTTAATGCAGATATTTAAGTAGCCAATTGCATGGCAGCATTTAGGCCATGCGTTAAAGCATGTGCACAACGGTAAAATGACCTGATGAAGTTCAATCTGAGCACCAGAACTGGAAAGAAAGGTGGTTTAAGCACCCTTGAATGGCATGGTTGTTAGGATCAGATGGGCTCGTTTGAGTCTGAAATTGCTGATCTACTGGGATTTTCCTGTACCACCATCTCTAGGGCTTACAGAGAATGGTCTGAAAATGAGAAAATCTCAAGTGAGCAGCAGTTCTCTGGGTGAAAATGCCTTGTTGATGCCAAAGCAAAATGGCCAGACTGCTGATATGAAGGCAACGGCAACTCAAATAACCACTTGTTAAAACCAATGTATGCAGAAGAGAATCTTTGAATACAAAAAGTGATTAACCTTGAAACAGACAGACTGCCACAGCAGAAGACTACACCAGACGCTTCACCTATCAGCTAAGAACAGGAAACTAAGGCTAGACTCACCAAAATTGGTCATTGGGGTGGCTGTAGCTCAGGTGGCAGAGCAGGTCAGCCACTAATCAAAAGGTCGGTGGTTCAATCCCAGGCTGCCTCCTGGCCTCCCAAATATCCTTGGGCAAGATACTAACCCCATGTTTGCCTACTGGTGGTGGTCAGAAGGCCCGGTGGCACCAGTGTCCGGCAGCCGCGCCCCAGCTTGCCATTGTGAATGTGTGTGTGAATGAGTGAATGACTGAATGTAGTGTAAAGCGCTTTGGGGTCCTTAGGGACAAATGCAGGCCATTTACCATTAGAAGATTGGAAAAATGTTGCCTGGTCAGATTAGTCTCAATTTCTGCTACAAAACATGAAAGTGTAGCTCCAGAGTGTACCCATCCTCTGAATACTGCCCATCAGGATATTGCATCATGTCACAAAGCTCAAACCATCTAAAACTGCTTTCTTCAACATGACAATGAGTTCACTGTACTCAAATGGCCTCCACAGTCACCAGATCTCAATCTAATTGAGCACCTTTGGGATGTTGTGGAATAGAAGATTTACATCATCAGCTCCTGAGGCAAAAGGGGGTCCAAACCCCAAGGTGTAAAATATATATTCAAAAGTTTTTGCATTTTGTAATGTTCTGCAACCTGGAGGCAACCGTTCTTCCTCTTTTGCTCTTTTTCTTCTCTGCTCCCCGTGTAATCCTTTGCTCTTATTATTGCTGCCTTACTCTGGATCATTTTGAACCTCCCCTGGGCAAACTGGACACTGATGTAGTGCACTTTTTTATATGTAGCATGTTCATATGTTTAAGTCGTGTTTCACTGAATCATTAGACGGTCCCCTGTTCAACTTTCCTAAATAGTTTTTGCCAAAAAGCATTAAGGTGAAGTTTAAGGGCCGGCAGTATCTCAAACACTGGCTATAATCCCAGTTTAAGATTCAAACCACTGTGCACTAAACAAAAATAGTCACAGAACTTATTTAGTTTTATGCATTGCGTATCTCCCTGTAATATTAATCATTCATGCTAAGTTGCAACCTTATTAGTCAATATTTCATGATTTCTTGTGGTGGAGTTTACCAAATGATTAAAGGTGGAGTAAACACAAGTAAACCAACTTGAAAAAGTGGCAGCTGTGAAGAAAAACAAGGAACCCACAGAGGGGAAACAGCAGTCAGTGGGGGGAGAAGCTAATCAGAGAACTGAGAAGTTCAACTGACACGTTATTAAAATTAAATAATAATAATACATAAAGTCATTGATGCAATGGTGCAGAGGGTAAAAAAATAATTTTTTGCCTTTTTGAGGCTGCTTTTTAGTCTTTCAGTTATAGAGATGATTTTCTTGCAGTGAATACAGTATCACAGAATCAGTGTATTGTGATGTCATCATTATTGTGGACATATATTGTCATGCCTTGACTTCTATCTCTACTGAAGAACAACAAAAAAGTCTTCCGTCTGCATCAAGAAATGATTGGAGCTATACAGTAGGGTTGTGGTAGAGTGGAGTTTACATGTTCTCTCTGTGCCTGTGTGGGCTCTCAGTAGGTTATTTTAACTGGTGATTCTAAAGTGGCTATAGGTATGAATGTGAACGTGAATGATTGTCTGTCTCTACGTGTTAGCCCTGTAATCAAGTAGCGACTTATCCAGGGTGTACAGCTGAAATAGGCTCCAGCCCCTATGCGACATAGAATTGGATAACAGGTTAAGAAAATGGATGGATGGATGGATGTTTGGAGTTGTGACCACCTTTTTCCACTTTAGAAACAGCCTGCTTCAAGCGAAAGAAGTAAAACTCTTAACAAAACAAACACAGAAATATAAAAACCTCTGATGTGAAAAAGCCAGAGCTTTTATTCTCGCTGAGAAAATCTGATAGTATCTATTCACTCAGAATAAGGCAATTGAATAAATGCATTTAAAAGGAGTCTAATCTACTTTTTTTGTATTAGAGCAGTCAAGTGTTATGAATTCACAGTAATTTAAACTCATATATTATTTTAGTAAAGCAAGGCTGACGCATCACCTTTATATCATAAACAGAGACATACTTTATTCAGTCCCACACTGGGGAAATTCACTTGTCACAGCAGCAAAAGGGAAGAACAGGTGAATTAGAGATGCAGATGGTTATTATATACAGTAAAATACACCAAGATTTTTCTTTTTGATATATACGTAAAGTACAGTGGAAGTGATAATAATATACATCATTTTTAAACGGTATTTATACTGTGTGGGTATTGTACAGCCTGACTGCGGTTGTGATGAAGGAACTACGTTAGTCTGATCCTCGTTAGGTTGCTTAAACTTTTTACGGGCGTCCCTGTGTGCACATATAGAATATAATCTGTATTTACATGTGTGGGAATGTAATTAAAAATTGAAGCAAAGTGAGAATCATTGATGGACAGCTCTGTTCTCTACATTAGCATGTGTTTGCACCGCTGTGAAAATGCCCTCTATATTACTTACGCCCTACAGTGTTTTTTATTATACACCTTTCAAGGTGTATAATTATCATGTGTCATAGAAGAGTGATGATGTGAGGTGTAGGTATGAATGAATGCGAGTGGCCTCACTGCTGTTTCCGCTGAGAATAAGACACTGGCCACGAATGATTGGATTAGTGTTTAACCCCCCCTTCTTCTTAGCTTAATCCTCTTTACAGCTCTCTCTCTCTCTCTCTCTCTCTCTCTCTCTCTCTCTCTCTCTCTCTCTCTCTCTCTCTCTCTCTCTCTCTGTTTTGTGTGTGTGTGTGTGTGTGTGTGTGTGTGTGTGTGTGTGTGTGTGTCTGTGCATTTGCAATCATTTGCTCCCATTTGCTATATCCTCCAACCGATCAACAGGAAGGTCAGCTAGCTTGTGGTCATTCTTCATCACCTGACATGGGACACATGTTTTTGCTTGGACCAAAGTTGTGTGGGAAGCAATGGGCCAGCTATGATGAGGTATGAGATACAGGAAAGGAATACCAGAGAAGGAAAAAGGTAGCAAAGCAGGACATCTGCGGTATGCAGAGGTGGAGACGAGCGTTAATAATAGCATATCTGAGGCCTTGTTGAACAAATATGGACACTTGGAGATCAAGGCAGCGCAGCCAGAGGTGAAAAAGTTGGGAGATGGGGGGAGGGGGGCGCTCAGGATTACTGTGGAAAGGTGGTGGAATAGAGCGATCAGTTGAAGGTCTGCAGGGTTTGGTTTGTCATTGTCATCCTTTCTAAACAGCCTGCAGAGCGATGGGCACTTTGAAGTTTCACAGAGCTGCTTAAATCCTGCTTGAAAAGATGCAGAGAAGCGTGAGGCACAGAAAAGAGACAGGAATATCCAGAGAAAGAGAGACTGCAGGGGCAGGACGAAGGGGAGGATTGATGATTGGTGAAACACGGAGGAAGGGAGTGAGAGTAATCAGAAATGAGGAGAAGCTTGTTTCATGAGGATGACAGGAGACAAGTGGAGGAAAGCTCTTAGTGCACCAACACAGTATGAGTCGTATGGGTTTTTTTTTTCCCTCGTTCTTTTTCTGGATGTATGAGTAATATGTTTCCAGCAGTTCTAGGTGAGAAACTGCAGTGTGAGGAGCACTAATGCAGCAGTACAGACTTGGATTTGGGTAGACCGGGTGCTGCCAGATTAGCACACTGACATCACAGCAAAGAAACACTGGGGGAACCAGGGTCTGAGTCATTACTGATGGCTCCTGCTCTTACATACTACATTCCATGCTGTGGTCAGCCAGATTTTGTCAGCACATTTCATTGTAGACGTTCTGTCTTGTTTTAAGTCTTGAGTGCTTAATGCTTTTTCTCTGTAGAAACATTTTTTATATCAAGTAAAAGTCAGTTGCCAAATTTTTAACAGGTTATGATTCATTGCAGTGTGGTACAGCAGTATGTGCAGGTCCAAAAAGATGTGCAAAGCTGGCAGATTAGCAGAGAAAAGCTGACGGCACAGATTGCATACAAATTGGATAAACAAGTATGCAAGTTTATTAACGAAAATATAATAAATAATAAATGAAAACATGTTGAATTCCCTCTCTGACTGGTGTGCGCGGTTTATTAATCCATTTCTGTGGATGCTCATCTAATTATTTTTCCTCTACCACATGACCCCCAGGGGGGCTCCACAGAAATCCGGGGATAAATATTTTGCTTAGTGACTTTTTATTTTTTTGAATTCCTTTCCATTTCCAAGTTCAAACAAAAGATGACTTGCCTAAATGGGTTGTGTGTTATTGATTGAATGTGTAAATAAAGCATTGTCGATGCGTTATGAAAAGTGACTCAAGACCGCATTCAAAATGTCAATATGATTATGAGCCCCACACACACTGCTTACGAGTGCAGCATTATTAAGAGTGGAATTGGAACACTAGTTTGTCATTTCAAGTCTTGTATAGTATTCCTATAATATTCGCACAGGAACGTAGCAAGGCTTGGTGACCTTACCGGAAGCTACAATGAGATTCCGAACTTTTATCTTGTTTCTATAGTAAAGCAATAATATCACAACATAATTGTGCTGTTTGAGCAATTTAACTTGAGTTATTTTTGCGTTTTTGTTTTTCATTTGTCTTTGAAGAAAAGGTCAACCTATCTACAGTGGCTGCTTTCATAACTATGAGGGTGTACAATTTTGAAATCCTTGCCTTGAGGAATTATTTTAAACAGTTTTTTACTTCAATCTAACTGATTTCATAGAGTACTAAAGGGAGGGACTCACAATAATAGATTTGTAAAACTTGTTCATTTGTGGAACGTGTTCAGGAATCTCAGGAGGCAAGGAAAACAAAACAACACACGAGCCCCTCATCGAGATAACGATGCTTGCTCCGACTCTATTGAAAGTCTTCTCCTACAGCAAAATCATCGTAACTTTTCCTCCCGTTCATCTACGTTTCGCAGACTCTGCGAGCACGATTTGCAAAAGGGCCTTTGTTTTTCTACAAGATTGACCTTTTTGTCGCGAGGCGTGCACAGTGGATCACTTGGATAGGCAAACATGGGTGTTAATGGACTTGCGCTAACAGTGAATGAAAGGGCGGGTGTAGTGCAAGTGTGAGAGAAAGTTACTATGGTAAGAGTGAGGATGTTAAAGTTAAAAAGCTGTTCTAGTGAATTATTAATGCTGAGCATTGTCCCTACAGACACAGCCTCTTACAGACTTTCTTTCTTACATGCACACACACACACACATGCACCCACACACGAAAACACAGCTGCAATCCCCAGTTGCTTGTGCAGACAGGAAACAGCGTACTTGTCACTCTGTCTGGATTTGGGGGTATGTGTAAATGCTCTGTTGTCTCTGGCCCCAATGAGAGGGATGTTTGTAGTTGTTCCCTGAATGGCGAATGTTCTCTGTGTGTGTGTTTGATATGTGTGGTTTTGTGTGTGTGTGCGCGTGTGGGTGTATAAGGAGTTAAGGCAAACTTCACATATGCTGAACGCCTAAATATAGGCTACAAAGAGTGATAATAATCGGTCTTGACAAGGGCTTGGTTTGCTCGCAGTTTGTTGCAGTCCCCTGTGATGGTTTAGTTCACTAATTATTTTTGTTTTAAATGAGAGCAGTGTGTAGCCAGGAGGGAGATGTTTTAAAGCTACATTCTTAGCAAATGACAGGCTAGTAGAATAACATGGTGAACAATGTTGGTACCGGATAAATCTGTATGATTTGACCTCAGACATTTCAATGTTAATGTGCGTGATTAATATACACTTTATGAAACGTAATTAATGTCAGTGAAAATGTTAATGGCCACATATATATTTTGCAGGATATAAAATGCTTAGTTACTCACAGAGAGTTTAAAGACTTGAGCAGCATTGTACATAAACATAAAACACCAAGTTATAATCCCCGCCCCCTAGTGAGTGAAAATTACTGTTTCAGCTTTATTTCTACTGGTGCTTTCTGGTGGAAGAACTACTAAATATAACAACAACTCTTTTCTAAATAGTTTATTTGGCATTCCTGTCTTAAAATTTCTTGCAACCACTGTATGAGGCTATATTTATCATGAACAACATATTGGATACCAATATGTTGTTCATAATAAATTTGTTTGATCATATAAACCCAGCTGATTTATGGGTTTGATTCTAATCCTTTGTCTGCTCACACCTCTACTCGTGATGTGGACTAAAGATTAGGGATGCATCAGGCCAACCAGTGTTTATTATCCGTTTCAACCACAGCTGTAGTCTGTACAGCTTGACACGCATTTTACCAGCTCATGCTGACCTCTGTCCTGACTCCCAAATGGCTGCTTCTCACCACAGTGTAGTAAAGCTGCGGTGCTGTCCATGTGGGGAAGGGTTAACATGCGAGTGTGTGTGATTGCCGTGAGCGTGATTAGATCATAGCTGTGAGTTACTGTGATTTTTCTTTTTCGTTTTTCTAAGTGGTTACTGGTGTTCAGAACTCGTTCGGGTGAGTCTGTGTGCACACCTCGACCTTGGTAAGCACACCGGTGAATGCTTAGTTGCACATGTCACACTGTTTCTGTATTCCTGGGAGATGTGGGGGGCATAAACTCTCTTAATGCTAAATATTTAAAGTGCAGTTTTGTAACCTATGCTCTCTCTTTCCTCTCTCCCTGCCTTCACCCTGTCCACTCCTCCCTTGCTCCCACTACCTCTCCATTTTTAGCCGGTGTCGCTGTGGCTCAGCGAGTGGTAACGGTGCAGAGTGGGCCGCTCGTACGGACTGAAGGCTCACACGTGACCATCTGGTGCAACGTGACGGGCTACAAAGAGGGGACGGAGCAGAACTTCGAGTGGTCCATGTACCTCCCTTCAGTACCAGACCGGGAGATTCGCATTGTGAGCACAGCTACGAAAAACTATGCCTATGCCGTATATTCCCAGAGGGTGACTAGTGGGGAGATCTTTGTGGAGAAGCTGAGCAGTGACTCCGCTGTGCTGCACATCACCAAAGTGCAGGCCAAGGACCAAGGTCTGTTTGAGTGTTACACACCCAATACAGACGGGCGGTACCTGGGATCCTACAGTGCACGCACCAACCTCACTGGTGAGTCTCTAAGAGCGCACGTGTACACACAGAAACAAGCTTATGCACACACACACACACACGCAGTCAAACCACATCTCGGTACCACAGGTACTAAAACTGTGTGTAGCTGAGCATGAGCATGCAGCTAATGTGACATCTGTGATACGCATACAGAAACATAACTGGAAGATTTTATACTGAATTAGCATTCAGCTTAGGCAGAGGAGGTTTGCTTTGCACCTTTCAAACAGAGGTTCATTAGCACTAATCTAACCTTTGCAGCAGTGCAGTTTATGTGCCACTTCACAGATATACAGTACTGTGCAGAAGTCTTGAGTCACCCCTCATTTCTTAATATTTTGCTAGGATGGGAACTACGTGCAGCGATTTGAAACATGTACACATAACATCTTGAAAGTCAGCATTTTGTATGAACTTTATTCTTCAACACAGCCTTTCTTCTAATTTCTTTAAATAATCTTCAACAATAGTTCTCAAGGCATTCTTGAGACATTCAAAGCTCTTCTTTGGCTGCCTTCTGTTTCCATTTCCTGTCAAGATGATCTCGAACTGCTTCAGTAATGTAGTGCTCTAGGGAGGCTAGCCCATCGATGAACATGATGGATGATTTCATCCTTTGTGTTAGGTGCCTTTTTAATGCTTGAATGATTCATAGGTCAGTTTTTAGTGGCTTAACAACAAAAAAAAAAAAGCATTCCCGTGAAAAAGATCAGGTACAAGAACTGGATGGAAAATTGGTGAAAAGGCTGGAGAGCTTTTGCTCAAGAGCACTAAAAAAATACAAGAAAGTGTGTTACCTTGGGACCCAAATATAAAGACATGTGGAGTGGCTTTTTCACATTAAGACTTTTTCACATTACTGTATATTCTACTGCTTATGATAGCTGCTAGCAGAAATGTGAAAACTTTAATTTATTAAATCAAATTAGCTAAAAAAAAAACATCCATTATGGCGTAATGATATAACAGTTTGATCAGTGACTGTTAGGATAATTATAATTGTAAAAAAAAAAGCACCTGCGCACACTGAAACATGCATTGAAAGACTTTCCCCTCCACTACATTGTCATGCATTTCCCACCTGTTTTGAACAGGGGGAAAACCAAGATGCATCCACACAGGTATTCCCACACCACCCATTTATCTATTGCCGTGGGCTCTTTCAGTGTACTGGCAGAATGTGAGACTGTAGCAGTCAGTAGTTTCCCCTCTCCCGCTCCTTATTTTCCGGAGTCATACACACATCTACCCAAAAGGCAGTACTGAAGACACAGCTGTCACTCCATTCCCCCCATAACTTCATGCCTTTATTTCTCTCGCAACTGACCTTCCTTTTAAGGTCAAAGCAGATTCCGATGAGATGAAAGCACAGTATCACTGCGAGCTGAGAAATGCAAATATTTGCATACTTTTTGAGTCACCATTGCAAAGACATTGTTTGCCTAGAAGATCAATGGTTAGTTTAGCTTTCTTTTTCACCAAATAAGTTATTATTAGGACTTCAGTGGTTTGTATTTTCTAGCATGAGCAGTATGATCTGAATGTGGGGCAGGGCTCAGTTGCAGGGCACTGTGAAACAGCAGTGCTGATAGCACATAGTATTTATAGATCAGTGTGTGAGAGAGAGCTAGACAGAGTATGTGAGCGGAGGTGTTGAGGGACTGTTATCTGAGCCTCTTTCTGTGTCTCTAACCTCTTAACCCAGTTTCTAGGGTCAGAGGTACGCAGCAGGGTCTCCATTTTTCTTCCTTTCCTCTACTGTGCTTTTGAGTCCCTGTGTATTCCCCTGGCAGCTGTTTGCCTCCCTGGACCGCTGTGAGCAAACAGTACCTTGTTCTCCCTCCTGCCACCCTCCTATTTCTCTTCTGGCTTTCATACTGTCACAGTCTGTTCCTATTCATCATCAACCCCGGCCCCTTTCTCTAATTTGATCTCCCTCTGATGTATTTAAAAAAAACCTTTGCTAATGGTGCCTTTGAGGAATTGTGTTTCAAGGGTAGTGTCAAAGGATGATCGTAAGCAAGGGAGTATTATGAAAGACATATAGGCATGTAGGAAGTGAGATAGAAAGGGAGACAGAAGGGATATGCCTGTGTGAGTGTCTGGCAGTGGGGTGGCTGGGTTAATTGTAGGGGAAGAAGGCTGCACAGTAATCTGTGCCCTGAGTACTACTGTATTAAGTCTTACTCAAGGTGATATGTTTCATCCACTGTCATCGTCCTGTACAAAGAGCAGGGAAGGGTTTTAATGTGGAACTTAACACCTGCTGCCTAAAGGGAAGTAGTTTCAGTCCTGAACCTGCACATTATTCTGCACAATACTGTGACCTTTTGTTTAACATCTTGTATTGTCTATCAGATGGATACAACAACTGTGTGTTATTGACTACTTGAAATGTGATACCTGCTTCTCTTTTTATCTGAAAGGGGTTGTTTGTTTTTTTTAGGGAGGGGGTAGATAGAAAGTTTGACTTTTTTATCCTCCATGAAGGTAAAGCCATTAATCAACTGAAAAGGTTTCTCTGCTTGGTCCCAAAAGACCAATATTTCACCTGTGCAAATGATAATTAGCCACCACTGCACACATTCTGGATTATATCCACTAAATTATGGAATGGCTCCAAACCGCGGGAAGATCCTTAGTATGTAGGAGAAAAGGTTAGATTTGACATTTTATTATTTTCCTCTGTGCATTTGGACACTTTGACAGCATAATGTTCTTTCACACCTTTGCTATTTAGAAGTCAGATTCATTTTGCTCTTTTGCGAAAAATGGTACCAGCACAACCGCATCATGGCCCTTTGGAGGAGGTGCTCTCAGTCTGGTTCCAGTTGAGCTCCAAAAGGGTTCGCATACATCATCTCGATCTAACCCAGCTCGGGCGTACATTACATATTTGAAGTAAATAACTGCTGCATCCTTGAACATAAAGCAATCTGACTGTTGGAGAAGTTCTATAGATGTACACAAACTGTAGCATAAAATATATATTTTTTTATTTAATAAATAATTTTCTGTTTATCCACTAATCAAAAACAGTCTTCCTGTATTTACTTATGTTGCTTATTTCTGAGACACTCCAGGCCAGTAAGCAGACCGAGTGTACTTCTGTGAGACATTTGTTCACTTGGATTTGTCTTAGTGTCAAAGGATACGAAACCAAGAGGTTAAAGTGTGAAAACACCCTAAAAATCTTTTCTTGCCTTTGTTAAACACACAAGCAGAAGTGGATTTTGATCTTGTTTTACATTTGGTTATTTAATGAATTGGTGGCACACTCATCGCAGCTACCCAACTGTGTTAAAATTGTAGATTTTCCTTTTGTTGCAGGGATGAAAATGTGTGTGGAATGTTTTAGAATTCTGTTAGTGAAATCAAATTTAGTAGTTTACTGTTATGATTTGAGTATTTGCTCCTTTGTGTCACCAATATGAATTTGCTAGAGTCATGACTGAAACACCATCTCTGTTTTTCCATTCAAGCATGTTGCTTATGATTTTAATCTACCATGCTTCTCTGTTTTTACCTTAGTCTGTCTTAGCCAGAGTGTTAAACTTAAGTACATCTAAACACTTAAGGGTTTATTACAGAAGCTTAATCACAGCTGTCTGCATGCACTTCACAGTTGCTGCAGGTTCTCCCACATCTGTGATGAGGTAAATGATTTAGTTTCTCTCATCAGTTAAACAGGAGTGCTGCTCACGTTGTTATGTGTTGAATGCTCGCCTGCTGCTTTAAACCTTCAGCTTTCAGTGGGCAGCTCTGATGGGAAGTCTGGACAGCAGCAGATGTAAAGCTCCACATGACTCTTTGACAGAGCAATAATTATGATTCACACCGCTTTACTAGATTAGCAAACTGGGTTGAGTGAACCACAATTTGCTATGGTCATCACAATGGAGGGATATGTCGCATAAATGCATAACCATTTTTCCCTTTTTTCTGTTTTTTAATCATGTGCTTTTACTGTAATAATTGTTGTTGTTGTTGTTGTTGTTGTTTATGCATGCTCCACTGTCATTGTCAAATATCACATAAGGCGTGCATTTAACCCGAGTGATGTGAAGCTTTTTAAAGTCAAAGATTACCTGGCATTTCCCTCTGTACACCTCCGTTCTCTTAAGTTGGAGGCTGACTAAGCTCAGTCTGTTTCACTTGGGTGTGATTTTTTTCTATATTTCTATGTGTGTGTGCTTGTGCCTGTTTGACTTCCTCCTACACATCAGATTGCAGAAGAAAAGGACAACAGCCTGACATGGCCGTCACGATTGTCCTTATCCTACGCACCAGCCTGTGTGCGAGCTTGTCCAACAACAAGCCCTCGCTGAGACACGCTGCTCTCCATATACCCTCACTGCCATAGAACACACAGGAGTCATTGTGCTGGCACATATACAGATTCTAGCCTCCATGTTTGGCAGAAGCCAGGACTAGTAACAGAGTAAAAAAGATGGATAATCAAAGCCATGGTAAGTTCATGAACAAATGGCTTTCGGTTATTCGCCTCCTCTAAATGAGAGAAAAGAAGAACATGTCCATCTTGAGATGTGTAACATCAGAAAAAAATACATTATGCAGCAAGCAGTTTTGAGGAAGTAAAATTTTTGATATATGGTGTGTTTTTTTTTGTTTTTGTTTTTTTTTGTTTTTTTGTTAAAGAAAAATAAAATAAAATAAGAAAAAAAGGCAAACATAAGGAAATTGGAAAAGAGGGGAATAGGGACAGAAGTAGGCAGTATTGGAAATAGGTAGTGGAGCGATGCTGAAAAGAGTGTGTGACCAATAAATGATGAGCTCTTCGTCTCACTCCGATGTGATTGGTTACGCCTCCTAGAGGCATTACCCACAATACAACTGGCGCTATAGGGGTGCATTTTTAAATAGTCTCTGTCTGATGTGACTCCCGAGGTTAATGCAGTTACCAACCGCCATGCAACTCCTAAATGCAATCAGCCCGCACAAATTGAGGCGTCTAAGAAGGAAAGAGGAAAAAGTGAAAGACTAGAGCTGAGACCTTGGAGATTCCCATTATTCAAATCCCGTTGGGCAAAAAACCCCAAAAACAAATTCATAACAAACAGCAGCAAAATACCCAATTTTTTTTATTTTGGTTATTTTTATGGCTCATATTTCATTTATTTAATTTCTTTATTTTTTCTGCTGTGTATTCTCTTACCCAGCTCATATTCAGTTCTCTGGCATAAAAATGAACATTATTAAAAAACAAATAACTAGTATTTGAATGCAAAATGAATCATTTTATAAGTTAAACCATGACTGAACAAATATTTTAAAAAAAAAGAATGCCAACATTGTATCTGTATAAGTGAGTCCATAGGATGCTGAACACTTGTATTTACTTCTACTATCTTTGTGCGTATGTTGCAGGCTCATTTTTTATTTTCCCAGCTTAAAGTTACCTGCGTGTGTTTTGATGTTTTTCCTACGTTGCTGAGTTTCCTTTGAGGCTATTTTAGCGTGGTGCAAAGCACAGGTGAATGTCGGTTATCATTACAAGTCTGTTAGCCTGTTTCTATTAATCATAATTCCCCGTACACCGACCAGCCACAATAAACAGCTGATCTGTCACAGTATGGACTTCAAGACACTTCTAAGGGCGCCCTGTGATATCAAATACCAAGGCAGTAGCAGCAGATGGTCTCCTTCACATGCATGTCTACCATTGTACACATTCTAGGAGTGGACGGGGTCACCACGGGTACTCTGATCAGTCTTGCGCTCATTAACTGTCACTTCCAGCAGTCTGCAGTCTTCTGCATGCTTTGCAATCTTTTTCTCTCACAGCCACATTTTTTAGCAGTTTGTGATGTTGTAGCTCTTCTTCTGACCTGCTGTTTGGAGATGTTTTGACCTACGTTTCTAGCTATAACTATTTGTCCCTTTAATGTCCTTTACAATTCCTCTTTAAATATGATTAACTTTGCCTCCTGATGTTTCCCAATGACAAGTACCGTTCTATTAGAATTAATAGTTAGTGAGCAGTGATCCAGGCACAGTCCAGATAATGAATTTATGCAATTATTGGTTTGCAGATTAAACCAATCTGCAAAAAAACATGTTATGTCCATTGCAGTGCTTATAGGTTCTGAAGGGGAGTACTTCTTCCCCTTTGTTGACCCAGTAATAAAAAATGTGCTTATGTAGTGAAGTGATGCCCAACAAAGGTCATAATGCAGTTATCTTTTCTGTGTAGGGAAAGGGGAAAAGAAGAGTGTGGATTTTTCGAAGCATCGCTGAGACTGTGCTCTGCTAAAAACATACGTTCCCAATGAGAGTGGCGGGATCATGCCTCTGCTGAGCTCAGCACTGTGCACGTGTCTGATTTGTGCGTTTCCCCTGCCTTTCTGTTTGCAGAGGGTTCAATGCTGCCAAGCTGCACTCCTCTGCTTCACTTAATGGGATAGACAGAACAGGAAAATGTCATCTCACTATCTTTCGTACAAAGACACCCTCCCTCCTCGCCTGTTTTCCTGTTCTCTATGCTGTCTCCCCATCTGAATCCCGCTCGCTCCATCAATCTACAGAGTCAATTCCTACTCCAGACTTCAGCCCCCCCAGCCCATGTTTGTCATGCAGGTATATGGTTTTGTCAATACAGCTGTTCACTGAGCTTTATCACAGGAGAAAGCTGTAAGGGTGATTGAAGCGCAAGATTGTGGAGGAAATCTGTGATTGAATAAAGGCTGATGAGGGAAAAATGGGATGAAAAATAGGAAGGGAGGAATTTCTTGCTCTTTTCTTTTTTTTTAAGGGAAGAAGGGAAGATGAAGCCCTGTGTCAAAAATAAAAAAGAAGAGTAAAATGTTTGCCTGTTGGGGGAAAGGGGCGAGTAGGGGAGAGAAAGAGCAGATGAATAGACAGGGGAAGCTGTATCTCTGTGTCTCTTGGTATTGATCGGGAGCACAGGCCTGAATGTGACTGGAGTTTTTTATCTCTTTTGTCTCTCCTTGCAGTGACACCTAAATTTCTTTGCTTCCCCACAGATTTGCCTTAACAGCCCTCTGTTCCTTTTTATAATTAGATTTCCTTTCCTTCCATTTGTGCACGCCTCTTGCACTTATACAGATCTTCTGGCCTTTGTGTGAGTGAACCAACACAGTGAAGGCATTCCTTTTGTGACCTTCAAATGGCTTTTTTGGCACGTTAAATTTGGTTTTCAGGCTAGTGCAAAGGTTGTGAAAGATTTGGATAAAAAGTTAAAAGGAAAGGAGCTAGGCAATGCGTTATGACTAAGTGTGTTCAGAAACAGAGAAACGTGTGTATGTGTGCGTATGCATGCACAAACTGGCTCTAAGCTGCCGACCAGGCAGGACTCCAGATGGAAAGAGATTTTATCTCTGTGGCTGGCTTGCAATTTCTTGCACATCTCATCCACTTTAGCAGACGGGGTTTCCTGCTCGATAACATTACTGCCACTCTTACCCACCATACGCAGACACATTTATGTATGCACACTGGAAACACAAACACAGCCACAGTCACACACTGTAGTGAGCTGTCAGTCAGGACAGATGTCGCACCCATAATTGAGTCTGAGAGGGATGGTGCTGTAGTGCTCCCATTGGAGCACACGCTTTCCACTGAACATCAGTGAAGAGGGCTTTAACAACTTGGTGGATCATCGTGTTAGACAATACAACCACTGAATAGAACATGTAGCACTGAGTATAATAGTGCCGCATAGGATACCTTGATTCTCTGTAGTCATGTAGGACAAGTCGGACTTTATTGTATGTACATGTGCAAACTGTGTAGTGGGTAGATAAAAATGATTCCGAAATTATATTTTCCTACCAATCTATGGCTCTTTAAAACTGGCAGTTAAGCAACTACATTTTAAATTTATCTTCAGACCTTTCCCAAAACAGTCAAGATCACATATGTCTTTCTGACACTAGGTACCGCTCTAAGATGCCTCTTAGGTCCTGCCAACTGTCTGACACTCGAGTGACTTTGAAACACTGAATAGACGCGTTCAGTTAGAAAGCAGTTTGGATATCGGAAAAATTAATTGTGTACATTGCCAAAGTCACAGAAGACCAAACTAATGAGGTTGCAGATACTAACAGTTCCAACATTTTAGACTCAAATGCAAGCGGATCAAACACTGGAACCTGACTTCCATAACAATATTTTTAAAGAAGGGATCTAAAATTGGTAAGGTCTAAGTAAACAGGCAAACAACCCTGACTCAAAATAGTGTTAAACAAACAAATAAGAAGAGAATAGTTTGTTTAAAAAATACAATCATGTTTTCTGTACTCAAAGTTTAAAACAGCAATTTTATATTGGTAACATTATGATAGCTGGGCTCAGTTCACACCGCTCTACCCTATTACAGTACACAGTACTGTACCTGTGAAAACTACTAAGGTGCAAGATGGGCCAGCTATTGCTGTTACAAAGCTGAAAACCATCATTGCCTACAGACACATTTTGAGACATTCACTGCCTTGCAGATTTTGACTGTAACACTTACAAAAATATTAACGATGTCAGTGGTGCTCTGCATTTAGCTCATTGCCCTACACCACTGAGTTTGGCAGATGAGAAAGGATTTTGTGTGTCAACAAATTAGAAAACTACAAAATGCATGTTTGTATGCACACAAATGCATGTGCACGTGGATGCACATGCATTTGTGTGTATTAATGTTTATGTAATGGGCTCAAGATACTCCACCGTTCCTCTGGTTGATTTGATTAGCTTAGCTAAGCGCTAACCCTCAGGGGCCTGCTGCCTCCTCTGTGAGATTAACGGAGCACAGCCACCGTTTGAATATGAATTCATCATAAATATGGATGTGAATGAATTTGCTAATGAGTGGTTGTATTCACGGTGTTAAAATGTGTTGGTAAAGAGTGGAACTTCTAGTGTAATATCCTCGAGCAGTCACACGGTTCTGAGTGCGTTCCAGGAGGGGAGGGGGAAACTTTCTCACTTCAGTATCTGATAACCCCTTTTAATATGGATGCACACCACCATCCAAATGTATTTACACATTATGTTATGTACAAGAGCATACACAAATACTGGCATTTACGGCCTGCCATGTGGCAGGGCATAACACTTACACAACTGTAAAAGACATAACGTGTCCTGTGTGTGCAATGGTAGAATAGTGGCATTGTTGAGTTACTCTTTACTCCACCCATACAAATTTTTTGTGCTCTGCCAACTAATCTTTGGCAACGATCTTACCATTTGTGCAGCACAACTGGCTGTAGTGGCAAGCACAGAAGCTACACTTCACGTGACTGGGCCTCCATGTTGATGGCTCATACATAGCATCAAGCATGTGGAAGAAAGACCACGCAGGATAAGAAGCTGTAGATTATGTTAAGTATCAAGTTAATCAAAAGGCTCTAATAATGTTATCTGCACAGAGCAAGTTGACAGGGATGTTGCACTACTTCATAATAATAATTTCATGGGTAACCCTGTTGTTTATAGTTCTGTATACTCTTAGCAGTCCTTATTGACAGGCATATGCAAAGAACGGTTAAAGGAGATGGGGACTAAATGGATACCGGTTTAAAGATTAGCATCACACCCACCTCATTAGCATACTAATCACGGCCTCGTTATTTGCAATGGGAAACAGAGATTTAGTTAAAATGTCTGATGTAGTGGATTTGAGTGTAGGATGAATGCCACGGGCTATTTTTTAAGTGCTGGTGTAGAAGTGAAAAATAAAAGTAGAGAAGCCCTGGAGGCTTAACTCAATTTAGTGAAGCAGCACCGAGGCAAGCAAGCTCATTGCCTTCAAATTCCAACTCGGGGACAAAACACTATCTTAAATCTGCTGTACAGATTCTAACAATGTGTACACACACGCACACACGCACACACACACACACACTTGCAAGTATCTAAAAGCTTTTGTAAGTACGGACTGACGTTTCACACATGAACAGACAGAGGCAGTCGGTTTCTTCCTCTCAGTTGACCTCAGAGCAGACGACAAACATATGCTGGCACCTGTGCCCTGGTGCCTGGGTGGCCACCTTGGGATGTGTGCGGAAAGAAGTGGGTGTGAGCGTGTGGGTGTGTTGCATGTGGGTGAGAGAGAGCGAGAGGAGCAGGGCTGGCACATGCCTAATTTCCCTCAGTGCTGGCAGCTCATACAGACAGTTGCTCCCTCATCTGCTGCCCTGCTGGATGGGTGCCTAGTGATTGAGCACTGCCCACCTCCCTTTGTCACCCATCTCCTTCAGTGATACCATTTCTGAAATGGTAACGGAACACGTGTACAGTTGCTAAGACTTTTCACCACTAATAGACCCCGACTCTGTCTTTAGCTTGATTCAGTGTGGTGATACAGGAGCCACGAAGGAGGAGCCAAGCAAAGGCTCTAGATGACTATTCCTGGACTTGTATGCCAGTATATGTTTTTTAAGCGAGAGGGACCATGGAACTGGCCAAAAAACAAGGCTTTGTAGTCTGATTAAAAAGCACTGATATCTCTCACAAGGCTTATACATGCACATACACACACTAGAAAACAGAAATGGTCAGATGGCTCGGGCTATAACTGGTTCTATCCTCAGGGAAGTCTTTAATTGGTCACAGTGCTTTACCATCTGGGGCTGGAGTGACGATGAAGGAAAATGGTGGGAGCTCCTGTAAGGCAGGAGTAGAAAAGGCAGCTAGTGCAGGACAGGGATGGAGCCTATTAGTTTTAATACTTCCACCTCCAGTAATATTGCAATCATAATATGCTTGATGAAAGCCGCTTGTAGTGTGCAAGAGGAAAAGGTGTGTGAATAATTGTGCATGTTGTATTCCTCTGCCCGGGTGCACTCATGTGTGCCTGTAGGTAGACAGAGTATTGCATGGAAGCATCTGTGTTTGTGTGTAGAAGTGCGCTTAACTCTGGGATGTTATTGGCCGTCAGAGCAAAAGCCTGCACATGTGCTAACAACCTTCAGGACAGTAGTAACGGATAAAAACTAACAAACCCTCACTGGGGTGGTGTCTGTTTATATTTCTCGTTTTCCGGGTGCAGAGTGTTTGCTGTAATTCATGTTATTTGAATACATGGCCAGATGGAAGATATTAAAGGAAGCGTATGACAGATGGAAAGACATATAAAGTTGGTCTTTAGCTGATGAAGAGAAACACGGAGAAAGCAGGGGGGGAAAGAGGAGGTTGATACCAAATCGGGAAGGGTGGGGTAGAAGGAATATTTCATGTGTTTAGGCATGATGAGTAAATCTTTGATGCTCTAAAGGAGTTCAGTCAACGATAGCTTTGCACACAGCTCTTCTCAAACGCTCTTAGGAAGATTTGTCTTTCATACTCCCACCCCTCTTCAGACTACCCCTCCTCTCACGCCTTGCCTTTTAATCTCTTGCTTACTCTCCATCTTCCATACTCACTCACTCAGGCTCATTTCCTGGCTGGTCCTCAGTAAGAGGTAGTGTCATATTTTGTGCATATGTATGTGCTCGTGTGCCCGTGCGTGTTCCTGTGCATCTTAGTTAGTCTTAAATCCCCCTCTTCTGCCTTTGTGTATACACCGTTTCATATTTGAAACACCGTGGATCCCTTTCTTATCGCAAAATTCAGCCTTTTAACTCTACGTCACCGTTCTCCCGCCACAATAACAAAGCCCACTCTTTCACTCACTGCCCGTCTTTCTTTTCTTCTCCCACTTTCTCCTTTTGTTATTCCACTCCCTCCATACCCGTGCTCTACAGCTCAAGAAAGTGAACAAATTCACATAAAGCTCATAAAAGCAAACTAGCGAGATACACCGGTGAATTTATACCAGACAAAACTGAAGAAAGAAATTAAATAAATGAGCAGAGAAAGACAATGAACACAGATGATTCCACACAGGAGCCCACATGGTACAATTAAGCAGTTAACATTAATTCATGCTCTGTGGCACGTATAATAATCCCGAGCATGCCTTGTTGGTTCTGAGGAAAAGATCTAAGTGTCTTTGAAAGAGGGTTCACAGTTGGGTTGGAGTGCTTGGATTTTTTAAGGCCACCGTTTCAGTTCATTAAAAAGATCAAATTGAATTAATTAATTGAATTAAAAAAAATATTTTTACCCCAGGCATAATCATTTGATCATTGCTGGATTGTAAGTTTAACTCCATAATTCTGATTATTATTGATATTGTTATTCATACTTTATATTGTGGTTATATTTCCAGCTCAGTTGTTACCTGAGAAATCTTTTAAATACCGCAGCTTTCACCAGACTACCAGTGCTGTGTTCCTTTCCAGCCAAAAAAAAAACAAAAAAAAACCAGTCTGTAAATGTCTTAAACCTGCAGTCTATCTGAAAGCCTTCGGGTGGAAATAGCTGTGGCTGCAAAAAGACTTCCGATGTCTATGGGAAAACAGCTTCCTGACTTGACCTCTGTAAACAATTTCCTGCTGAGTTTATTGGCCTGTTTACTCATTCTTAGGTTATAGCAATGAAAATTTATAACAGATTTTTTTATCCTGGGCATACTGCCTTAAAAAGGCGCCTTATCTGTTATAATATTCATGCGCATATTGGCCAACAATTTAATTGATAAAAACCAACGAGCAAGCAGTTTTACAGCGAGACCCGGTCCTCCACCTCACATCTGGTTTTTCTTTGTGAAACTGCACTGACAGAGGTTTCAGAGTGGGACTTCAGAAACCAGTGGATGATGTTTTTCTTATACTGTCTGTGGTTCCTGTTACTTTAGAAATTGGAACTGGGAGGGATGCTGTTTTAGTAGTCGTAGTAGTAAACTGGAGTCTTTCAGCCCTCACAGGCACTAAACTTTTCTGCAGCACATTCACAAATAGAACCTTCTTATTTCTGTCCTTATTTAGATACACACCACAGCAGTGGTATTACACATTACGAGTTTGACAGTTTTATTGGACAACTGTTTACATTCACTGCTGCCGTCTTCAACTGCAGTATGAATTTGGACTTTAAGGGGGAGATCAAAATAAAACTTCTGAGTGAGAACTCGAGATTTCTGATTTACCACACACGCCTTCACATTGATAACTAGTATGAGCATCATTCGCACATAGCTAATTAGTGTATCATTACATACATATAGATGCTAACTGCTATTTCTCAAATGCTATTTCTCAACTTTTATGTACACACATGCTGTTTAACCAACAATATTGCAAGAGGCTCATAGTTAAAAAGTGATCTATTTTAACAAAAAGCAGATAACTTGTGCTCCTGCAGTTGGCTACCATTTGTTCCATTTTAGCCATAGCTGTTGCATAACCCTCCTCCTGATTTGTCTCTGTTAACATTCATACACTGAATTGCTGCTCTTAACTTTTTCAAGGTGTGTATGTCCTGACACCTCTATTAGTCATGTAATGGAAGCTCAACTCGAGGAGCAATGTGGAGGCAGCAGGTGGGGCAGAGGTGTAGGTAGAGAAGAAGGGAAGACTACAACTCACAAGCGACCGTGGACGTTTGTATTGCAAATTCTATCAGAACCCCTGTAGTTGTTGCACAGATGGCAGGAGATTCATGCTTTTGGAAAGCAACTCATGGTATGAAGTACTCAATTTTGATATCAACTTACATTTTCTTCTAAATTTTTATGTTGATAAGCATCATGTCCGTTAGCGCTGTGCATGATTCAGTGACCCATCACCGCTGAGTCACAGCTCTGGAGGAAATGTTTGGGCACACAGGGGGAAATACCTCAGTCACTTATCCCCATCTATGTGTGTCAGAGAGCAGCTGTTCCCTCAGGCTTGACGTTCGATGTGTTTAGGTGAGTTTGTAAGAGAGGGATAAAGTAGAGAGTGAGAGAGAGTGAGAGAGAGAGAGAGAGTGTGAGAGACCGCCCATCTTTGATGCGCCTGTCCCTTCCACCTTTAGGTATAATGAGCTGAAATAGCTGCAGGGGCTTCGCTCTGTTTCTCCATGTCTGATTTCTTTTTGCACCGTGTCATACGGAGAGGATGCCACTCATTAACTAGTTTAGAATACACAAGAATTTAAAAAAAGGAATTGATAATTATGTGATGTAAAAAAAAAAAAAAAAAAAAATTTAAGTGGGATCGAGATGCCTTCCTGTTTTGAAAAAAAAAAAGATGAGCTGGAGGAGTACGTCAACTAAAAAAAGAAGGAAAATAAGTGATAATTAGGTGCTGACAAGCAACTTGTCTAACAAAGGAAACTCACCAGATCGTGTGGTGGGGAGGGCATAAGGGAGCAGGGTTTATAGTGAAGGTGTTGGTGTGTAGCTAGAATGAAACTTGAGTGAGGAGAAAAAATGGGACAGAGCCCAGACATGCATGGCAGAGAGAGAGACAAAGGAATGCTTGAGAGACCCCTTTATTAAATGAAGAGGCCTTTTTCCTTTCGGTCACTGTGACCTTTGTGTTTCAGCGTATGGCACACATTGACGCTCAAACACCCACCCAGAGTGATGTTCCAATAGCGGTAGAGCACCGACTCCTCACTGAAAATCTCATAACAGCATCTGTAAGATCTCTCATATCCTCTTACCCCTCTCAGCTCACCCCCCTGATTTCTATTTCATCTCTCTTCACATTTTTAGAAGATTGGATTTGGTGTGATATAATAGCGCAGTGCGGAGGCCTCTTTGATCGGTCAAGATAGTGTGAGATATTCCACTCATAGTGCCTGATTTGAAAAGCAAATTATCGACTAATTTGTTGTCTGCTTTAATACTTTTTCCAAATGAGGTGGTTTACACTACAGGGCTGCAATTTGTCAGCTGTGATAATAAACAATGGTTAATGCATTCATTATAATATATGAATTATATTATTTCTGCACACTCAGCTCAGAACATGCAATGCGTTCATCTTCAGAGGATATAATGATAGTTAACAGAAGTTTGATACATTTCTTTTTAAACAGCACTTTGATGATTCAGAAATTCTGTGTGTGCTTATGAGCTCAGAGATGATGTTGATACACTTATGTGGTAGTGATCACTATGAAAAACATTGTTTTCTGTTTTATTGAAATTATACTTTATATATACTTTATATATTATATTAATTTATTGGGAAAAATATATATATATATTATTCATTTTATTTAAAAAAAACCCAAACATTTACATGCCTCTGACTTTAGCTTTATCAACTATTTGATTTACAAATGTGGTGTTCAGACTGCCTGAGAACAGGAAAGCTGAACACCCAAGCAGTAGGAGAGCACGCTCTACTGAGGAGTCGTAGAAGGCCAGCAGCAGCTCTTGGTCCAGGTTAATATTCCTCAGGACACAGACGACGTGCAGCCACCGCTGGGCCTTCTTTACTGGGGCATTTGTGAGATCAGTGGACATGTGGGTGCCCAGAAACCTGAAGGTGAAGACAGATTCCACTTGTTCTCCATATATAAAGAGAGAGGAGTAGACCCGTCTGTGTCTCCTGAAGTCCGTTATGAGTTCTTTTGTTTTAAGGATGTTCCGCTTCAGGATATTTTCTGAGCCTGATGAGCCCAACCACAGTGGTGTCATTGGCGTGCTTGATGATGACGTTGGTTGGGTGGGTTGGTGTACAGTCATATGTGTACAAGGTGTAAAGTAGAGGGCTGGGAAGGCAACCCTGCTGGGATCCGGTGCTGTGTGACAGCGGGGGCCAAGTCGGACTGATTGAGGCTACGTCCACACTAATACGTTTTTGTTTGAGAACGCATCGTTTTCTCACCGCTTTGGCCTCCCGTCCACACTGAGACGGCGTTTTCCTCAAGGAAAAACACAGCGTATGTGAATGTGGTCTAGTTTGGTGGTGATAATGTCTGGGATTATAGTGTTGAACACTGTAGTATACAAAGAGCATCCTCATGTAGGTCTTCCTGCATCATCAGGCCGTGTTTTAATGACCTGGGTGCTTGGAGGAGTTTGTTTCCGAAGGGGGATGTAGTCAAGGATGAGGAGCAAAGAGAGACGGTCAGATTGTCCTAGATGGGGGAGGGTTGTTACTGTGTAGGCCTGCTTGATGTTGCTCTACACATGGTCCAGTGTCCTGTCCCCCTGGTAGGACACTTAACAGATTTCAAACATACCTTATTAAAGTCCCCAGCAACAATATGGACACCCTCTAGGTGCTCTCTCTGCTGTTTACTGATAATGTCATGATCCTGGGCGATGTTGGCCCAGCATTCTTAGTTTTCTTGTGTTTTGGGTTTTGTTCTTTATTTATGCCTTGGTTTCTAGGTTGTTCTGTTAAGGTTAGGGATGGGTATCGTTTAGGTTTTATCTGATACCAGTACCAAACCGCTACTTTTAAAATGGTGCCGGTGCTTAAACGGTGCTCGAACCGGTGCTTAAAGAATGGAGAACACAAAATTGAATGGAGAACACAAAACCTCTCATGTTCAGCTGGGGGTTTTTTTGTAAAAAGATAACAATGTTAGACTTTTCTGCAGCTATAGGGGATTTATGGCATCACTCTTGGCTGGAAGCAGTGCTTAAACAATGGAAAAAACAAACTTTGTCCAAAAACCTTTCATGTTTAACTGTTTTCCACTTTTTCTTTGGTCATTTTAGCTTTTTTGGCCAGGGTGAAGGGAGTATCTGCCATCAAACAAGAAGACAGCCGCATGTAACTACGACGGTGTTTGCTAGTTCACCTTACATACATTAATGTAATAACGTGGTTAGCCTACTCAACGTAAATTACACATGAACAACATTAAGCTACTCACGCAGAGAAGAACGGCTGCTGCTGCCATCGTCATCTGTCATCATTTCTGCTACACTGGCAGGGCTAGGGGCCAGGACTCTCCTCTTTGGGTTTTTGGGGGATGTTGCTAACTACAGGTCCGATAACAGGCAACCCACCCGCAGTAGATGTGCTCGGTGTGAGGTCTCGCAGCAAGCTATCAAATACGGTGCATTTTTTGGCTTTTAACAAAATGCTATACGTCGCCAGGTGTTTCATCAGATTCAAGGACTTACCTCCTTTGCACAGTATCAGCTTAAAGCACTTGTTGCAGGCTGCTGAGTTTGCATCTTTTGCTGTGAAGTACAGCCAGACTTTGACCGCTTCGCTTTGGGCATTGCGCTTTAATCTGTAGCTCTGCTCTAAAAGAACGTACGTACCTGGGCCTGCCTACTATCCTCGGAAAGGTAAAATGATTGGCTGGAATCCAAAGTGTATGACATCTCAGGGGGAAAAAAAAGCACCAAAATAAAGCACCGAAATGTGCGCTGCTTTTCGGTCTGGTTACTACCGTTTATGTCAGAACCAGTGCCATTACCGGTACCCATCCCTAGTTAAGATGTTTCTTATTTGATTACCCCCTGTGTACCCCTCTGTGTATCTGTGAGCCCTCGTTTCCCCATGTTTTCCCCAGCCCGTTATGTCTGTGCTCTCCCCGTGCTCTCTCTCCTCCTGTCTGAACCTCTGTGTACTTCCTGTTTTACTTTGACAGTCTCTCGTCAGTATGCGTCATGTTGTGTTCACTCCTGCCCTGTCTCATTATGATTATCTTTGTCAGCTGTCTCCCCGTGTGCTCCCACTTTCCTCGTTAACCCTCTGTGTATTTATGTCCGCATCTCCCTCAGTTCTGTCGCGTTCTCCCTCATACATGGCCATGTGTTTCTCTGTGTATTATCTTATAGTTTCCCAGTTTAGTTTGTTTGGTTTTCCTCTCTAGCAATAAAGCTGTGAATTTTGAGTTCATTCCTGCCTCCTTGACTTTGCAATTGGGTCCTCATCCAGCCTGCACACAGCCGCAATCATGACAGATAATAAGTTGGAGGTGGTTGAGTGCTGAGCTAACGTTAGCATCAGGGTGACGTAAACAGTCAGTACTGCACGTTTCTGTTTCCTTAAACAAAAACTCCCAAAATGTAGTTGAGAAGCCTGTGTGAGCTGCAGATGAGCCTGTCAGTCACAGCTGTCACAGGACACAAATCTTTAAATCTTATTTAGGTAGAAATGATTTCCAAAATCACCAGCAGAACACTTAATCGATGACCCAAATTACTTAGCAAATTACTCTTTTTTTTAAAAAAAAAAACAATTATTGTTTTAGCAGTTTTTGAGGAAAAAGTATCACTTTTTTAATAGGAGACAATTGGGAAAAAGATCAAGCAGCTAGTCATTGCGCTTCCATCTTCAAGCCAGGGTAGTAACAGCTTGAGCACATCCCTAATCCCTAATTCTAACCCTTACATATGGAATCCAGTCTCATTAATCCATATGCCTGAATTTATGTTGATGCTGATGATGCAAAGGAGTTCTGAAAGACTTTAAAACAGATATTTTTAGACTGACTTTTTTATAAAGGAATTTTGTTGGGTTAGGAAAATTTGCAAAGCTCTTGTTTGTTCAGTTTTTCCCTTAAATTTGCCAACACACCTTTTGCTACTGGATGGTTTTCTAAGCCGTTGCCACCACATGACCTGAAAACCAAAAACAGACCATGCTAGTAACAGAACAGGAAATATATTTCCAGAAAACTATTAAATTAACATTTTACATGGAACATAAACTAGTAAAACAATGTTCTTTAAAAAATTTACGGAACAAAAAAGTATAGCACAGAAACATAATAGTTTCCTTGGACAAGATATTGTAGGCCTGTGTTGTATAACACATGGAACAGAAAACAGAATGGGTGGAAGGAGCTTGCTCCATATCTAAGATTCAATTAGGTACAGCTCTCATCTGATCAGAAGCTTATGTTGTATTATGGATGTGCCCCCTGCTGTGGACCCAGATCCCAAAATGACAGGCTTTGACTCCTGTCTTCTTCTTTCTTTTTTCCCCATGCTCCCCCCTCCTCTCGGATAAAAAGGGCTCTTGTGTGTCTCTTTTTCCCTCCCAGTCCTGATCCGTTCTCTGCCCTTGCTTCCTTGTTTTGTTCTGTATCGTGTCCTTACTATCAGTACAGGCTCTTGGGGACTATATGTAGGCCTGAGTTCATCAGAGTTTGCTAGTTGTGCAGTGTTTCATGAACTTGCTTGTACACTATTTAAATATAGTCTACAAACACAATAATAATTTATTTATCCTGTTTTTTGTTTGCTTATTTTTTTTACTTCTTGCTGTGAAATAACAAAGCATTGATGCTGATCCATGTGGTTGGCTGTATCAAGCAAAAGAGCATTTTCCCTTTGTTTGTCTTTGCTTTTTTGCTCTATTTTCTTTGTCTTCATCTTGCTGTCTTTCTTTTTCCTCCCACTTTACTCTCTTATCTACTCTCTCCCATTTTCTTAGTTGAACCTCTTCATCCCTCATTCTGAGTCATCGACAGCTCCACAGAAAATAACAAAGGAGTGGAGGATGTGAATGGGCAGGATGTTGGGTAATAGGAATACGAAAGACAGGTGTAGGCACAGCT
This sequence comes from Neolamprologus brichardi, assembly GCF_056152115.1. Taxonomy (NCBI): domain Eukaryota; kingdom Metazoa; phylum Chordata; class Actinopteri; order Cichliformes; family Cichlidae; genus Neolamprologus; species Neolamprologus brichardi. The sequence goes on along the minus strand of NC_142119.1, from coordinate 22,576,375 downwards.
TCTGTATTTAAATCTCTTTTTCCAACTTCCTGACCCGGTATGCCTGCAACACAAGCAGGCATACTGGGTCAGCAAGTGACGTCTGTTCAGCAAGGAGGTTGGACTTGCATGAAGTGGAACGGCGGCTCGCCCACTTGCTTTGTTTTCCTCTCAGCAGTACTCTTAGTTTCAGAGAGTAATTAACAATAATTACCCTACTGGCTTTGCCAAATGGCCATTTGCTTTGCAGCAACACAGGCACGCACACACATCCACTCACACACTCACTCTCTCTCTTAAAGCTTTTACCCACTGATAAGTGGTAACCATTTCAGCTGTGTCTAAACATCTCTAGTGCTACGTCTTGCAGTACACTTGTGATTGACATACAATATAGTGCCAAAGGTATGTATGATCACACTTTGTTTGCTTTCGGGGTTTGTTTTTTGTTTGTTTGTTTCATTTATTTATTTATATATTTTGGTGTGTATTTATATAATTAGTTTCAGCTTAGCTATAGTCATGCTAGGGAAAATGATGATTGGTGTCCACGGCACAACCAAAATTATTGCAACTGTGTGCAATCACCTTACAATCTCCCTACTTTTGAAAAGGTTAATTCAAAGATGACGACCAGATCTGAGACCACTTGTAGTCAGTTGCCGTCTTCAAACCGTCTTTGGGGCATTAAGATGGCAACAGAAGAGCAATAAGACAGAGTCGGTCTACAACCAGTTTTCAAATGAATGGGGTCAAGTTGGTAATTGCATGCAATCTGTTTGTGATAATGTACTGTGATGAATTCCAAATCTGTTGCCGTCTGTTGCTAGTTACATCAGATTTATAGTGGAGTCTGTGGGAACTCACACCGGCAGACTGCACAAAATCCACACATAGGGCACAACTCTGAGATTGGGCCAGGTTTGCACTAACAAAAGAATAAACTGTTGGTTTGGCAGCATGCTGCAGCTACTGCGATACGCTGATAAAAAGGAACAGCCGCACTCTTGAGTTAGAAGGTCAACCTTAATCTCACCATCATTTAAAGCAGGAACGTGTGGTCCATGATGCTGTAAAAAAATTTTTTTGTTTGTTTACAAAATAAACAAAAAAATAATGTGCTCTGCTGCAGGAAAGCATAAAAAGTTAAACTGTTTTCTTAGAAATCTACTGTAGTGTTATACTTATTAATTCTTTAAACTGACACCACATTGTGTGTTGCATTTAGATATTATTTCAAATTAAAAACAGATGGTAAAGGCAAAATTGGTCAAATATATGTAAGATAGGAGATTTGATGTTGAAATATTTGTATTGCTGCATTTGACTCAGTGTCTGAAAAGGAAAGTGTGATGCTGGGAACATTGTGCCAAGACTAATCTAATCGCACTAACACAATCCAGCTAATAAATGCATTTTGACAGACATATGTTATGTAAAAGCGCCTATCGAAGGAAGTAAAAGACAGACAGCACGCGAGAGAGAGAGAGAGAGAGAGAGAGAGATGTTTTCACTGTGTGCTGATCTCTGTGTAGAAATATGACTAAGAGCCTAAAACACTGGAACCCGCTCGACTAACTTTAAAGAAGAAAACAGGATGTATTCTTGTTTCTGTCTTGCACTGGGATTCTCTTCCTTTCTCTCGTCAATGCTCTGTGGAGTTCAGCTCAGTTCTGATATGTTTCAATAAAATACCAATATTACTGTGGAGCAGAAATACGTGCAGTTCAGCTCTAAATGCTCAGAGGTGAGCACTGAGTAAAGAATGACGGGGCAGAACTCATAGCTTTGAGCTATCCAACTGTGCCAGTTACGCACTCTTTCTGATAATATCTCCCCCTCTCATTCCAAGCAAATACACACTTTTAGCAGCAACTATCACACACGCATTGGCCGCAAAATAAGACATGCTGTTTGGTGTTACATTTAGTTCAATTTACAGTAAATTGCCTGCCACAAACCTTAATAACTGACATTCGGGTGTTTCGTTATTGGATTGAGCAGACCAGTTGCGCTCATTGGCACAGACTGACTCGACTGATTACAACATGTTGGCAGTGTGTCTGCATTCATAAATTCGATGGCAATTATCTGTTTTAGGCTGATTGTAGTCAGTCAGTCGGACTGAGACAGGTTGCCGCGCAGCGGGTGACCTGGGCAATAACCTTGTAACCAAAACCCTCAACCTCTGGGTGACCAGCTGGTCTTCTCAACTATTTGCAATCAGTGATGACAACAGTGAGTCAGGCCTTATTACTAGCCAGTAATTCAATCCTGAATGGAAACTGTTCATTAGAACCACAGTTTGATCTTCCAGCTACACTTAAGGCATTGGGATTAGGAGCACAACACTGATGATGATGATGTGGGTGGGACAAGTACTACCGCTTCACTTTCCCACCCAGATTTTATCATGCAAACATGTTTCTGTAACGTTTATGACTCCGTACAATGCCTTCAAAGAAAAGCTGAAGATGTTGCACACTGGCACCCATGATTTAAAAATGATATCTTTGTGCGTGTTTGCAGGAGTTATTTTATTTGCTGAATACAAAGCAGGCCTGCTTTTGTGAGGACTAAAGATTTTTCTGTATCCTCCAGCATGGAGTGCTGAATGGTCGGATCTTTACAATCCACAACAACTCTAATATATAGGGGAAAAAAACAACAACAACAAATGCACAACACTGCTATTTGATTTGCCGTTGGTGCTTTCTTTTGGTGAGATATCTTTTCTGGTCCTGTTACTTCCAAACCCATCCTAAAATGTAAAGATCAGGCTTAATAAATTATCATCTATTTTTCCATGTGTCATCTTTGTGAAATCCTTTTCCCCATGGTGGTGTGTCCCCATGTCACCCCCCACTTCTGTCTCTATGTGACTGGACTTAAAAGGCTAGCTTGGGGGATGACAACCGTCACTCACATCAGAGAGCTGAAAGAGTAGGAAAAGATCTGGAATGGAGGGAGATGAAAGTAAAAATTGCAGATGAGGTAAAGCAGGAAGAGCGTAGTTTTAAAGATTTATCGAGGATTGACAGCTTCGCTGCCAGTCAAAAAAGGAAGAAAAAGGATAAGAAATGCAAACCATCCACACATGAAAACCATCTCAAAATGTAAGATTACCTGATTCACTGGTGAAAAATGCATTTTTTGGAAATCCAGTCTCCGTCAATGTTTTGCAGAGGGTGGAGGGTATCTGAAATCCTTCACAAACCACTGAAATGTTTATTCATCCTATGATAATAAAGGCTGATTTGCAGGGAACACATGCAGAGTGTTTTGCAGCTGAGAAATGACTGAATGTGATTTTTGATGTTTTGATGTTAATAATGAATTGAAATGAGTCACTCTCATCAATGTCAGCCTCGTATCTCTGGTAGTTTTACCAGGGTTAAAAGAGAAATTCTTAAAAAGTTTATGAATATCTGAAAAGATATTTTCTTATTTATAATATTCATAATGTATTTAAATTTCAAATTTTAGTATGTGAGGGTTACATGTGTTTTTATTAATCCTATTTGAAACACAGCAGGTCATGAGTCACATTTCTATATCAAGCCACTCCTGAACTAGAGATAACATCAGAAGCATCTTATCCAGGCTAAGGAGAAATAGAACTGGACTGTTGCTCAGTGGTCAAAGTCCTCTTAGATGAAAGAAAATTTAGCATTTCTTTTACAAATCTAGGTCCCAAAGTCTGAGGAAAGCAGGGAGAGGCACAGTATGCCGTCTGTTTGAAGTTCAGTGTGAAGTCTCTCCACAATCTGTAATGATTTGAGGTCACCTGCAGATGTTGGTCCAAAGTCGATGCATCATCTACCTGGAAATTCTAGAGCACATCATACTTCCATCTCCTGACAAACTTCATGGAGATGGCAATTTCCTTTTTCCAGCAGGACCTAGCACTTCCCCACAGTGCCAGAACTGCTACCAAATCTTTTGCTGACCATGTTATTACTTTTACTATTACTGTGCTTGATTGGGGTAGCCCACTTGCCTGACCCCATGTGAATATATGGAGCGCTGCCAACACCTAACACTGCAGAAGAGTTGAAGGCTGCAAAGCAGCCTGGGAAACCTCAACGGTGCCGCTCTCCTTTGATGCAAAAATTGGTGGATGTGGTTCAGGAGGTAGAGCAGGTTCCACTAATCGGTAGGTTAGTAGGCTGGCTGCTCCCAATACATTGGATTTGAATGTGTGTGTCAATGTTAGATAGAAAGCTAGAAAACACTTAGACACAGAAAAAAGTGCTTGCATGAATGTTGCGTAAAGTACATTGAGTTTAAAAGTGCTATATAAGAACCAGTCCATTTACCAAGCAATTTATGGTAGAAAATATAAATATAGGGGTGGACAACATAGCCAAAATTATACCACAACACTTCAGGGAAACTTGTAATAGTGATATTTGTCGAGATACAGGGGGAAAAAGCTTGTTTTATTGGTGATTGCAGTTTACCGGCATAGGCTTGTGTAAGTGCAAAGAAAATTATGTGCATTTTACTGCCATTGACAACACGCTGCCTATTTTGAAGTGTGAAACTATTGCCACAAGGTGCCAGTAGCAGGTCGCTGTACAATATTGTCACATAATAAATTTGAAATTAAAAAGTGTTTTTTAACGTGGCTTTTTGTGCAATGCAACCGCATCTGCAATTTCCATCCATCTTTCCGTCGTATGGACCAATAACTATCGAGTGCTCCAGAAATACTCGTCATTTGTTTAATTTCAGGGTCGCACATCACCTGCTGTTAGTATCTTCTGCTTGGATGCCTTCATAGCCTAGTTGTATTCAGCAGTGTATTTTTGCTTTCAGTTTGTTGTTTCCATATTCAGGAACAGTTTTCCTGTTTGTATGAAAGTTTGTTCAAAGTTTTGTGCTTTGCTGGAGTTTGTTGAAGTTCATTCTCAGACATGGCTGGACTTTTGTTGGTGCTGTGCACGCAAGGGAACATTGATATTGTTGATATCATGAAGAAAACGCGTTCTTTTTTTTCTTTATCACACAAAACATCATGCTGATATATCATGGACAATGTGACATGGTAATTTTTGTCTTTTCTTTCTTTTTTAAGGAAACATTTGAATAATTTCTGGTGATATAGTAGTGTGTATTTGTATGTATATGTATATTTATGTGTAATTTATTTCTTTTCTTTTTTTAAGAAGTACTGTTATTTATCCCAAAAGCTGAGATAGTACTATTTTATTGTTGGAAAAACATTTAAAAAACCAATAAAATAAAGACAATATCACAAAACTAAACTAGACACCCTTAAATGAACTGCAGTGCCTGTGTTTGTTGTGATGAAAATACTTTGCCTGGTCCAAAAGTGTGGGTATTGATGTTATAACAGCTCAGACAACAACTGAGGCCTTTAACTTCTGAAGTGAAAAGAAGTCAATATTTTTCTTCAATAAAACGAGTTATTTGCCCAAGCGCTGGGCTTCGGCTACCACAAATTCTTCTTCTGAGCTGTGTGATCTTCAAGAAAAAAAAAACACAGAATGTCCTTTGATTCCTTTCTAAAGGCTCTTGTAATGTTTGCAGTTAAGGACAGAACAGGTAAAATAAGTCCTCAGAAGTGTGTGCGCACGTGTGCATGCACGTTTTGTTTTGGGTTTTTTTTTTGGTTTTTTGCATGTATGCCAGAGAATGCCATCTCACGCTGTTCCTAATCCTTTGCAGATTGAGGTCAGTGGTACTACTGGATGATCCCGGTGTACAACTTCAGCCCGACTGCTGGAAAGGCTGAGATTGGCTGGTGTTATCTGATTTGTTCTGTCCTCCCGACATATCCGGTGTAGGGCTCTGATTGGCTCAGACGCCTTGAGATGAGGTCAAAAATATTAAATATGCCCACAATAAACGGGCCATCCGACAGGAGGAAGCACGTAACTGCTTTCACTGTCCATTAGTGTGTCTACAGAAGGAATGCAAGTCGGTTTCAGGATTGTGTTGGTGGGTGCGGTTGTTATAGTAACTAATGACTGTTCTCACAGGCCCTCAGCACCATGTGGGAGGGTTGCTATGGCAATGCCAGGTTGTAGCGTAGGTGTGTTGTATGTAAGGTTGCTGTTCACTCATTGTTGACAGGAGTGTCAGAGTGAGAGGACTTTGCTACAACCCGTGTTTGAAGTGCAGAACTTTCGTGTATTGAAAACACCACAGAGCAAAGAAGAGATATTATATATTATTAATATTATTAGATATTATTAATGTTAGAGGAGTAACTTGCACTGAATTATGAAACTGATGTCCAAATTAACTAACCAACTCCAAAATGTATAATCAGCTACTAATTTATATTTTAATTTCATCTTTGAGAATCCATCATTCAAACAACACAAATTTTAGAAGAGTCCCATAAGATCACACCAGAGCAATTCTGCTGAAGTTCATAACTGATAATATTTAACAATTATTTCCCAGCAGTTACCATCATTACCACTAATTGCTCTGTTTCTGAAACTGTTACAAATAAAGTATTTGAATATAAACACTAATCCAGGCTCAGTAAGATTCCCATGTCAGTTATTTTATTATTGCAAGAAACAAACAAATATATCAGCAGGATAGCTTTATTATTCCTGCCCAAGGCTCCCATTTGCATCCCTTGCTGCTAGGCGGTTTTTCAAGCACTCAATATGACCTCTAGCGAACTTCCAAATTACCTTGAATCAGACCTTGTCTGTGTTTTTGTAAGACACAAAAATGCAGAAACTGTTTATTCCCGTCTGGACTTTTTATACATCTTTACTTAAGACACTGTCTCCTGAAATGGATTATCAGATTGTGGCCCACCTGATTACTTACCGTATTTTTGTGCCATTACTATCTTATTGTTTTCTTTTTCTTTGAGTGCTTTGTTAAACTCTGGATAACCATATATCGAGTCTCTCTCAAAATCCTCTTTGGTTCTATGCACTTTTGTCCCTCTGATATCTCTTTCTTTTTTAAAAGCAAATGACAGACATCACCACAGTGGCCTCTACTTGCATACATTCAAAATAATGCAAGAGTAAAGCTTTTCTTTCCCGTGCATCTACACTTAGACACAGCAGGTTACTGAGCAGAGGCAGACTCAAACATGCTGAATTGTAATCTTCACAGTGACATTCCCTTAGGAGCGTGAATAGCCAAACACAATGCACTTCAATTTTCTGGCTTTTAAGAAGTGGTCACAGTCCCTGCATGGCAAAGCGCAGAATCCTCTGTGTGAATTATTTGCCCAATTAAATTTTGTCCAGTAACCTTCATTTCTAGCGTGATCCGCCCCCACCGCCTATGACTGACCTTATTGCCTTTTGGTGTTTTTGCTTGTCGTTAATGGATTCAGTTTTGGAAGCTCAGATCTAATGCTGTCTCTATTTCAGTCTTCCTGACACACATACATAAAGTTTTGCTCTGGTACCTATCTAAAAATACCTCTTTAGCTATTTCAGGTTCCCTTTTAAAGGCTATACATGTTTATTTCTGTCGGTGTGTAGAGTCACTCCATCTTCCTTTCTGAAATTATCACATTTTGATGTATCTTCTGCTTCCTTGTACCCCCCCTCTCTCTGATCTCTTCTGTTCTCAACCATCTGGCTTGGATCCCATCCTTTTTATTCTCAGTTGTATTGTAGATAGAAGGGGTTGGGCTGAATTTATTACAGTAAATTTCGGTCTTGCTGTTTTGTATATTTACTCTGCGTGATCCAAATGTTCCAAAAGTTTAGTGAGACACTGTAAGATGACATTTTGTTATGTTTTCTGTAGCCAGCCATATGGGATATAATCGGTCTGAAAGAAGTGCCAGAGGGGTCTCTGGAGGATTCTGTCTGTGTGAGATGGAGAAAATACCATCACCACACAGTAACATGTGAAAGTCATATATGGAAGAGGAAATGGAGGGCAGTCACCTCAGGAAAAAAAAAGCAAGGCTGCATTTACACCTTTTCTCACACCGCATAAAATTAATAGCTAACAGTGGAATGGACTTTATCACATGTATAATAGCTGAAAACCTTTCTATTGTTTAAAGTCTTTCTTTTTTTCTTTTCAGAGAGGTAAAGGGTTCATATATTATTTAAGGAAACAGATGATGCTATTCTAAAATTGAGTAATTACAGAATAATTACCATTATACACTCTAAGTAATAATCGCCCCTGTTCTTCTGTTTGTTTTTCAGTTATTGCTGACTCTTTGACAGTAACAGCTCCGGCCCAGACTTTGTCCAAAGTGGAAGGCGACACACTACAGCTTACCTGCGAGGTGTCTCGGACCACAGTGCAGCACACTCACTTGTCAGTAGGCTGGTACTTAAGGTCCCCAGAGGACCCAACCGCCCCGCCTCAGGAGTTAGTCACATTGTCAAGAGACTTCGTTTTGCGCTCTGGGGGGCCGTATCGGCAGAGAATGGCAGCGGGGGACCTCAGGCTGGATAAAACTGGCGCTACAGCCTACAGGCTGACCATTCACAAGCTGCAGCCAGTCGACCAGGGGCTGCTCTACTGCCAGGCTGCTGAGTGGATTCAGGACCCAGATGGAAGCTGGTTTGCTATGACCCGCAGGCAGAGCGACAAGACTCAGCTCCGTATTCAGCCCACTGGTGAGTGAATCGTAAATGGACTGCTTTAAAAAGAAAAAATTACCTTTGCATACACAGTGCAGCTATCATTCAGCTCTCTCACTGAGCCATTTATCAGTGGATAAAGCTTGCGTCCAACAAGACCGTTATACCTCTTCTCCATTAGCTTCTACTCGGCTCAACTCTACTCTGTTTCAGTCATTTTCCATTACAAGTGAGTACCACCGCAACGTTGGTGGGCTCGACACAGGTCGTTTGGAACCCCAGCCAAGTGGATATTAAAAAAGGTACCTGTTACCAGGTACTGTCATCCAATGGAACACCCTAAAACAGAGGTGAGCCTGGCAGAGTTGGTACTAGTGGAACAGAGGCTTTAGAAACACGGACATGAGGAACTGGGGTCTGAACCACTAACCTTGTGAAACCTAATTCCCTTTCTCTCTGCACCTCAGAGATAGGCCGAAAGGGATCGTATTCTGTGGGAAAGAAAAGGAGGGGTGGTGGGCAGGGTAAAGATATTGGTTAATGTTAGTCCCCTCTGTCCTCTTGACTGGCACACACTCATGCATGTGGGCCGGGTTCCACTGATTGCTGATCAGTATCTCCGGCTAAGCTCATTAGCTTTCTAAAAAGGGCTTAACTAAACCTCCGCAGATTCCCTACTTTTGTATTTGTGTCTGTTTGATGGGCAACATTACAAGCACATCCAAGAAAAATGTAACCAGCTCCAAATAGCGTGGGTGTTTGACACAGGAGACCTATGGCTTCCACATAAGCAGCTTCCCCAGCAACATGTGGCCCATGGTTCAGAAGGCAGAATGTGTTTTTCAGCCACTTCCTGCCAACAGTTTGTCCGGTGTTGATTGGGCTAGAATGCATTGCTATGAGAGAGACAGAGCTTTCTTTTAATGCTTCTGCCAAATGTAAAGGAAGAGACCTATGGAAAGCGGAAAGCATTAAGGGAGTTTCCAGCTTAGGGAGGTACTGCGGGGGTAGCAGTAACAAGGTTTGTGTGATGTGCAAGTGTGTGGAAACAAAGAATGTGTTGAGTGGGCTCATATGATAATTATTTAATAGGCAGCCAACCTCTAGACCAAAAAGATGAGGAAAAAAAGGCAGCTTAATATCTCATCACATGTCCTTATAGCTTCTCACCCGACTCGAGCCCATCACATTCATCGTCCTGCGTTCCACATACATAAAGTATCCCTTTGTATGCTTCCAAGAAAGGGCCAAAGAGATGGGTGATAAACTGCTTTGACATTAGCTCAGTTACCAAGAAAGCACGCAGTGGCGAATGTCTCATGCCAGTAAATCACTTCAAAGAGGAGTCATTTTGCTTTTCTCCATTAAGCATCAGATCCGCTCTGGACCAATGCAACTTGATGGTGCCCCAGATAGTCGTGCGTGGATGAGAAGGAGAGTGAGAACTCCGATGTAAAGCAGGTTTGTCAGATGAGCTCCTGCTACTTTAGTGAGGAGACAAAGGGCACAAAGAGCTCATCTCTAAACACCCTTTGTCACTCTCTGTCTTCCCTATAATCTATAATGGATGCAGGGTTGTTGCGTGACAAAGAGAATAAAGCAGTTGCATTGTGCAAGCTATGAATGTAACTGCTCAAACTTCAGTGTAATGCGTAAATTCATTTTGGTTTTCTTTCCACGTGCTTATTGCATGACGAAGGAGCCACTTGCACGCCTTAAGGCTGAACTGGTGTATGTGACGTTCCACCTGTCCAAGTCCATATTTGACAGAGAGCCAGGGAAATTTAGAAAGGAGAGGGAGCAGCTTCTCCATTAGACTCCTATTATAAAAGATGGAGTGGATCTCAAGACAGCCCCATCACTAGCTAATCACCCACTGCCGGCATCAGAGAGATGAGCAACAGACAGAATGTTAATGTACCTTTCACTCCCCCCCCTTTTTTTTTTCCCACCATACCTATATTTTTTGGTCTTTCCACTCATCTCCTCCCTTGTTCCCTTCTTTCACATATCCTCTCATTTTTCTGCAAACATTGCTCATCACTGCAGGTTTTTTTTCCTTCCTCCTCTCCTCCTCACTTTGGCTGCTTGTGCTTAGCATTTACTTCTTTTTTTTTTTTTTTTAATTACACCCCAACATGAATATGTGTTGGCTCTTTAAGATGATCTTCTACCAGATCTATACTGTATTAAATTAAAAAATAATCCCAGTAATGAATGCTTAGAGTTTCCGAATATGTATTTAATAATATGTTTGGAATTTGTTGCCAGCAGCACATGGCAGAAGGCAGATTTATACACATTTATGTTTTGTATGTGTCAACAATATCCTCTTACCTCTTATCATAATTATCTCTGCGTAACTAGCTCCATACTAGGGGCAGGCTTTGACCTTTTCCACACAAGTGCATTTCTCAGAAAGTCTTGTAATTACTGCTTGGGGCTACCAAGTCACTGAGATGTTTTGCAGCTGTCTCCGATACGTACAGAACTCAGGATCTGAACATTAATATAACAAACAGACACAAATGCAATTGCACATGCAGAGACAACAAGCATGATTTGGCCAGGTAGGGGGCCCTACCAGTGTTTATTCTGCTCTGTGGTTTTAGATCATGCAGGAAAGAAAAAGCGTGCCTGACTGTTTCAGACAGCTAACGAGAATTTTAATTAGAAGTGGGGTTTTTTTTCCTAATTGCAGAGGTGAAAACTAGAGAAGAGAGAGCAGACCTGTCTGTTATGCCACTATCCCACCGAGTGACCTCAACCATCTCTAATTTATATTTTTTTTCTCTGCACGAGCTGATGCCATGTTATTGCCCCATGGCTTTCCTGAATACATCAAACCCCACCTCTACCACCCACTTCTCAGTCTTCTTAACCTCTTTCTCTTGGGTAATGCATGTTCAGCTTACCAAGAAAATGAAGCAGCACTGTGCACTTCGGTTTTGAGCAGCTTTAATTGAAATCTCCGTGCATTATTAGCCTTTAACCTTGTTGTTTTCATTTGTTTTCCTTTCTTTCAGACCGGGATTTCAGCATCCAGGTGAGCACGGAGCGACGGTCCTTCACGGCCGGTGAGCCGCTGGAGCTTCGCTGCACCATTGAGGCGCAGAATGTCCCCGAGCGTTTCTTCTCGGTGTCGTGGGTCTTCAGCAGCTCACCGGTGGCCGTGGTGGGCCCCAGTGCCGTGCCTAATCTGGGCCCCGATTATGTCGCCCGGGAGGCCGCCGGTCAAATGACTGTGCGCAAAGAGAGCGTCAACGTGCACCTGCTCAAGCTGCAGCACTTGCGCCCTGAAGATGCCGGGAAGTATATCTGCCGCGTAACAGAGCGGGAGAAGACGCCCACGGGTGACTTCATCGACCGCAGCAAGAGATCCCGCAATGTCCAGATCACAGTCCAGGCACTGAGTGAGTAATAATCTGTTCACTGACGCCAGTTGTGTGGCTGTCCTGTCCTTAGTTGTCAAGTTCACTAAGAATGATGACATTTTGATAATGGCTGTTTTATCTTCACTTAGTCCACATGTAATATCGTGCTGTGATCCTCTGCTGCGTTTCTCTGTCACCCCACCCCCGTGTCCTGTCCTTCTAAGGGTGGCTATAACGGATAGCTGCAGAGGTTCTATTGTTAGCTGTGAGTAAGAGGGAATGGGATAATGCTACTCTTATTCCTGATGTATTTTCTGTTTGAGTGGATTGCTAAGGATTGGTAATGCAGCATTATGGTCCTTCCCATTTCCTTGGCTTAGTGGGGGAGATGGGGAGGGTGGGTAACACTATAGTAGGATAATGGAGAGCAGAAGAGTCCTGAGTGAAGGAGGCTGAGCTAACAGCCATGAAATGAAAGTGTGGAGAAAGAAAAGAAGCAGAGAATGGCATCTAGCTCTCCAGGGCCCTCTAAGTGGCTCCCTAGGCTAAATTAATGTGTTCTGCTGGGGCAAACCTCCTCAGCTGGGTTAAGCAGGGCTAGCCAATGGGGTGATGTCAGCCTTGCAGCTGATTGATACAAATATACAGTTAAACCTTTAAAACCTTGTTCCCAAATCACTTCTGGTGTTTTTTCTTCTACACACTCATAGCATCTGTGTCTGATGCTGCCTTCCCTTGTCTCTCTGTGCTACCATGCCTCTGAGGACTAGAACAGTGCATGGAGCCAGCCAACTGATACCAGCATAGTAAAACATAATGGCCACAAAGTAGTATCTCTGCTCAAGCAGCCGATGCTACCTTATTCTGACCGCTCTGCAGCCCCTGTTAAATCACCCCAAAACAATGGCCCAGAGCCTGCAGCAGTCTCTTGGGAATATCTCTGTATGGAAGGTTTGTTTTTCCAACAAAAGGCCCTAATGCCATATAAAGGATGTTTATAGGGTTTACACAAGATAATGGGCATGGTTATTGGTGGAGAACTTTCATGAAACACAGCAGTAGTGTTCGGGGAGCGTGTGTGTCGTATGCAGACTTGCCTTATGCCTCCTTTCACTTACATTCAGGCACAGACACAAAGCTCGAAGATGTGCTTCATCACTTTAATTTGTGGAATTGGGGGGAAAGCTGTTAATGGGTTGCGACAGGGGTTTATAGTTGATGATTTAGCGGCGGGCAGAGGTTACAGCGAAGGAAAACCAGGGGTAAACACTCATGACAAATGAATGTTGATGGATGGAGTTTACCTTTGCAATGAGAGAGGGAGGGAGAGCTCACTTGCCAGACTGAATCTCTATCATAAAGATGGAAGGGACAGGTGGTAAGGTAGGGAAAGAGAGTTGGGGCTCTTTGGGATTGGAGAGAAAAATGCATTTTGTTCAGCACAAAGGAAAGGGAGCCGGTGGGTAAAAATTGAAAAAATAAAATAACAGGGAAAGGAACGTTGACTAGACTAAGAGATTTTTAAGGGTAGGCAGGCAAATATATCTACTTGTTACAGTCTATTCTTAGCTGTGTAAGAAAACTATGAGCTATTCGAATGAAAGACAAAAGTAAAGGATGAAGCATTTTCCCTTTTTTAATGTGAATCTGATAGAAATAAGAATTGAATTCATTTCATATTCACAGAGGACTCATGCTTATTAGGAGGGCCGGTGAGCTGAGAGGGAGGCAGCAGAGCTTGGCCTAAGGGAAGGGGAAAAAAATGTGAGAATTGTTAAGCCGCACCCCCCACGAGACAGCAGCACTAGCTCCGCAGAGGGGAGGAGAGCTTATGGGTCAACCAGAGCTCCGTGATGTTTGATGGATGCTGAAGTGATACGAGTCTAGATAAAGCAGAAAAACAGAGCAGAAGAGTCAGTAAAGACTTTTATCCTTCTCCTCTGAAGTGCCACTGAGCCCTGTGATCTGAACCTGCTTTCCTGTGCGTATTAAGGACTTGGTGAGCAAGCTTCACAAGGTTCAGGAAGAGAATCTCAACCCACGCACACACACACACAACTTATCAGTGTGTCTACTGTGGCTGTCACTCTGATGTGCCTGGGGCCAGTTACAAAACTGCACTATCTTACCCTGACACATGCTTCCATACACACTCATAAGCATGCAAACAGACACACACAGCACTTTTACAGTGTTGCACTCCAGGGAAAAGCTCAGCAATTTGATTTATTGCCCGTGGCCACCTCTGCTCTCTGAATTGTTTGACACAGACAGAGTTATTCTAGCTATCTCTTGGATTCAGTTTGAGAAGGAGTTACGCTTTTGGATAAGTTCCTGTGTCCTAAAATCCGTATCAAATATAGTATCTAGATCCGATCACTTTTCCTTTTTTTTCCTCTTGTTTTCTTTTTGGGGGGCTTTTTGTGTATTTCATCTTTAATTGATATCATGGACATTTTGCCCTAATCGACACTTACACGTCATTATTTTCCATCATCTAATTTTCTATGAGCACAGTGACTGTGCTGGTGCAGTCATAGCTCTGCCTTGATCTGTGTTTTATAAACAGCCAATATTTCATCAGGATTGGGAACTAAACATAAATTATACAGTAATTTTCATACAAGCAAAAACATAGCAGACAGAAACCACAGGCTCCTATGTTCCCATTAAAAACAATGACCAGCCCCAGTGTTGTTGTTTTTTTCAGTATGGAACTGGTTCCAGATTTGGACCCAGCGCTGCACTAGTGGAAAAAAGATTAAAAAAAAATGTTTTGAAAAACCTCTACTTTACACAAGTTAGAGATTTGAAAGCTTTCAAAAAACTTTCTGTGCATTTAAAAGTCTAAAACTGCAAGTAACATCCCTTTTCTAAAAATAAAAATAAATATATTGGGGAAATCCGTTTTTTAAATCTACAAATATAAGTCTTGGTTTTGGTATCAGTCTTAAAAAATTTATCAGTTGGTAAGTAAGTAAGTAAGTAAGGTTTATTTATATAGCACTTTTCAAGAACAAAATTCACAAAGTGCTTTACAAAGCAGAAGTATGTATACACCAAATTGGTTTGATTGCACTGGACTGGCTGGTGCATTAGCATGTCAATTGAAACTAGTACCAGCTACCCCTCACACCTCTTGATTTGATATACTCGTTAGCCTCATGATCAACCAGTCTTTTCCAGTCGAAATTAAAAACAAAACAAAACAAAAAAAAGATCAAAAGGGCCCGGCGGCTTTCAAGAGAAGTGGGAGGCAGAGTAACTGATCACTAACATGAAAGGGTAAACCTCTTTGTGTGCGGAGCCGATGTGACCATAATTTTAAGAATATAGCATAAGATGACACTATGAAACAAAACACCAGGACAAACAGCTGAATCTTCAGAAGGCAGAAGAGATGAAAAGAAGTTTGGTGTCATGGCAGACTGTGTTCACAGAAGCAAAATTTCAAAGAGAGGCTGTTGTTAAAGCCAGTTTTATTGTGGCAGAAGCAATGGCCAAATCAGCCTGGTGACAAAGTGAGGAGGAATTTTTAAAGTGCTGCATATTTAAAGTGTGCAATCCCAGACAAAAAGTGAGCATTTTAAGTACTAGGAATACTGTTACCGGTTGTCTATTTGAGGTTGCCACCAATCTGCAAAAACGGCTGATGGAAAAAGGAGAAGGCTTCACTGCAAATTTCCTTCCTGTGACACGGCTGATACTGCCCAGCTCTCGATCTTCACACGTCGAGCTGACTCCAGGGGCACTGTTGGGAATTAAATCAATGCTATGGCACAACTAAGGGAAAAGACATATTTAAAAAAGCAATCGAAGTGCGTAACTTAAATGAAGCTGCTTTGGGGGAGCGCCAAAGGAATGACAACAGATGGACCGCCTGCGATATGTGGTGAAAAGAGTGACTTAGTGGACAGGGCGTGGGAGAAGACGCACTGGTGAAGTCACAGTTTATCACACCAGTAAGTGTTGTGTGGTAAAACCCTGAAAGTGGAACATGTAATTAGCGCGGTAACACCAACATTTATCATTACATGAACCAACGGTTTAAGAGATGATGTTTGGACATGAAGCCATGCCCTATCACACAGAAGCGTCATGGTTAAATGAAGGGAAAGTGCTGGAGAGATGTTTCAAGTTGAGTTTATGGAAAGCAAAGGGAAAGATGCCAAAGAGCTCCTGGATGAAAAATGGCTCTGTGAGTTTGAATTTTTGTGCGAAATACCAGTTCACTGTGGTAGGGGCAGCTTCGGGGGTAGGGCCATGTGATGATGAAACATGCAAGAGCTTTTAAAGCCAATCTGGCCCTGTGGGAAACACAGATGTTAGAAGGAAACCCGAGTCACTTGCTGTCAATCGATGATGGAGCAGATCTGTACCGCTGCATTGCCCGTTGCACTTTTTGTTGAAAAACTGAGCAAACAGAACTGCGCTCTTGGAGCGAGTTTTCTGACTTTGGAGCCCAGAAAATCAAGTTTGAACTTCTCAGCAATCCATTTGCAGTTGACATGTGAAAGAGCACCTATAAGCACACGCACACACACTCAAGTACACACAAGCTGCTCCAATGCTCTGCATGTTTGGCAACACTTAACTGCATTTGGCAACTTTCCTCTGTGATAAAGGCGAACACCAAACGGGAGTCTCCTTACTTGTGCACACGTTCAATCCATCCTGAAAATATTCACAGCACAGAACCTGAACCAAACACTGAACTTGCAGTTTGAAGAGAAAAACAACGACCAGGCATCTGGCTTAAGCTGTTTTGCATCACAGCAAAGTGTGGTTAAATATATATGCTTCTTTTTTTTTAAATCTTTCAACAGATTGATCATTAAAATGTTGTTTTGTTTGTTGGTGTTAATGAAATCAGAATAATTTTAGATTTCCATCATGGACAAAACTGTTTTAATAGTCTGCGAGAAAACATTTTTAATGGAAATGACTCAGAAAAAAAGTGCATATTGAGAAAAATACATCAAAAATAAATTCTACTGATACATTCTTTCATTTTTTTCTCCTTTTCTCGTTTGTTTGTTAGACATAAGTGTTCTTAATTCTTAGATATTGTAGGAGAGTTAGAGTTTGTATTTCTGTATGAATAATTCATAATACAAATAATTATAAAAAAAAAAATCATAAATAAAATAAAATATTTACCATGATTTGGACGTAGCCCTTCTATGACTGACCTTGACAGTCCTTGTTGTTTAAAGGCCACTCATGAGTTAAAGGATGCTGATCAGCCACAACATCAGTACCACTGATCAGTGAAGTGACATTCTGCTTTGTAATAAGATGAACAAACTTTGAGCCTTAACATTAATGGCCTCAATATGAAGCACCTTTAGCAACACAGTGGGGGAGCTACACAACATTAAGTAGGCAGATAAACTGTTGTGACTCGATGTTTTAGAGCCCACTTGGAATTTGACCTGACAAACAGACTCTGATGAAAAGGCTGAAGAAAACTGTTCTCTGGTCTGATGTGACAGAAGTACAGCCTTTTCGTCAGACAGCCCACAGTTTAAAAAACCACAGTTTTTTAAAAAACCACAGTTTTTTAAACTGGAGAGACCTGAAGATGTCACATTTTAAGTCTGTTAAGACATGAACTTATTGAAAAACACTGCGAGCCATGCTGAATAGACTTTTGCAGAGTTCTGAATTTAGTAATCCATCCATCGCATCCATTTTATTTTGCTTATAGGGGGCAGGTTACAGGGGCAGCAGCCCAAGCAGAGAAGCGCAGACCTTCTTCTCCCCAGCCTCCCCCTCCAGCTTATTAGCATTATTATTTATGTAAATGGGCGTGTGGATATTTTCTCAGTCAGCTTTCTCTCTGCATCACAACCAACTCACTGTCTATCTCTGTATTTTCTCTTCCCACTCAGAGAGCAACATCACAGTGTTCTTGTCCAGTAATTCCTCAGTGGTCCTAGAGGGTGACGTGATCCAGCTGACCTGCACAGTCCACGCTACCACGGGCCCCGTGTCTGTTGTCTGGCAGTGGACAGACAGCAAAACAGCTTCACTGACCAAGGAAGTGGCTTCCATTGATCGGGATGGCACAATATGGCATAGCCCCAGCTACAGAGAGCGCGCCAGTTATGGGGAGATACGCGTGGAGAAGGTGCGAGCTGACACATTCTCTCTTTCCATCCACAACGCCTTACCTGGGGACAGGGGCCTGTACCGCTGCTCAGCCACTGAGTGGCTTCACACCGGCTCTGAATCTGAGCTAAACTGGGAGAAGAGTGAGGAAAGATCTGACACCAAGATGGTCAATGTCACAACTGTTGGTGAGCAATGTCATCCTAATCTGATCTGTATTCTAATATCTTCAAGTCAGTAAGGCATGTAAATGCCCTGACAATTCCAGCATGTCTGTACACAGAATCAAAGGGACACACATGGTTTGTGATTTGTTAAAGACTGACAAATGGCTCAGGAAAAACATGGAGTCCACATGGTAGAATAAAGCATGTTTTATTCATGCACTGCTTAGGGGCTAGAGCTATTATGACACACACTCTCACACCACCTGCCTCATGTCAAGAGCAGTGCTTCCATGACACCCATGATAGACCCACACGTGTGCACACACACACTTGGATTAGCCAGAATTATTAGAATGGAAATGCAGTGGAAATGTGTTTCACAGTCTGTGGGTCTCCTCTGTCATTGCTGACTTAAGCTGAACATCCTCAGTACAGGCAGAGGAAGCCACTGGAGCAGAGCAGTGAGGCGCTGGCAGGGCAGGAGCACCGGGTGCAGCATTCGCACACACACACACACATAGACGCACAACTAACGGATTAGCTCCCTACAGCAGCAGACAGTGGTGCTGCAGAGAGGAGATGTCAGTTTTTAAGTGGCCATTTCTTAAGTTTGGGCAACAACAGAAACATTTGTTTGAGGAACAAGGGACATATTATGCAAATCCGAAAAAAGGAAGTCCAATGATGCTCATCTTTCTTCAGTTGCACTTCTCGACAACCCTCTTCTCCTCCATGCTTGGCTTTCTAAATAGGCATGATAGCATGACGGTCAATACGTGTGTTATGTCTGATTTGTTCTGGCCTGTGTTTTTCCTCACTTTAGCTTCCAAAAGCATGTTTATTGGACCTAAACCTACCATGTGAATGGAACATTTGATTTAATTAAGCATTATTCTTTTTTTTAATGTATTATAAAAAGAAAAAGAAGATCTTACACTTCCGTTCCTGAGCTTAAATTAGGCCAATAGTAGCATTTTCCGATTGAGACAAGGGATATACCATTGGACATATACTGGACATTCAAAACTTGCATCAAAAGCAGGGTTTGTCCCACCCAGCCACCAACAACAACAAACACAGGATTGATTACTGCTTGTAAAAACAGTGACTGACAGTGTGGTGGGTGAAATTTCATGCGGTCACTGTGCCCATACCGTATTCTATATCATCCTTATTCACAATTCCCTTTGCTTCCTGACAAGACCTACTGAAAATAGCAAGTGGATGTCCTCTGGGACTTATTTCCAGTTGACTGGCATTAGGGGCCCTTTTGGTGTTTGAGGTGGCACACATAAGCAGATACAAACAACAGTGGAGGGTAGATATTCACACACACGGTGTTCCAAACAATCAAACACACTTTGTACGGTAATGGAAAGAAACACAATGTTTATTCACACAAAAAGAGAGAGTTGTATGGGGAAAAAAATGGATCAGCGTGAAATCCTCTTTTCTGTCACTGAGGCAGACAGACTGTGAGGGGAAAATGGAAGAGGGTTGCCAGGCGATGAGAGATGGAGTGAGAGGGGAGAGTTATTGTCTGTTAGAGAATTATGGCCCCAGGCGGCTGTCCCAGCTGTAGCCAAGTCTGGACAGAAAGCCATTGATTACATCCTGAAGGACGCTGAGGATGATGACTGTCAGAGGACAAGAGAGGGTGAGGGACAGAGAGAAAGCAACGATGCTGTTGACAAGAACATAATGGAGAATGCGCAAAGTCTCAAGGAAACGAATTATCCGATCTGACAAAAGTCAGACTTCATCAACATGTTTTCATTCCACCTCACGCTTTCATTCTTTTTTGTTGTTGTTGTTGGTGTTGTATCTGTGTATGGCCATCTTTCTCATTTTCAAGTGCAATCAGTCACATTCAATGAGTGCCCTGAAATAGGTGCAGCAGGGCCAGAGAGAAAAGGGAATGTTTTTTTTTTATTATTATTAATATTTATTTGTTTCACCCAGTCTATCTCTTTTCTCTCTCCCTCTCTGATCACTCTTGTTTTCCAGTGTAGGTGTCTGTTGGCAGTAATATAAGGAGTTGGGAGATTGTTTTTAGCTTAATGAGGATAGTTTAGACTTGGCAAGCAGTTGAGCGTAGATCGAACATCGGCGCTTAGAGGAAATCTCCCCCCTGGGTTTTCTTTGTTGCATCACTGTTAATTTTGAGGCGCTCTCTCACAGTCAAGCTTACAAATTCAAACTCACGCACACACAGCTGTCTTTTGACACCTTCCCCGTAATGATGCTGGAGGATACTTGGAGACTGAGAAATGCTTTACCTGTGAACTCTTAGATAAGTATGGTCTTTTTCAGCAGTGGACTTTCTTCCTCCTGGTACCTATGCTGAAACAAACACTCTTTCCCGAATGTGATTACTTTTTAAACTTTATTATGTAAAGATTTATCATTAGTCCAATAAAAAGCCCATTTGACTGTGTGCCAGCCTAACCTTCTTTCCCCTCTCCTTCCATCATCTAGAGTCCTCCTTCTCGGTGTCAGCCTCATCGCGCACACCATCCATAACCTTCGGAGACTCCTTTGATCTCCTGTGCCTGGTTAAGCCCCGCCATAACCCACGCGTCCCCACTTCCGTCACCTGGCACTTTAAGCCAGCTGGAACAGAAATTGATGGCGAGGCTGAGGGAGAGTTCAAAGAACTGGTGACTTTCACGCGCGAAGGCACGCTGCAGTGGGGGGAGCAACTGCTGGGATTGGGCACCCGCACCACAGTGGACCGCTCCCACTCCCACACCAATTTCTGGCTGTCTGTGACCCGGGCCGGGCGCCGTGAGGCGGGCAAATATCGTTGCACTGCAGTCCTGTGGAGGAGGAACTACGACAACAGCTGGAGCAGAGTGGCCAATCGCACTTCCAACCCACTTGGCATCAGTGTCCTACAGCCAGGTAAAGCTGCAAGGCTGTGTTGCCAGGTTGACACACACCTAATTGGAGTGGACACAGACCAGCACACAAACGGGGATAAACACAGATTCAAACATACAGTCACACACATACAGACACACACACACAGACTTATACACTTTCAAATAGGGTGAAGGCACCAGAGCTTAGAGGATTTCTACCTGCTCTAATTGCTCTTAGTCTGTGGTTTAGCCACTAATTGGAGTTTCTGTGGATGTCCTTATGTGTGTGTGTGTATGACTGAGTATGCAGGGCAGGGTGGAGCCTCCTAATGGAGCGCAGTGAATGGATTGCTAAATATCCCACAGGAAGAGAAAACTGAGTGAAGGAGGGAGGAGAGAAAGTAGCAAAGGACAGAGACGGAGCGAGAGAGAAAGTGGGATAAAGGGAGTGAGCGATCTGTCCTTGAACCCTTTTCCTCAGCGGAGGCATTAAACTGTCTACTCCGCCCTCATTGGCCTTCTGTGCTTCACAGGCACACTCACATGCACGCACAGAACCCATTCAGACACAGCCCAATTAGTGGGCGAATGCAAACAAACCCCCCCCCCCACAAAGAAGCACAAACCCGCTTTCGCCCAATTTAGCCCAGTCTGATGTACCTTAACAGTATGATACTTCATTTGTTCAGGTGAATTTACCTCCGGAAAAAAGCTCATCCTGCTGATAAAATAACCCACTATTTTCGTAGGATTTAAAGCAGTCCAACTAAGCGTTGTTGTACCTGCTGTACAACAGGGGATCAGATTTGTTGGATTTAGCAGGAAGAATGTCAGCGAGATGTGTGGGTGGGATGACAAGTAGGCTTTCAACGTGTTGAAATAATATCAGCAATCATTGAAGTGAAATAGAAAGATTTGGTCTGCAGTGTTCTATGTGTGACCGTGACCAATGCGTGCCTGCAGGCACCTGTTCAGGTGGGGATAAGTGAGATGCTGTATTGAGTTCAGAGGCACTTTGTGATGATCAACAGCACTTTTCAAGTCGGCCAGATGAATGTCGTCGCATGTATAGTATGAATAGTCTTTCATTCTGTGGTGCTGTTAATTCAGATGCTGTTGCAGAAAGTCATACTGCAACAGATGAAACTTTCTTTAGCAAAGCATCTTATGGTGAAAGTCAGTTTGGTTGTTTTGACCAAGTGTCCCACGTCCAGTAGAATTTCAGCAAAATCATATTTTCATCAGAACATGTTCTTGTCAGTCAGTACAATACACTGACTCAGCTTTCGTACTTGATCCAAGGTCAAGATGACCCAGCCGAACATCACCTCTCTTCCTGTTCTCAAACTCAACTCAGACTTAATGTCTCTCTCGCTGCGGTCCTCAGTGTAACCCACGCATGCACGTCCAGATGAGTGCAGATGGGACTAAAACATGTAAGAAAGAAATATGAGCAATAAGAGTTCCGTTTCATTATCCAGAATGCAGCAATACATAATGCAAACATGTATTAAACAGACCTACAGAAGCACCACAGTGCAGAGACGGCGCTTTACTTGCGTGACTGATTCTGCTCTGACCTTAACCGCTCATGCAGACCGCGCTGCATCTCCGGCCCCTTCAAAAAGTATTTGGAAATCGACTTATCATCCTGAATGCTCATTTACCTCCTGCCCGTGTGCAGTTTACTTTGTTTATCCATAACCAGAAAAATGTAAAAGGACACAAACACACAGAGACAAACATTTCATAGCAATCAGGGGTCTCCTCCTTCCACTCTCTTTTCCAGCGGTATCTGTCTCTAAGACAAAGTGATCGGTTAGCTTGGTAATGCCATTAGTTACCATGACGATGTGATCAGTTATCGACTTCAACCCAATCAGTAACCGTAACGATGCAGTCATTCTGTGCATGAGGGCACTGTCGCACAGGGGAGGGCGAGCGACTGATTTCCTTTATCTCATTGGTTGCCAAAGCTTATTTCAGTCATGGTCACGCCGTGTTCATGTCCACTGCCTCTTACGGGGTTTTCTATCTTCTTCTTCTTCTACATTTCTTTTTTTGGTTGTGTTGTCAGACCTGCATTTAGGCCGATGATTCATTTGTCAAAATGTAGGACGTCTCTTTCTGCCTCACGCCTCTCCTCACCATCTGTTTTTCCTCACTGTTTTCCTAAATGTTAACCACTCCTGGCTAAATGAGCGGCTGGCATTTACTGTTCCTCTCCCACAGAAGTGGGATAAAGGAGAGTGTGTGTAATGAGGTGTGAGCAAACACAGCATCTGACCAGATACATAATTGAGAGACTTTAAACCATGCTTCCAGAGGTACTTTTTCAATATGTATGAGCTGCTTTGGCAGCGTACATACATACTGCATATGGGCATGCCGCACACCTTATGGTCAGCTTCTGAAAGCTTTCATGTTAATACCTGACAGGTTGACCAGCTTGTTAAAAATTTGAAATCTGGCTACTTTGACCTTTGACCTACTTTGATGCACCACTACATTCAAATAATAATAATAACATATATATATATATATATATATATATATATATATATATATATATATATATATATATATATATATATATATATTTATTTTAGTGGCTTACCAATGTATAAAGAATCACCCAACAGAAAAGCAGCTTCTCTCAGCTTTCTGATGGTCTATTATTCAATTCAATTCAATTTTATTTATATAGCGCCAAATCACAACAAATGTCGCCTCAAGGCGCTTAATTATACCGCTATCTTTAATTCAGAAGAAAGGTACATGTGTGCCAAGCATAGGGAGGTTTGTATATGTGAAATGGCGCTCTTCATTAAAATATCACTGAACTTCAAAAGCAGGGACATAAAACTTGTTTGCCCTTGATCAACAGAAGAAAATAAAAATGTTGGAAGTCGATGAAAGCCGGACCAAACCAGGAGTAGGCTGGTCAGCGTTATACACCGTTAAACTAGTGGGGTATCTGTAGCCTAGTCCAAACCTACATTTTCCAGATTTCATTAACAGTACCATGCCTGTCCCATGGGTCATATCAGACAAGTTCACCACCATATCTGCACACACATGCAGTTATTATATTCATTGTGAGAGGCAACTCTGTGCAGCAGTTTGGCTTGAATTATCCACCATAGCCTACATGGAGAAAACCATCGCTCACATAGGAGCATAACCATCATCATCCTATACAAGAGCACAGTGTGCATGTGTGCGTGTGTACACACATTTGGAGGGGGGTTGTCTCCCTGAGCAAAAGTGTAATTATCTTATGATGGAACATGATTCCGTATTAGATCCCACAGCAGAGTATAGTCGCCAACAAACGGAAATAACATAAACACGCCGTGGCTATACAGCTTCACGTACAGTGGTAGTGATATTAGATTTCACCTGATTGAGTTTTCTCTTTGTATCTTTCTGAAACGCAATAATGGCAAACACATGTTCAGCATGGCAGAACACCAGGGAAGCCTCAGTCTCTCTAACACAATCTAATATCATCTACTCATAACACAGACTACACACACACACACACTCGTACGCAGAAAACACAAAACTAATTATGCTGAATCTTCCCTAATGGAACGAGAATTTAGATTAATGATAATTTGGGGAGATCAATACATTTTTCTCATCACTGTAGTGTGTGCGTGTGCACTTTTGTGCGCGTGCGTGCGTGCGTGTCTGGTATGAGGAGCAGGATATTAAGGCCGGCTGGTTATTGGCTGAGTTAGAATGATGATGGTGATGATGGGGTGGGGTGTCCCACTTAGAGTTTCTCCTCATCTAATCTCCCACACATGCGTTTCCCTGGCTACCTTTCGCTCACATGATCAAACATCGCAGTGCAGGAATGGATTCCTTTTTTATTTTTGTTTGTTCCTAGCCTCCTCTCTTGTTTTGCTCCCTTGTGGTTGCGCTTTGAGTTAGAGAATATATGCCTCATACCGTCATGTCCCGCCTTGTGGGCCAGCAGTTGGAGATGCTGCATGCGCCCTCCTTTCATGCCACTGAAGTAGTTGCCTCCCAGGCTTTTATTGATAATGCTGCCTTCACTGCAGTTACTGGAGATTGCTGCGTATCAGGGAATAGATGGGAGCTGTCTGTCTTAGGGCCTGGCCTGTCACCCTCATGTCTTCCTTTTCTTTCTATATTGTGTTCTCACTCTTCCCATAAGTATCTAATGTCTTCTTTCCCCTTTACTCTCACTTAGCTGCATGTTTCCCGGCAAACGCCCCCAGCTTCTGCCTCAGTCTTGTGATTTTCAGTATTTTATAATTCCCTTCTTCCCTCCTCCTCATAATTCTTCAGATAGCTTCTTCACCATTGTTAGTATTTCCTGTATAATAAGGATAGGGAAGCTCTGCTTGTTTTTTGCACAATAGAGGCTTTACCACAGTGTCATTGCTGGTGACAGGGTTCTAAATCTTTTTTGTGCCCCTTTCTTTTTTCCCTTTTTTTTGTTGGCCTGCGATGGATGTAGTTTGGGATTGCCACAAGCTCACCTGAGGCAGAACTCTGTGTACGGGGCTGCTGCATCCATTTCTGAAACACATCACCTGCCTCATCAAATGTGTTCTTTGCATATGCAAATGTTCAACGTGCAGTCATGGGCCGTTTGTCTGCACACACGCGCATAAACGCGCAAGGTCGTGATGTGTGATAAATTAAGAGACTTTGAGGGGTGTGGTGAAACGGAAAATAATTTCCCAAAAAGGTTTTTTGATTAATCACGTCTGTTTCAGACATTCAAGGTCAGGTTCCCTCCGATCGCGTCTTCTTCTTTCTCACGCGAGCGAATCCTCACGTTCTCTCTCGTGCACTCACAACGGCACATTTTTCTGTCAAACCCAATCCAATCTCGGGCTCGTTTCCTTGTTCGGCCCTATCTGCCGACACAATGAGATTCTCTGTGTTGTGTCTCTCCATCTCTCATAAGCACCCGTGTGTGTATATGTGTGTGTGTGTGTGTCCTGCTGCTGCTGTAATTGAAGTCGTAACTCAGAGCTAGATACAGTGCTGCTGCTCCCCATGTAAATCAGCAGCTAATAGTAGGAGCGAGCAGAAAACGGCCCTGCAGTGCTGCCTCCTGAATACACACCCGCTCTCGCCCTCCTCCATCCTGCACTAACAGAATGGCCACTGTTCTGTGGTTTAATGTGCATAATGTGTTTTATGCTCATCAGCAGACCCCTTTCAAACACACACACACAGGCAAGCATGAAGACACATGGCTCAGTCTGATACATCTTGTGCTCTCCCCTTTGTGCAAAGTTTTTCTGGGTCATTAATGTCCCGAACGTTGCCCTGACCCCAAGAGGATGCACACCTCTTGTGCATCCTGTTCCTGCTGTCCAGCCTGCTTACAACAGTCAGCCTTTCAGACAGGCAGGCAGGAAGTAGGAAATGAATTTGGTTTGACATTGGGTTTTACAACTAGCTATGAATATATATTGCATGGGTTTGCCCTGTATGCGGATGTGTTCAAGGCTGTCCTTATGTGCAGATATCCCTATAATAGGCCCAGTCTTAATGAAATTATTCAGGGGGAGTTGTGGAGTAGAATTGAGAAGTGGTGATATTCCTTTGACACAATGGGATCATAGATACATCATGGTCGTTAGCATAGACATTAGCCTCCTAGTTCAGAAGAGAAGCCAATTGTCAGTCGGGTGAAGCCTCTCCCTCATTGTTTCTGACACTCTTATCTATGCCCCCGCTCACAGACAAGCTCCAGACAAGGTCCAGACAAGCTGGCATTTGTAGCATTGTATGTTGTGTGTAAAGTGGCAGGGGTTGGCAAGTAGCATCAGGCCAAAGCGTGCTGTCCTGCAGGGGATTGGGGTGTGTCTAAAACCTTCAGTCCTGACATGCTTGGTGTCCTGGCTGTGGATAAGCCCCAGGCTGTGCTAAGGCTAATGCTAAAGGCGGAGCAGGCAGCCATTAAGACTATAAGTCCTCTGGAGTGGAGCTGAAGAGGCTGCCTGCTGCTTTTCAAAATCCCCCCAGGAGCATGTTCTCACTTTCTGTCTTTTACATCTCTCTCATCTTTTCCAGGCTCTCTTCCTCCCTCTGCACCCTCACTTTCACTTGTCTTGTGAATATCTGTTCAGCTGATGATTTATCCCTTAACTTTTCCATTTTTCTCTCATCCTGTCTTCTTTAAAAAAAAAAAATCTCATCCCTCTCTGTGTTTGCCTTTTTTTTTTTTTGCTTTTATTCATTCCTTTTGTGTGTGGCTCTTTCTCCCTGTCTCTTGCCCACTTTTTCTCCCTTTAAAGTGGAGGCAGTATATTGTGGCCTAGTAGAAAGCTTGTCAGCTCAGTGGTCATTAAGTAATCATTAGACTATTTAAAAAAAAAGAACCCAAAGTCTTAGGCAGAGACCCAGCAGCACCTCTGGCGTTCACACTTCTGCCTCATTAAAATTAATGTATCTACAGGTTAGTCTGTTGAATATTCATGTAAGCATCAGGTAATTAGAGAGACTGGCATAAATGACTGTAGGGCAAAGAGGTTATGACTGATCAATACAAAGACTGTGATGAAGGCACAGGACGAGAGGGTTGAATCAGATTTTTTTTTTTTAACCTGAAACTCGATGTATTAAAAGACTTCACCTAAAGCGGCGACAGCACAAAACACACACGCAAGAAAAGAAAAAAAAGGAAAATGAGCTGCAATTTTCTCCCTTGACAAAGAAAAAAGGATAACTTTTTTCTTTGATTCACCATCTCTAGTTGTATTCTCCTCTTCTCAGCGCTCGGCCGGGCAGTTTTGTAGATCCTTTGAAGTTATCCTAAAATTTTGTTACGAGCGTGTGCTTGTGTGAGCTGTGGTTGGTATGCTCTGATGTGCCACAGTAGCATCCTTAGCTGTACACTTCTCCTCCCCCTGGACTCAAACTTGTTTTCATCTGCTATGCTTCATAAACAACAATTGTGCAGTGCTGCTTTTGGGATTTGCAGTGCACTTTGCTATCCCCCCCTTTTTTTTGCATCAAAACTGGGCTGTTGTTTGTAGCCTTTATGTACTTGCCTCCACTGATGACTAAATGGAATAAAGACAGTTTTGTCTCAACTCTGCACTTTCCTGTAGCTATTAAACCAGACAATATCCGCACACATGGAGAAGGGATGAGATGAGGGTTCAGTGAGCCAATTAGTGTGACTGCACTGTGTGGATTTGTGTGTACTGTAATGACTGTACATGCCCAGCAAACTGCTGAAACACAGTATTTCCAGTAGAGCCGAGACAATTGTGGACTGAGCCGTGCTCTGTCTCTCATTACATCTCCATTTCATCAAGTAAAATTCGTTTCAGGCTTTCTGTGGAGCAAAAATCAGACTTTTTGATTAAACGTTATTCAGTCATGGATGCTGATGTAAGGTTTAACTGAGTCGTGGGTTTTTTTGTTGTTTTTTTTTACTTGAGGATGAGCTCACTGACATTCTTAAATATATCCTGGCCACCCTTGTTGATCATGAAGAAAGCGTTGCCCTGGAAACCACAGAGGCAGGTGAACAGTGCAAGATGCTGTCAACGTTAATGCTCAAGGTTAAATAAAAAATTGTTATGTTTATTCCATGAGTTTAAAGAAGAGAATTCAAGTGTTACTACATAAAGAATTCCGTGCGTTGCTGTTCACACCCGACTAACAACTTGACTGGCACGTGAACTAATGCGGAGCAGTGAGAACAAGTGTTTCCAATTACGGATTTGTCTTACTTCGTGGATGAACCCTTGAGGCTTATTAAAGAAACGCTGTAGCAAAAAGCGTGTGATGACAGTTAAAAAAAGGTATCGACAGCCTTGCTGACACACAAGACTGCAGAACTACTCTCGCTGTTTAGGGAATGCACATAGATGATAAGCATCCTTGTTAACAATCAACGCTTGAACTGCCTCCCTGTGCTGGTTTTCTTCCCACAACATAATGAATCTTCCCCCATCAGTGCTGCACATAAAAAAGCACTGCACACTGTACGCACATCATCCTGAATTTTTAGCTCGTCTGCTGCTTGCATCAGCACATGCACTCTTGCTAGGAATGGCTATAGTGTAGCTGACAGAAGGAACTTCGCTCTCTGTGGGAATGGACACGTGTCAGGATTTGACAGGCTGATCTGTGAAGTCGCTTTCACAGCATGAGGATTCTGCAGGGAGCGGAGACTTTTAAGATGTTTTGGCATATGAAAAGATGCATTTTCTTTCCTTTAATTTTGCTTTCTGCTTTTGCGCTCATTGTTCTCAGATTTTCTTTTTCTTCTACTTCTTTTCCTTTGTTTTGGTTGGGGTTTTTTTTGTCCCTTCAGTGTATGCTTGACTGAGCAATAATAACTTGTAATAGCTCATGATGCTACCTAATAGCTCTTAAATAATTAGCCTATTTTAGATTTTTAAATGGCATATCTGTAAACACTGATGTATGAAAGAAGGCTTTCAGCCCCCAGTTTTTCTCCTGGCTGCCGATTCAAACTTCAGAATGGAAATGGCAGAGAATCGCTTTGTCCTGTGCCAATCCAATCCTGCATGGTTCCACTTCAGGAGGTTCGGAAGTAATTCTCCTGAAAAAAAAAGAAAAAGAAAAAAGGATTGCCAGGATTCCACAGGGCTCTACCGCAATTCCGAATAGGGACATTGTCGGGCTTCCTCCCAAGTCTAGTGGGTACAGAGGTAAAGGGGCAATGATGATGACTAATTTAAGATGTTAGCTTTACTCTTACGCAACATGGTGGTCTCACAACGTCTTGTAGACATGCGTCTTTTGAATGCAGCTAAACACACGCATACTGAATGTACGTGGCAGCCTTGAAATATCACAAACGGCTCTCATTTTAGCATGCTTGCCAATCTGTGGATAAGGATGAGCCTCTCTAGGCAGATGGCTATGACCCTAGGCAGTCAATCATTCAGTCAGTCATAGCAAAGCCTACCGTGAGCTAGAAGGGTGCATGAATTTGGGGATACAGAAGGTTGTTTTACAAAGGAGAAACATAAAAAGGAATTGGGAAGCTTTAAAAGGAGGTCAGATATAGTTCAAGTTATCAAACAGGAAACAAAATGTACATGACAACTCATTAACATCTAATTAATACAAATGCACTGCATATTGCACATCATATCTGTTTTTATTTACAGTTTTGGGTTAGTTTGTTTTTACAGATATGCCTGACTCTCAAAGCATCAATACCCAAATTTTCCTTTGAAAATGAATTTTTCAATAAAATCTTTCTTTTAACTTGGGGGAAAAACAAATGTCAAACTGTGCTTCCATCTCAAAATATAAAAAAGGTTTGGAAATTTTCGGATGGAGGATAAGTGGAAAAAGAATATGGATGTCATCCAGCATTTTATGCCAGCTTTAGGTACTCGACAGTTTTTGATATTCAGTGGAACAGATGCATTGCAGCATTGCCAAAACTGTAGGTTTGAGAATCTATGGTGCTATTTGTGTTCTCAAGTATATGATATCTAAGTATCAATTTTTTTATTTTTTTTTTTTATTTTTTTTTTTTTGTGGGGGGGGGGGTTGTGTCTGTTTAATCTTTATGTTGTTAATTACAATAAAAACGGCATCTATAGATTACAACAGGCAGTTTTTTTAAAACTGCTGTTTTAATCCATCCAGAAATCACCCATGTCCTTTAGATAATGCTAGTTGATACCTCAAAATGTCTTTTACACTCATTCTGGTGTGAAGAAAGATGGCATTTCCTCAAGATGCATGTCTATAGCTGCTAACATGTATGAAATCTGTTTCCCTGCACACGGGTTTTACCAGTCAAATTGTTGTTGTGCAGATAAGATGGTTAAAACTAGTTATAGAGGTGGTGTGCCAATTCCACTGGGGAAAAACTGCTAAAAAATAAACTATAAATGCAAAACTATGCAGACCTGTTTGGCTTAATGTATGAATATTTGATTGCTTGTAAGTACCCCTGTTGTTATGATTGTTGAAGACAGATCTTCACTGCATTATAACAAGTATTTTCAGGTCTCATGTAAATTACAGAAGCTCTTACATCATGAAAAAATGTGCTTTTCACGACAGGAACGGAAAATTATGAGGTGCAGGTGGACATAAGATGTATGAAAACACACGATTTCTGTCCTTGTGTTTTCATACATCCTATGACAAGGATGTACATGTCTACATGCATCTTTGTGGTTTTCTACATACTTTGTGCTCAACTAATCCCTCTCCCCCCAGGCATTTGACAGTGGGACTCTGGTTGCGGTCACACCTGATGTACCTGCAACTAATCCTATCGCACAACCAATGTCACTGTAACCAATCCTGTCACAGCACTCAGGGCAGCCTCAGTTCCTTCCTGACATCTCAGTCACACCTCACTGTCGTCTCCTTCCTCTCCTATCTGCTCTCTTCCCTCCTTGCTTGACTTTATAAATGGATCCCTACTTCGTTTACTTTCTGGCAGACTGACAAGACCCCCCCCCCCCCCCCCAAACTGCTTTTGTGTTATATCTTACTTAATAACGTAGCCCTACTTTGCAATCCACCCCACTACCATTCACCCTTGTCTCTTCTCCTGTTCTGCATCTTATCATACATTTTTACTTTGATACCAGCAGACCTCCCATCCTTGCAGCTTTGGTTTTCTTGACATTTCCCTCTCCTTCCTGTTCCCTTCTTTCTCTCTTTCTTGATCAACCGCTGCACCCACCCACACATCACTATCTTTTCCTGCCCTGGTGCCACCAGAAATAAACCTAGCAACATGTCGTCTGTCACAAAACAGAAATTGCATTGTGTACCTGTCACCAGCGCTCACATTTTCCTATACCCATAGAAATGACTGTCTGCTCCTTTTCCTTTTCTCCCTTTTCCCCCATCTCCCTTTATTCCTTGCAGAGAGTAAGCTGAGAGTGCAAAAGAACAACCAGTCTCAGGTGTACCTGGAAGACAGCCGTGTCAGGATCAATTGCTCCATCACCTCCCAGACCAACCAGGACTCCCAGCATACCGTGATGTGGTACGTGAGACGAGCGACTGGGTCGGAGGCTGACGAGCTCCTGCTGAGGATCGAACGCTCCGGGGCCTTCGAATATGGCGCCTACGCAGATGAGGAGAGACTGAGACGGCGTGTGCAGGCTGAGAGGTTGTCACCCCGTCTGTATGTGCTGACGCTGAACAGGGCTGAAAGCAGCGATTCTGGCACGTACTACTGCTTGGTGGAGGAGTGGCTGAGTGACCCAGATGGAGTCTGGTATCGACTCTCCCGGGATTCCTCAGAGTTCACGCAGGTTCTGGTCAGAAAACCAGGTGAGCAAGCAGTACTTTTCCCTTTAACCAAATCCATGTTTATTCCCACTGCAGCGAGGTAGCAGCTGCCACTTAAGCCCTACATTTTGTGATCCTTTAAACCACTTAACCATTGTTAACTCAATCCTTCCTCCAACTTGCTTTCCTCCCTCTATGACATGCTATGTCTCACTCCAATGACCTTACACCTGCCCCAGCCAGAGCTCAGGTGGAAAAAGATGGATTGAAGTCATGCCAGCTGATGGAAAACCCTAATCCTCTTGTCCAGAATTCAAAAACTTGAGCTTAAAGCTATGATGTTCCAACTGCCACCCACACTCTGACATCCCACCTCATTACAGTTATTTTAGGAACACTCCAACTTGTATCTTTTTCCTCTCCCTAACTGAATTTTCCCTTTTCTCATTTACCTAAACCCTCCTACTCTTCATATACAAAGAGATTCTTTGTCTCACCCCATAAACGCCAATAATAACTGAACAGTCCTGCTGAAGGTGACTTTTCAGGCACTTGGGGAGCAGTATTCATCTGCCAGGTGTGCTGTTTACAATGCAGAATTTATAACATTGATCAGGCATCTGTCCAACTAGAGGATGAAAACACCTCGTGATTAGCCCGTAGAGTATGCTTTTAAGTTGAATCTGGTCTACCAGTGCATAGCTGAAGCACTCAGCTACTCACGCAAATGAAAATATTTTGAAATATGCGCATCGTATACAAGGCTTGTTTTGGGGAGACTAACTCATCCCTTTCATGCTTCAGAGAGTTAACACAATATATGTGGAAACCCCTCGTGTAACATGGACTGTAACTTTTATTATTCATGACCCTATAGATTTCAACTTTTATGGACATGTAAACATCTTCATGAGCTAAATATAAAATGCGGTATAAACTTCGTAGATGTTCATTAAGGTGTTAAAACATTCACCCAGAAAGTCATCCAGAAATCTGCCTGTCAAGAAAAAAGATGAGGGGAGACGTGTGCCAGAACTCTCCTTTTTTCCCCTGCTTTCCTGCTGTGCTTTCTGCTTCTCATTATGCTTTAACAAGGAGACCGTTCCAAAACTGTGTGTGAGATGAGTCCAGGCATGCCAAGTCTGTACTGTCATTTTTTTTAAAACTGCAGTGGAACTGGGTCATAGTACCACCCCTGAAGGACTGTAGTATAACCGCACACCAGACACAGTAGCCTTGGGGTAGGATCCAACCCTGCTGGGAAGCTGAAAGACTAGTGATAGCTCTGGGCAGCGCTCTGAGATTTATTTATTTTTTCCTTTTTGTTTGTGCATTTGGGAAGTTTAGTGTCCCATTTTCAGAATCATTTGCTGTTTTGTAGTATTAATTTCTTTGGACTTGTTCAAATTAGAGCAATGACTGGCATTTATTTTCATTCATTTAAAAAGAACATCTCTTCATGATTTTATCAGTAAAACACTGAAATACAGCTACCGAATGCAAAACTGACAGCAAAGAAAAAAGAAAATCATCATCACAGAAGCGTTTTTTGTATGGGGAAAGATAATATTAATATGCTGCTATTCTGAAGATCTTCAGAATAGCAGCATGGTAACCTAATCAGTTAATTAACTGATTTGCTTGTTTTGTATTTGAACTTGAACTAAGCTGAAATTATTAGAAATTTCTTGGAGAGCTTCAGGGTCTTCAATTTCTGTTTATTTTCCGGACCCCTGCAGAGGTTCGCTTGCAGGTTGAAGAACTGGAGTCAAACATGACTGTGGAAGAGTCCGGTCCAATCCGACTAGGCTGCAGCATTCCCTCACAGTCATCCCGAAACTCCCGCTTCTCCGTGTCCTGGTATGTAGAGCGCCCTAAAAACGACAACAATGAGGATCAGCCAGGGGAAGAAGAAGGAGACCGGGAGTGCGTGTTCTCCATTGGACATGATGCCGTTTTTGGAAATGGAAACTGCAGCCCCATAGAGGAACCCGGGCCAAATTCTCGCTTGCAGTTTGAGAGGATGGCCTCTGATCAGTACAGCCTGACCATTCAAGGGGCCCGGCCAACAGACGGGGGCCGATACTACTGCCACGTCGAAGAGTGGCTGCTCAACCCCCGCAACGTATGGTACCGCCTGGCCACCAACAATTCTGGGTACACTATTGTCAATGTATTACAACAAGGTAAGCTCGTAAAAGACAGAATCTTTTGATCTGTCGTGACACTGAAGTTTGCACAAAGCTATACTTTTATCTAACAGCATACTGGTAATTTATTACCAATTAGCTATTGCTTATTTGGAAATCTAGGCTTATCGTATGTATTGTCACACTGTGCAGTCCTAATATCTCCTAATATGTGTTTTGGTGCAGGCAAATGGAAACTAATAATAAACAAGTTATGCAGCTCTTAGTTACTTTTTTTTCTTAATTTCTATCTTGTGGGATCTGGCTTCCTCATTTGCAATTAACAAGTAAAAATGAGAGCCAGACATGGCCGCTTACTGTTTAGCACTGAAGCTGAGTCATTTACAGTGTCAAAAACTGTGCTGGTATTTAAAGCAGTAAAATAAATCAAATTACAAGGCTCAATAAATGAGAGAAGATGATTTAGAAGTGCAAAAAGTGCAAGCTGTAAGAGACCTGCACTCTGTACTTATCAGTACTCAGCTATGTTTATGTGTTTGCTGGGTCCCCTGGTTTTATTGTGTAAAAATGCTTGTGTAATCTCATTTCTAACTAATACAATCTGGTTATATACATCTTTTATTCAGTAAATTCTAGCCTATTCAAATGTGCTGCAGTGACGCCAGGTGAACTTCTAAAAGTTTATGACTACAGACAAAAAAGAGAAAAACTCTGAATGTTCTCTATTTACAGTCATTAAGGTCATTTTGTTTTTCTCCATTACAGAGGGCCACATCATTTTCCTTACTTCCAGATATAGACTAGCTGATCAAAAAGGCACTGAGCTTATCTAAGAAACCTCTAAGTTCCTTCTGTTTTTGCCAAAACTTGGTAAAACTATTTTTAAAAGCCGGAAATCCTGTTAATTATTGTTTTGCACAAATTCTGAGAGGTGTAGTTTTCAATTTCTTTTCCCCCCCACTTATTCTCACATAACCACATATTCATTCATGCGACATCATAGCAGCTTACATATGCTGATACAGCAGCTTCTCAGGTGGAAGTAAGAAATATAGTATGTATGTATATATATCAGCAAAAGGTGATATTTTGACGCATGAATGAGAAACTTTTGAAAGAATAAAACAACTAACATGTGTTTATTTTCTGCCAACAGTGTCCACCGTCCAGTCAGTGGTGTGCTCCAATAGCTCCCTCTTCTACTTTGTCTTTTTTTATCCCTTCCCCATTTTTGGCATCCTCCTCATCGCCCTGCTGCTAGTCCGCTACAAGAGCCGCAACAACAGCAAGAGCCAAGAAGGCAAGAACGGTGCTCCCTTACTGTGGATTAAAGAACCTCACCTCAGTTACTCTCCCACCTGCCTGGATCCGCCAGCTCTCAGCCTGCACCCCGGCTCGGTCGACTAAGCAAGGGTCCTGCCCGACTGCCTCGCTTAAATCGTGGATTTAGCCTACACTATGCCAGGGAGCAGATCTGGACTCCACCTTCAGACCTTACTGTCGTTCACTGCTGTGTTGAATTAGTCAATCAGTTGATCAGTTTGAAAATTCACACCCTGGTGGCTGTCTGTTTTATGTTTAAAAAAGTGTGTGTGCGTGTGTGTGTGTGTGTGGATGAGGTTGTGTCTAGTGTGTAAGCACAATTAACTGTGCACGTGCAAAGTGTGGGAAAGGAAATATCATGAGGTTCTCTCATTTTCTTTTTGTTTTGTCTTTTTTTTGTGAATCTTTATTTCTTAGTTGCATCTTTATTACTCTGAATATTCGTCTATTTTTTGAAATAGTGCGGGGAGGGGAAAAAACTGTGCACATGAGATCACGGGCCAATCTAGGAAGAACATTTAAGAGAAGGAACTCTATAATCAACTCTGGCATTAAGAGTATGCCAAAAAAAAAGTCTCAGCACTGATCCAGGAGCAGCTACAGCCTTGCCCACTATGCTGGTTGCCATAGTGATGTTCTGCGCCCACTGACTTCGTAGCTGCCGACTTGGTTGCCAGGCTGCATAGAGACAAAGGCTAGGACACACAAGTCTGTGTCCTAAGTGAGGATGTGTGTATGTGTGTTGGCCCACCTGCCTTCACAATGAGTTTAGCTTGGCAGACAGAAACAGGTCCTGGTGTGCCACTTAAACACTGCCAGACACTCTGGCCTTAGTGGGAGACTGTCCCACTCTTCTTCTCCCAGAAAAGAAACTGCAAGCGAAAGAGTGGGAGATGGGGAAATTATGGAAACTAAATGAACAGCTCCCTCCTGCTGAGGATATATGTACTTTAACACAAGTGATTTTTTTTTCAGTGCCAAGTCCTCCTTATTTCCTCAACAGCTGCTCTTTGAAATTTTAAAGCGGGGGGGAGGGGGAGGGGGGGGGGTTCAAAGGCAGATTGTAAATACGTCTTCTTACCTCCTGCTGTGGATTTATGGGACTTGTTGGCAAAAACAAAAGAAAAAAATGTACTTATGTTGAATCAGTTGAGTTGTCCTGGTTGAATTTCCACATTCTTGATTGAAATTGAATTCTTGCACATTTCTTTGGATTCCCCCGTACGACCACTTGGTCCTACATCTTTAAAAGATATCAGATGCATATTTTTTTTAAGGGATTTGTATAGCGCCACACTAAAGATTAAACATGTGTAGATGTATCATAAACCACTAAACACATTATCTGCACATCAGAAGACCAGTTTATGATGACAAATGTTTGACTTTTGTGATTATTCTAAGGTTGTTGTTTTTTTTCTATTTATTGTTTTTTACTGTTTTGCATAGCTTTGTAAGATTTTCTTTTTTGCTTTGAATTTCAAAAAAGAAAAAAAACTGCTTTTGCTTGTGTTGCCAGGCAACTGCACCAAGCACATATGTCAATAGCCTGTGTGTTGACAATGTGGTAGAAGTAGAAATGCTAGATTTGTCCTGCGCATTGCAGTCTGTAGCATTTCATACCAGGTTGTCAAGTTCGGTCAGTGTCAAAACACTGTATATCTATAACTATAATGAAATTTACTGTGGCTTTAAATATACAATAGTTGACCAGGCAAGTCACAAAAATAGATTCACGTAAATGCTTATTCAATTTTTTTTCTTATTTTTTGCTCGAGTCGCATTTATTTAGTGAAGTGTGATGTAACACCTTAGGTAGGATGTTTGGTCAAAGACAGTGGAACTGTTTAACATGTCTTCTAATCAAGGATTCTGGCTGAAGGCATCCGCTTCAGCTCCCCTGACGCAAGGGAGAAGGATTGAAAACCTCTGTTGCCTTCTCTGGAGTGCCAGGGGAGGTGTGAAATCCTCTATCCAATGTGGGCCTAACCCCCATTCACTGCCAGACTGGACATGAAAACTCTTGAGAAACGTGACATTATTGTCGTCTCAGTCGTGTCAACGTATATATTGCATGACAATATTGCAGGAGGAAATTTGATGTTTTGTAAACTTCGAACTCTCTGTGAATTGTGTTCGTGTGACAGAGCCCAGCCCAGCCCCTCCCCCGTCCCCGCCCCGACCCCACCCCAAACTTCCTGAGCCAAGAGTGAATACGAAGCCCCGGCCCCAGTCATCATTTACGATATTTGACTGCCAATTCTACATGCCCTTTGAGCCTGTGAAATAGATCATTTCAAGAATGGGTGTTGTGGAGACTGTGTTTGATATTTATTGCTCCTATTCGTCTTTTTAATGCTTTGCTTTTATGCAGCATTTCATTAAACATATTTATGTCAAAAAAAACAACAAAAAAGAAGCTACAAGTATGTTTCCTATACTGTGACACGAGCTACACAGCTTCCTAGTTTTTTTTTTTTAATTTTCTCCAAACGATCCTTTTCAAGTAGACAATACCATTTTAATCTGAGTGAGTCTGGGAGTTAGAAATGTGATGCATGTGCAGCAAATACAGCTACAACTAACCTGATCAGTGTCATAACAGAACCTGGAGCATCAACTAGCCGTCCATCCGTTATTATGCATATGCCAACATGATTGGATAAACACATTTTTGCGGATCATATCCTATCCCGGGTCAGGTGCAAGGTGCTCGGGGGAGAAAAAAGTGCCACACAGTGGAAACGAGACAAGTAGTACCAGCTCAAAGGCCAGCAATATAACGAGGCAACATTTTGATTTTTGAAACTAAGCAAATTCTACATGCATAAAACTGGCCTGTTTTGTATACATAGCGAATGACTTCCCCTTTTTTGCATTATGGTTTCTCAATGGTCCTAATTTTCTAAGTGTTCTCTCACATGAGCTTGCCTAACGACGACCTCGGTGGTCAAAATATTGCCTTATTATTTTTGTGTTTGTTTACGACTACATCTCTTGACAAGATTTTAAAAAAAAACCCTCACAACAGGAAGGAAGTCAGTGACATAAATAACTGGTGTGGTTTGACAAAAATGGTTTCCACTTCTTATGGGCTTGTGCTATCGTCAGCGCTAAATCGAAAGCTAAGAAGGAAAAAACAAAAAGTCTACATGAACTCATTTGTTGGTTGAGTGATTGCCTTTTATGAATTTCAGACATTTCCAGGGATGCTGGATGGGTAAACGGTGCCCACAGAACAGCTGCTTCGGCTTTAATGTGTAAATCCCACAATCTGAGACTTAATTCATGCAACATTAATTGTATCTTTCTAGACTTTAGCCAGGAAATGGAGGATGCGGTTGTGGTTTTTCATGTCACGTTGCTCACTACCATCAATAGCGCTGTACAGTCAGTCTCTAGTGTTTCTGTGGTAATAATACCACCCATACCTCCCAAGATTTCTCCACACATTCTGACAGTCTTGTAGCTGTGTTTTGAGGGCTGCATGTTCTGGCTGTGTGCTGGCTCCGGATTTAGGTGTAAAACAGTGTGTGTTGATGTGTTCAGTTGAACCAGTGATGCTTTATTTTCACTGATGTATTTTTATATCACCATGGTTAATTTATTTTTCCTTATGTTATTCTATCGAATAGTTACCATTGTGACCATTGAAGAGACACTTAGCTATTGTCAGTTTATTGCAATAAAAATACATTGATTGCCTCTTCCTGTTTTGCTTCCAACCGTATACATTTTGCAAAGTTTGGAGATGCGTCATTAAACCGATATATCTATCAGTTCTTCTCACAAAAGTCACGACTTGCTGAGCTGCTTTCTACACCCTTGCAAAACATCTACATTTGCTTTAAATGATACTAGCACTATAGGAGGCATGGTTTTTGTTCAGCTAGTGTAAGATTTTTGTCCTTTGCTGGGCAAGAGTTACTGTATTCTGTATGTTCCGTGTTTATTTTATGAATGTTTATTTATTCATTTGAGTTTGTGCGTAAAAGGAATTTAATCATCATGTTAAAGTATATATGTAGATCGATATGTTTTTGGACACTTTTTTTTGTAGTTTCACCTCTGTATACCATTACAGTGAATTTTAACCAAACATTCAATTAATGTGATTGAAGTGCAGACTTTCAGCTTTATATCAATTGATTTATCAAACGCACAGCATTAACAGCCAGTTTTATACAAAGTCTTCGATTGTCAGATGCTCAAAAAAAAGTGAACAATTGACAATCGTTTTTAAATTCTAATATATACAAGGTATGAGGTCCAACAAGATGTAGATATAAGTGGAGGAAAAAAACAAATCTAACACTGTTGACACTGTTGTCAAAATCTACAGTCAAGAGATGCTTTCCTGAATGGATATACAGATTTTACAACAATGTGCAAACCACTGACTAATAGATTAACTTGTACCAGAATGATGAGAAGAGAAAAGTGTGGAGGAGACAAACTGCTCATGGTCTGAATTCACATTATTTCAAACATGGTGGAAGCAATGTGATGGCCTCGGCATGTATGACTGCCAATACCAGTGAAAGTGATGGGATGAATTCTGAAGTTTTCAGCTCTTTGCTCATATTCAGCTGAAAAGCTGATTTAAAAAGTGCTTCACAGTCTAAAGGGATAATGACCTAAAGCATGCTGCATAACAACCCAAGAGTTTATCAAGGAAAAACTGTGATGTTCTTCAATGGCCAAATCAGTCACCTGACTTTCAGTTACTGAAGACAGAACTAAAGGCAGAAAGAGAGCAGCACCCAAAAGTGGAAAACAAAGGACCAAACATGGCATTTGGGTGACGTCCATGGGTTCTAGGCTTCAAAAGGATTGAATACTTTTGTTAAACCTCTTGAATTAAAGCTGAAACTCAGCACTCCATTTATAGTAAAAACATGTTGTGGTGGTGTACGGAGAAAAAAATTACAAAACTTGTATCATAACTGTAAGTTGGATCTTGGAGATCCTCCCACAAATTAACCAGCAACCTAAAAAAACCAAACACTTCTGCAGTAACACAAGTCCAACACAGGTGGAATTTTTCAATCTTTTACCATCACTCCATCAAACACTGCGCAGTAAACTGTCTTCAGTCAGTCTATGCCATTTGTTTTTCTCGCTCACTTTCTCCCAAATTCATATTTACCTGTTATAATGCACAGAAATACCCAGTGATGCCAAGAACAAATTCTGAAATTATTTCCATAAAGCATGGCCACAGAAAAAGAAAGGGTGAGGGGGAAAGAAATTGTGGTTTGGTTTTCATCTGGTTTTGTTATTCATGCAGATTCTCAACTTGCCTGAAAGGGAGGCCACCGTTAAAGATCTGTTGATGTAGATAGCTAGCACACACTGTTAACACATTGATGGTTGTTGGGTGTTTTTTGTGTGTGTTCTTTTCTGGCAAACTGTGTCGCAACTTCACAGGATGCAAAACACCAATGGTCCCCCTTTGAGCACTATTTCCCTGTCCCAGTTCATTCAAGATTTCTGTGCTGTCTGTCTCCACTTTCTCAAGCATTCCCTCTATGAGGAAAGATGTGTTTTGCATACAAGTTACCAATAATCACAAATCCATAGTTCTTGCAGAGAATCTAGACACCTAAGGGCACACTTGGGCAGACAGTACTTAACGATCCAGAGCAGCAGGGCAGTAGTCGGGCAAATATATTATGATTTATTACCAATAGAAGAGAGAAAGTGCTGGAGAGAATGCAAAGAAAGGACATTTTCTCTTCTGCTTGCACTATGGTGAGCTTGGATGCATAACAAACAAGGACAGGGATAAAAATGTTTGAAGATGGATACAGATCATGTGTGAATTTCTGCAGGGAATATTCGCCTGTGTGCAAAAACATGTTAGCTTAATCACGGAGCTTAGTATCTGCTACAGACAGGTTGTTTGGTTCTTAGAGAAGAGACATAAGGGAGGCAGAGCTACAAAATTAACACTCTGTGAAGGGTGATTGGTAGATGAGGACTGTGTACAGCTTGTTGATCTCACTGTTGTATGATACCACATTGCTTTGTGTAGTATGACTCACTCGGTGATGTAAGGCTGAATCAGAAAGAACGGGCATGAAATGTTAATCTGCACATTTACTTCTCGAGACATTAGCGTGGATGATGGACAAGAAGCGGTAAAAGTAGAAAACAGATGTGCCACCTGTACTCTTGAAAATTGCACTGTAATTTGCTATTGATGCCTCAGCAGCAGTCTTTAATCTGTGATCTGTGTAAAAGCTGCTTGAGAAAAGAATCAATAGCTCCATTCAAGACGTGTTTGTAAAGGTTGTTCGTTGGGGGGGGGAAAGGTCAAGAGATTATCATGGACACTTACAGGCAAATGATGTAATGCAGAAGACACCTCTACTGACAAACCAACAACAAAAACCCTGATGGCCCCACATCATTCATTATAGATATAAAACATTCAAACACACACTGAAATATTTTCATCTTATTCATAATTGATACACAAAAAATGAGTCTATTTCCACTGGTTTGGCTAAGAGGAAGTAAACTGGTGCTAAGGTTGCTGCAACATTCGCTTGGGACCCCAGCATTTAGTCT
Source organism: Neolamprologus brichardi (assembly GCF_056152115.1). Classification (NCBI taxonomy): domain Eukaryota; kingdom Metazoa; phylum Chordata; class Actinopteri; order Cichliformes; family Cichlidae; genus Neolamprologus; species Neolamprologus brichardi. The sequence continues at coordinate 22,534,008 of NC_142119.1, read as the reverse complement.
CTCAATTCTCAGAGGAAGCCGGGAGATTCAGATGCAGACCTAATTAAGATGAGCTTTTAAAGCTTGATGGATGGAATTGCCTTGCAAAATATTTGGTTTTTGTGAAGAAGAAAAAATTAAGAAAGTCCACTTAATCTCTTGAGCTTTTCAAAGCACACAGGACTTTTGACTATGAGAAGGTTTCTTTGCTAGATGTATTTTAGAACGAAGCCTTAGTGAGCGGGAAGAGCAGGGGTGAAGGTAGCGCTGAGAGAGTTTTTAAAGATTAAAGACTAGTGCTACCCATTTTATGATGCTGGAAGTACAGCGGTGGTAACATACAACAAAAATAAAGGTGAAGCTTTGCTATATACACATTTAGTGTCGCATTTACACCATGAAAAGCGCCTAAATCAAGTGCACTGAGGTTGGCGGGAGCATGTATTGCACAAATTTGATCAGCTTTAAAATCATTTCGTTTAAAATAAAAACTGTGTCAGCCAGAGGAGGCTGCTAAATAGAGGCAGAGGAGATTTCTCCTCGTCTGTTTTCTAGAGGCATGAAGGAGATCAAAACATGAAAGAGTAATTGCTTGAAATAAACTATTACCCAAATTTCAGTATAATTTATAGATTTTTTTCTGCTCTTTAGACATAATCCATTCCAATTTTGATTAAAATGTTTGTTTTAACCCCTGCAGGGAAGGCAGGAGGGGAAACGACTGCCTGCATGTATGCATGGGTGTGTGTACATTGAATATACAAAGGTACTGGACCACACCTCTTAATCGTTGATGTTTTTAGTCCTGTTGCCATGGGGGTATATAATAAACCAGGCCAGGCAGTTTACAACACTTGTGAAAGAATGTGTAGCTCTAAAGATCTCGTGTAAGTTCAGTGTCTGTAGTTGTAGTAAAATGGCATATTTGCAATAAGGCCTATATATTTTCCTAGATATCTTGCAATCAACTGTTAAGTGGTTTTATTGCAAAGTGAAAGTGTTCAGGAACCACAGCAATCCAGTCAGGATGTGGCAGATAAAGCTGAAATCATGCTGAGGGGCATAGTCCATAAAAGTCGCCAACACTTTGCTTACTCAATAACTGCAGAACTCCAGACCTCCAGGCATTAATATCAGCACAGAAATTGTGCCCTAGAGCTTCGTGACATGGATTTCCATAGCCAAGCTGCTCCTGTAGATGTAATGTGTAGGTGTCTCAGCACTTTTCTGCATATACTGTAAGTATGCAAGAAGGAGCTTGTGTTGCCCTTCTGAAGGAAGATCTGCATGCCAAGACATGCACAACAGTGCACCACCAGAAAACATCCTCCCTAACCAATCAACAGCCACAATACATTATTGATATGACAGTATGTTACTGATTCTCTGTACTACACTCTGTGAGTGCAATGAATGTTTGTAGAGACATAGAAGCAAAATACATTTAGAATTATAGAGTCATGATTTCTAACTTGCAAACAAATTTTGCTTGCAAGTTAGAAATTTCAATGGACTCATTTCTTTTTTCATTTTTATTTTTCTCTTCTTTTTTTTTAGCGTTAGCTTGCTACTTGCATTAACCAACTGAGCAGTTAGCTTGTTGTAGCAGAGCTGATGCATTTTTTTTTGGCATAATGTACTGGGTGCTATGTCATCATTTGCTGGGACTGTTATGAAGGGGCTTTAGAAAACAGTCCAAAATTTTCATGTGACCCTTTTGGACAGTGCATATAAAAAGATGGACATACACCACCATTTTTAAACTGAATGTGATCAGTAAGAGGTAGACTGACTGAATAAGAGAAGGGCAATGCAAGCTAATGGGGTCATTTAATGTAGAACTGAGCAATATGTTATATTTCATGAGCTAAAAAAAATAAGAAGTTATTATTAAAATGTTTTCTGAGGTTATAGATCAATTTAGCCAACCAAGCACAAGACTCGCCTCCTACTGGACATTTGGAAAAATGCATTGCAGACTCAGACGCTATATACAGATGGCAACACATCAAGCATTCCCATCAAGAACTCAATAAATAACAGTTGTAATGAAATCTAAAAGACTTAATCTAACTTAATCTTTTGTTGAATGTTAAAATGTAGAAATAGAGTAAGTTCCCAGCTAGTGTAAAATAGCATGATAAGTTTGTTTTCCTCCTCTCCAGTTTTCACCAGTCCCCACTAATGTTAACATCACGGAAGTGCACAAATATGTGAAATTGTCATTTAGGTCTCTAGGGTTTGTTCTCTGGGGTCTAATTATAATATTTCATGGCAGTCGATCTAGCTAAGACCATAGGCCTTACATATAGTTATAAAAAAGGAGCTATATGCAAGCTAATTGTCACCTTCCAGAAAATGCATTATTTCACACATCAGTAGGCCCAGCAGGAGCTGAGAGGCAATGAGGGCAACCATACCTCCATTACTATCCATTATATCCATTATACATTAACAGTATATTCTACAAAGTAGCCCACCTTGCTGAGAGCTGAAGCAAAAAAGATCTTTTGTAAATTTATCTTAGGCAAGATGTTTTTAATTGTTAATATAATGATGCACATTCAATCAGACGAGCCCTTTATGCATAAGTAAAGTTGGTAAACAGCAAGCTAATCAGTGATGTGCATCTTGTTCTCCTGTGGGATGCCAAGTAATTATGAATGAGCAGGAGCAGGCAAAGCGAGTTCACTAATGTGCCTTTAGTGCTGAAGAAGACTGGAGGAGCAGAAAGATATAATTCTGCTATACAATAATCCCAGAAAAGGAGGAAAGAGTGAGGAGGCAAAGATGGTGCTGCGGGGAATAGATGGAACAAAATAAATGGCAGCAGAGAGAAGAGTAGGAGAGGAAAATACAGAAACATAAAAAACATATTCCCCTGTGACAAGCTAGCTACTTCAAACAGCATCTTTGGATGAGCCAGTTGAGTATTTGACAGCATGTAGTAGGCTTTCCTATCTTGTTTTTCATCTCTCGTGATCATGCATATGGTAAGAGATACCGGTATCAGAATGTTTGAGACCCTGGGGTAAAATTTCCAGATGTAGATGTAGATACTCATACTCAAACCAGGTGTTAAAGCAGAACCCTGTTGTGGTAATGTGTGAACTGCAGTCTATCGAGACAGGTTCTGGAGGGACATGCTGTTTGCTGATCTGACCACCTTCACTGTTTGGTTGTACACCCTGTGGTACTCTGTTGAAGTCTGCAAACACCTCTGCCAGGCATTGAGACATTCAGCTCTCTGAAGATCAAAAGCCCCGCATGACGGCTGTCTGGATCATTTTTTTAGTGTAAAATCGTTTTGTGGACTTTCAACACCTGCTCGCGCAGGCGCTCTCAGCCATTCCCAGTGTGTGGTGTGTGTCCATTGTTTTATTTTGCACAAGGCCAGTAGCATGCTGTGAAAGGCATAGGTACTTTACATGTGACTAGGAGGACAAGCCAAGGACTGATTGATCTGGGACCATTCTTCTCTGTGCTCCAGTCATTCCCACATCTATTATGGCCTTTAACCACAAATAAGAGTACCTCTGGATGTTGTTGTCATGGCACTGGAGAAGGAAGTTTCTCATGGCTGACTTTGATCTATAAGTTAAGGGCCAGTATGTGAGGTGTGTGCATGTGTCCCTCTTTGAGCATCCTCTAACCCCCGTGAACCGGTTCTGTTCTTGTTCCCACTGCTGCTGCCGACATTTCTCTCTCTCTCTCTGCTTTTATAACTTTGTAACAAATCAACAAATGGTATGTAGATAGTGTGGAGAGTGAAACAGCAACTGTTAATTAACTAATAATGACACTACGACATGGCTTAAGTAGTGTGGAGCATGTGTAGGTGCTGACGACTCACTCACATTGAATTGTCTCTCATTTCCAAGTGGCAGCAACACAGGCATACAAAACGGCTGTCATCCTCTATTAGAACAGAAATTGGTCACAGGAGATTCACCCAATAATGCGCAAACACACATATAATACACAAACTCAACTGTAACACGCTCGCACAGTATGCAAACCTCTATATACACGTGTGCATCGACCCTGTAAGCAAAGATGATGACATTATCTGCCGTTATCTGTGATGTTAAAATAAAAATACAGATTTTTAGGCATCAATATTTCAGCAGCTCTGTGAATTGCCTCCAAGACATATGCTGCATTATTAAGAGTGAGCTGCTTGCAGTTTGAAGTATGTCATGGGTGATTCTCATTGACAGGAGGGATTCTTTCAGCAGATAAAGAGATGAGAGAAACCACAGATATGTCTCTGGTCTTTCTGGGTGTGCAGGAAAAACAAGGTTCTGCATCCAAATCTGATTCAACAAATGCAATGCTACATATCGATTCCTGGAAACACATCCTGCTCGTAAACTTGCATTTCTCCTTGTTCAAACAAATCAGACACTGGCACCACTGCGAGACAGTAATCGATTGAAAAATAACAGCCCCCTTTTTTCAGTGTAATGATTGAAACTGACAGAGCAATAAAAGTCTTTGAAAAGCAGTCAAAGGTTAAAACAGTGTTGTCAATATGCAGAGAGACAGACAGCTCCTCTTATTCACAGCAATCACTCTGTGTCCAATTATCTGCTGAATTTGTAGCGTTGTTGTTCACACTAGTAAGCCTGAACACACCATAGATTACAGCACAGAGTTTTTAATCTGGAGGCGTGTAAAATATTTGTTCGTGTTTACAAATGAATAAATACACCCCTGACTATTTAATCAAAAAGGTTTTTGTCCAAACTCGCCATCTTGTGTACAAATGGGAGAGGGGGAAAAAAAAAATCAGTGGAAGCCAGTCACGCAGCTTGGATCGTGTACTCTAGATTTTCTCTGTGGAGGAGCCATTAATCTCCTTCCACTTGAGTTAAAAGAGCTGTGGAAAATATACCCAATGACAAGCAGAAGTCTAACACTGAAAACCTGAGTGAGGATTAATAAAAACAGACTTAATATCAATAGTAGAAGAGATCGAGCAGGCTGCTGCAGTGAAATGTAAGATTTAATTGTCAACATATAACACAAGGTTATATGACAAATTCAAATTTTGTAAATGTATTGCACTAACAAAGAATAATAACTAAATTGCCCGAGGAAACAAACCGCTCCGGAGTCTGGTGGTACAGCATTGGATCCCTCCTCGTTTTGCCAGATGGCAGCAGGGTAAACAGGCTGTGGTGGGTATTTTTTTTTAGTATCCTTTGAGCTGTGTGGTGAAAATCAAAGCATTTTGTGATGCTTCTAGTTAAGTTGCTCTCCACTGCTCCTGAGTAAAAGTTAACAAGAAAATTCAGTTTTCTTAAGAAGTACAGTCACTCCTCAGCGTCCTTAACCAGGCAGGTGTGTGCCGGCAGTGACAGGTTCTCTGCGATACTCATTCCTGGGAACTGAAATATGTTCACCTGCTGTTCATCAGCTCCACTAATGTATAATGGGGTTTGAATTCAAGATTATTGCTGCAAGATTAATGTTTAAGGAGCACCTACAGTTCTGTCTCATTGAGGCAGCTCCAATTTTATGTCTAAAATATTTACAGTGTGTTAAACTATTAACATTTGTTTATTTTTCATACTGCTGCAGGCATTACTTTTAAACATGCATCTTTACACTGAATTGTTGTATTAAGACTGGATTTGCAGTAGCCTGTAACATGGACATCCTTCTATTTTGACAAATAGAGAGAAGTGCCTGCTGGATAAAATTCAGTGTACTCCACATTTTTGACTTGTTTGAAGTGTTTCAACCATTTAAACAGGATCACAACCTACAACACCTTTCTAGTACCGAGTTGGATGCCGATGAGATCTGGTGGCCGTGGAGACCATTTGAGTACAGTGAGCTGAGTCTGCTCAAGAAAGCTGTTTGAGGTGATTTGAGCTTTGTGATGTGTTATCTTGCTGGAAGCAGCCGTCAGAAGATGTGTACAGTGTGGTCTTAAGGCATGCATAAAAGCTGTGGTATTTAAACAATGCTCAACTGGAATTAAGGGGTCCAAATGAGCCAGAAAAATCCCCCCTTGACCACCATTTCAGCTCTACGACATACCTGTATTCTTGATGCAACGAAGGATGGATTCTCCAAATCTCCAAAAGTTGATTCTGTTCAACTGCATGTAGCGTTGGGGAAACCTGCAGTCACCTGAGACTGAAGAAGTCACTTGGATGAGTGACGGAGCGTTTCTCCCACTGAAAACGCTACGTCCAGATGAACAGAATCCACTTTTGGAGATTTACTTACCTGGATGATTAAGCATGCATCAAGACGAAGGATGGATTCACGCTTTCATGTCATTTATGCTAAATTCTGTCCCTGCCATTCAAATGTTGCTGCAGAAATCCAAACTCATCAGACCAGGTTTGAATTCTACCATCAGTTTCCTGTTCTGACAGGTGCACCACCCAGTACGACTTTCTATTGTTATAGTTTGTCTACGTTGAGGTTGGACATGTTGTGCATTGAAAAAAAATGTTCCGGCAACACACCACAACTACTTTGGTTGTAGTGTGCTGTTAAATGTAGACTTCTAATCTGAATGAGTCTAGTCATTCATTCTCCTCCAACCTCTGACACAAACACACCCAGATAACTGCTGCTCACTAAATCTTTTTGGACCCTGAAAACCCTAGAGTTGGTTGTGTGGGAAAATTCCAGTAGATCAGCAGTTTCTGGGGGAGAAAAAATAAAAAATAAAAAAATCAGTCCAGCCAGTGTAACACCAGCCACCACACCGTGTTCAAAGTCACTTAAATCACTCACCCATTCTAGTTCTTTATGCCTAAATGCTTGAGTTAATACAATGTAATTGGCTAACTAGGCATTTGTGTTGTTAAGCAATGTACCCAATGATATAAGTACATAATGTATAATACACATTTATGGTCAAACTGCAAAGAACACACACTTCCTTTCACTTATAATTTTTTAATCTGCAAAATCAAATTTCATGGTTTGATTTAGTGGTGTACAATACTTCTACTCAGTATAACAGTAAACAGCTTGTGATTTCAACAACAATGAACTAGTCAAAATTGGATTTTTTGATGTATGAACCATGATATCTGGGCCATTTTATTTCTGTGATTCATAGGGAGAACACAGTGTAAATCAAAACAATACTCGGGAATGTTTACAGAGTTTTTCAGAGTAGCATTGGCTCCAGTCCTGAAATAGATGTTCCTATGCTGAGGTGAGACTCGTTTTGAGTTAACTATTCAGGAGACTGTGGCAAAAAGGATGAAGTTCAAGTTTTAGGAGGCACGATGCAAGTTCACTCCATCAAAGTGATTTGGATTTGGCTGTCAACACACACCCTCCACTGAAGCCCCTTGTTTAGACTTGGACCCTCAACCTTTAACCCAGAAATGTCCATATTGATTCCTTTCTGCTGGCTGCTGTGGTGGTGTTGCTGGGACAGGTAGGTACAGCGTCACTGTGAGGACCATAAACAGAACATCTCAGCGGTCCAGCGAGCGTTTCTGGATTGCTTCGGCCACCACGGTGCGCAGGAGGGCGATGACAGAACGAGGGTCATCACTGCCAATCACAGCACTGCCTGACACAATCATGTTAGCCCCTGCCTAGAGCAAATGGGAGCAAACAAAATGTAAGAAAACCTAAAAGCACATATATTTTGATTTTAGACGGTTATTTGATTAGCCTGTCGTGTATGCGTCGTTTACCTCTGCACACTTATGAATAGAGTCAGGACCGACCCCTCCGTCTACTTCAATATCTAATGATGGGAACTGACTCCGCAGCCAGCTTACCTGGGTCACACATACACAGAAAAGAACTCAAAATGTGCCAAATACAATTTTCACAGATTAGTAGGAGAGCAAAGACACACAATAATGCCGATTTAATCACATGCACCCCTCCTCAACCAGACTGCAGGCCAAACAAAACCACTATATTGTGGTAAATATCTGCTTCAATAATGACTGAATAATGTTTTCAGAACTGTCAACAACCAACAGTCTGCACGAATCATACAGAGTGTGCCTTGGATCAATTTTTTGCTTTTTACACCAAATTTTCACCCACACAAGAGGTCCTCCTCAAAATGGAACACAGATTCATCTGAAAAGCATCTGTACGTGATCACTACAAAGGCCCGGCAGCACTTATACACCACATACTTCACATATACCTGAACCCATTGCACTGCTTTTTTTCTAAGTCTGCAATGCAATATTTTGTATCGGCCTGCTGTGGGCTATGCTTGTGGAAAACCAGCATTGCCCACAGCAGGCTGGCTACAAAGAATAGTCATGGTAAAATACACTATCAGTTCTAAGTGTTTACATATCAGGACATTTAAAAAAAAAAAAAAAAGATCTGATCCTTACCTACAATTATTTTAATACAAGCTCAGGTGAGCAATAATACACTGCATATTATACTCTGTTTTTATTAAATGAATAATGACAAAGCCAAAATTTAGAAGTAGTGTGTGACAATGATTCAGTAGTTTTTAGAAGCACCTCTAGCAGCAATAACTTGAAGGTGGCTTTTGGCTCATTTTGCTTTACAATGTTGCTTCAATTTCTTGAGGTTTGTGGGTAATTTATGTGCAGCTCTTTTAAAGAGCCGACTGCAGCATGTCAATCAGTATGAAGTCTGGACTTTGACTAGGCCATTGCAACACCTTGATTATTTTCTTTTTTCAGCCATTCTGTTGCAGATTTGCTATTGTGTTTCGGATTATTGTTCTGTTACATGACCCAGTTTGGGCCAAGCTGTAACTGTCAGATAGATGCCGTCACATTTGACTAGAATACTGTGATATACAGAGGAGTTCATAGTCGACTCAGTGGCTGCAAAACGAGTCCAAATTGTCACCCCTCTGTCACAGTGCTGATAGTATGAGCTGTTTGTGCTGATATGATGTGTTTGGCTTTCACCAAACGTGGCTCTGTGCACTTTGGCCAGACATCTCCACATTCGTCTCATCTGTCAAAAGGACATTGGTCCAGAAGTCTTGTAGTTTGCTCAGATGCAACTTTGCAAAGATGAGCTGGGCTGTCATGTTCTCTCTAGAGAGAAGAGGCTTTCTCCTGGCAACCCGTTCAAACAACCCATTCTTGTTCAATCTTCTAATTTTACTGTCATGAACTTTCTCACAGAGGCCTGTAGAGTCTGAGATGTAGCTTTTGGGATTTTTGCAATTTCTTTGAGGATTGCACCCAATAACCTTGGGATAAATCTGCTGGGACATCAACTAATGGAAAATTGACAAGTGCCTTCAATGTTTGCCTTCTATGAGCAAACTTTCTCCCTGTAGAATAACAGACTTCAAATTGTTTGGAAATGACCTTATAACCCTTCCCAGATTGATGGATAGCAATAATGGTTTCTGTAAGATCATGCTGTTATCCTTCCTCCTAGAGAATTAACACACACCTGAATCCTCCAGACCAAAAAATTAACAAAATGTCCACTTTTACTTTTTGATTGTTTTATCATATCACACTTACTGATGGTCAGTTAATAAAGTGTGTTTAATTAGCCGCTCCTGGCTGCTACATACCCTCTTAATTCATGTGGAAGCAGTATGAGTGCATGCTTTCTTTTTACCATGATTATACATTCTCCTGTGCAGTCTTTAATGCTATGACCATTTACTATGTATTTTTATTTGGATAATTTTAGGGGTAGTGTACAGAAAAACGCACAGATTTTTTAAAGCATATTCCTTTAATTTCTTTTCTTAAACTTCTCAAATAAGACAAACAATGACTTCACACCTCATATGCTAATGAAGAGTATAGAAACTGCACTGTGCTAAATTGTAAATTCAGTAAGTATGATCAATCCAATTTGTTCTGTTGTGGTTATGTGCTTAGTCCTTACCTTGGGCATCATGTCTTCCATAAACTTTTGTCCCCCAAAACCAGGTTCAACAGTCATTACCAGAGCCATGTCGATCTGGTTAGCCCAGGGAGCCAGCTCTTCAACAGTAGTACCAGGCTTAATAGCCAAACCCACCTGTAATACAAGTGAGCGAGGGTCACTTTAACACTCGCATGTTTATAACAAATGCCGGGGTTTTATAATTCCCTATCACTACAATTATACAATTACACTACAATTATGCAAATGTCTTTTTCGTCAAGGCAGTGAATAAGCAAGTCTGTCTCTTCTTTTGGGGTCTTTTCCTCACCTTCATGCCACTCTCTCTAATCTCTTTAATGAGGTTTCCAGGGTTGGTGGTGGCCTCTAAGTGGAAGGTGTACTGATTGGCTCCTGCTGCGGCCATAGGCTTGACCCATTGCTCAGGCCGAGACACCATCATGTGCATATCTGCAACATTCACACTGTCCCAATACTGTGCGGCACAACAATACAATAACAGTGATTGTTTTATCATTAAATCTCACCAAAGAACGGGTCTTGGCCTACTGACTTCCTCAAACACTCCACCATGGGATGGCCAAACGTGATGTTGGGTACAAAGTGTCTTAAAGAGGAAACAAAGAGAAACTTTTAGATTGCAACTGTTGTGCTCTTTATCTTGCATAAAAAGCTTACACTGACGTCTTACGTAAGTGTTGAGAAAGCTAAAAATGTCAAAACTATCACGGAGAAGTATAAGGCAATAACACTTTAAAGACAGTCTTGTAATAGTTTCGCACCCAAAAGGTTTTAGCCTTCCATTTAAACCAGTTACAAAAATATCGCCTGCCCGGCTTAACTTTTGACAAGCTAGGTTAGCTTGTTGATGTTAGCCAACTTTGGCTCTCAAGTACAGAGCTTGAAATTGGCTTGCTAGCAGCTAGCACGACAGGTAAACTATATGCTAACCAACTGACCCATCCATGACGTCCAGATGCAGGTAATCCGCCCCACACTCCATCATCCTCACACACTCGTTGCCCAAACAGGACAGGTCGCTGCTCAGGATGGACGGGCCAATCTTTGCACTGTAAGCCATGCTGTTAATGTTGTATTTCTCTGCATGCAGCCTGGCACCTAACAGGACAAGCTCGCCGTACCGTAAAGCTCAACTTCCGCTGATGACTTTCAAAATAAACTCCAAGGACGGGGAGCGAAACGTCTGGCGTCGTGTCGTGGAGAAATATTTAGCTAGGCAGCATAGACAAGCTTCGAAGATATTTAGGACATCATGCAAGTCTGTGTTTTATGGTAAGAAGAAGCTAGATAAACGTGTGACTGTCTTTAAGATATCTGTCTTTTCATTTGTGATATTCTTCCCGTCGATATATATCTTCAAAGTATGTATTATCGCATTTTTATGCTTAAACAAGCTTAAGGCAACTAGCCAACTTTTAATAAAGTACTAAAATTATGAATGAATAAAGACGTATTTTTTAACATCTTAACTTTTTTCCAAAACTTTCCTGTTTTGCTCTAAGTGTCAGTGGGTAGTTGATGACTTTCTCTCACATGTTTTGTTGTCACACTTCCGCCTTCAGGTTAAGACAATGTGTGCATTTTGACACTAGATGGCGCAGAGCTCATAGCAACGAGCTCCTACATATATTAGTGGTTTTTATCTGAACAGCAGAGGGCTGATTGGGAAAACGAAAGATCACACTAACAAAGCCTCTTAAAAAAAGAAGAAGAAAAAAATGGTTGAAAAAAAACTATAATAGTTATTTCCCCCACAATGTAATAAGTAGGTGCAACAATTTCTAGCAAACAAGGCAAATCCATTTCCTGAGACATCACAACAGATAATTATGCAAACACAAATTAGTAAATGGGCTGCACTTAGATAGCTCTGTTCTACTCAATTTGCACACTCAAATTGCTTTCTGACTGCAAGCCTCATTCACTCATTCCTCACACATATGCACACAAACACTTTTTCTATGCCTAAGTGCTTTGCCTAACATTCACACGGACTCGCATAGATGCATTGGTGGCAACTCGAGGTTCAGTATCTCACCTAAGGATACTTAAACACACAGACCAGGGGAGCCAAGGATCAAACCAATGGCCTTCCAATTAGTAGACGGCCTACTCTACCTCCTGATCTGCAGCTGCCTCAGTCACTTTAAGTAATTGGATGCTGCTGTAAAAAGTAATTGGATGCAGTAAATGGTGTAAAAAGGCCTGAAATTGTTAAGTTGTTTGTAACCTTTCTGAATTCTAATTGTTTAGCATGCTTTCTGCTCCTGTCTTTTTCTCTGCAATTGACTATTGCTTTATGGTTGAATCTCTCTTAGTCTGTCTGTGAAGAAAAGTTTGATTGATTATTATTGAAAAAGGCTGGCTTCCAAGTAAATGAAACAAACAACCCCCCCTCCCCCTCCCAAAAAAAAAACAAAAACAAAAACAAAAAACTAAATACATTTAAGTCTCCTAAAAACCTCCCACAGGACCTGACACCTGCATAGAAAACTTAAGTCTCCAATAATGTATTTACATATTACATCACATTTGGTATGCCCCCATTCATGGTTAGTTGGCACAAGTTGGTATAGAAGCTTAAATGAGTTATAATTCATCTCAGTTAACCTTTAGCTCCCTATTGTGTGATTTGTTTGTCACTTTCACCGTTCTGGATGCAGTCACCTAAAATAGTTTGAATATTTTTCCAGATGACTGAGTAAGCTGCTGTGATTTATAATGAGCAGAAAACTGAGCTGAGCCTCTCTTCAGCACTCTGGAAGCCACAAGAGTTGCTCTGTTATACCCAGATAGGCTCAACTGAATTTGACATTTAGGAGTTCTGGCCAAGTTTTTGCATTACCACTGCAGTGATGGAAATACTAGAGGCATGGCTTATCCTGATTGACAAGCGGTCATGATACACACAGATTCTAAGAAGGGCTCAGGCAGGATACATTTGTGCCGCAGAGAAGCTGGGGGCCTCAAGAAACTGAAGAAGGCATCACAAAAACGAAGCTTTGAGGTTTGAAAACCATATAATGGGCTGGTGCAGTTGTTGAAAGGGGCGTTTTATTGGTTGGCTCATACAACAGTCCTTCAGAGTTTTTCTCTGTGCAAAGTGTCTCACTCTCTCGAGCAGTTCTGATGAGAGAGGTGATTCACTGCAGCTCGTTAAGTGATTTAGAAAAAATTTAAATTTAGGAGTGCTTGAAAAGTCTCTTTCTACTTGGGTCACACTCAAGGTCAAACCACTGCCGGCAAGCCCAGTTGATGAATTTGTGTTTTAGGTAGAAGAGGCAGTCATTCTTTTTCCTGCAGCTGACCAAAACACAAAATGAAAGAAAAGCATTCTTACTTTTAAACAGCTTTAACACCATGCACCTACTTTCAGCCAACCATAAGCCTCTGTTTACTGGGGACACACACCTTTTTATGGTTAGGAGGAGGAGGGACTGCTGAGGAATGTGACTTGCAGTCATTTGTCGGATGTTTTCAAGCTGTACTTGGTCATTCTTGACGTATTCTTAAAAACAAAACAAAAAAAATTGAAAAATCAGCTTTGTATCAGCCGCATAATATCACATATTATCACATGCATATCAGTGATTATGCACTACATATAATGCAGTTTCTCAATAAGCATTTTGAGCAATAATATTATTTTCCCAACACATACAATGTTCATGTTGTCATATTGTCAAGTTTTTAAGATACATTGTAGTCATCTACAAAGCATGAATGAAGCCATGACCATGTTTGTTTGCTTATAATACCACGCCATCTCATCTTACCTACTTAACACTAAAGTGAGAGGGTGGACCTCTCCACAGACTTCAAAGCACAATTTATTTCAGAAAATCCTCAAATGCCTGTCTGTAGCCTCCTCTATATTTTCTACTTCTTCATGGTGAGTGATCTCAACGAGCTAGTGGATGAAAGTTCCCTTGTTATATGCGTTCCTGCATCTCACTTGCCTGTGAAGACTGTTAAAAAATGTCTTTTCAGCAGCACATCAGGACAATTAGGAACTGATGTGGATAAAAGCTGAAGACTAATCAATTCCATTCCCTGGTCTAGTGAGTCAGTGTGTGTCCGTCATATTTATAGTTGCCATTTTAAGAAATTTCATGGTTGGACAGTTACAGGAATTAATGTTCTTTGTTTTTCCCAGTAAACTTGCCTCACATCGGCATTCAAGGTGTCAACACTTTTTCAGTAAGTTGGCATGCGGCTTCATTGGCAGCAGTAATAACGATACGTCCCTGCAGATTAGGACTTTGGTGTTGAGGTTGCTAATTAACTGGCACCCAGCATTGTGTGTTCCCGAGCATGTCTGAACGTGTTTAAAGAGCTTAACAGTCTTCCGAGGTGAATCATGTACCAGAATTAATTATATACAGTAGCAAATCAGAGGCAACCTCAGCTAATGCCATCATACTGGTAACACAACATAATGGAGACAGCCTATCCTATAACAATTAATCATCTACAGGAGGGATGGTATGTTCATAAAAGAAGAAAAAGGCCCTGTGTTTGTGTTTTAAGTACTCTTCCAGATATCGTGTGTGCATGCACATTCAGCAGCACATATGCATGTTTACGCATAAGCTGGGTTTGTGACCCTTAACCCTCCATAATTAAAACCAGGAACACAAATGGTGACCATGCTGCTCAGTGTTTTATCGTTTTTCCTGTTCTGTTGTTGATTATTAAGAACTTGGTGCAACTCCAAACCTTTTATGTATTATCTTGATTGTAACCTTCCTCCTTCATCTCGCTAGGAGCCTGAACAAACAAACAGGAATTACCCTTTTTGTGATGGTCAGAAGGACAGTGTGGAACATATCTTTTTAGCCTCTCCCTTCCTTGGCTTTATGTCATCGTGGTTGGGGTCCATAAGTGGAAAGGGAAGGGTGGGGTGGGCGCTACCTCCCTCGGCTAGGTTAATGCTCCTGATCAACTTTGTTTCCTTCTTTTGTGTATGTATCTTAAGTTTAGACATGTTACAAGGATGCTATATGTGACATGTGGGCAAAGGTACATTAGAAAAACAGTGTATCAGACAAAAACAGCTTGAGTAATTCTAACAAGCTTCAAAGTCAATATTTGGTAAGACCACCTTTATTCTGCAGCACAGCCTGAGCTCTCTTAGGCAGGTTTCTTCTCATTTCTTTATTTTTTTTGCCTGTCCCGTTTGGTTCTTTTGCCATCAGAATTATTGTCTGAAGGCGAAGAAAGATGCCCAACGGATTTACTTTACCAAATTGACCATCCCACCCTTGCCATAATGGTCTATTTGATTCACCTTTTATTGTTTATTTTATTTATTTTTTTATTTTCACTTGCTAGATACGGGACAGACGTGAATGAGGAAAAGAAAAGGGAGAAAGGAAGAGGGGGGAAAAACAGCGGAGAAGAGGGATGGGGATAAAGGGCAAAAAAACAAAAACCAACTAAATAAGCAGACAAAAAGAAAAATACATATAGCAATCACCTGGATCACCTGTTGAGAAAGAAAAAAGAAAACAAGCAGAAGAAAACGAGAGCAATACAATAAACAACATCACAATGATATATGGGAATATAACCGTAAATACTAAATATTAAACATTATTGTGCAGCACGTAATATCGACAGCGCACAGTGTGCTTTGAGGTAGGAGCCAAAAAGGGTGTAGTTTGTGTGTGTGAGCACCCGTGTGTACACCTGTGAGCATGGACGCGCTTGTTTTTAAAAGGTTCCTTCATGTAATGATCTGCTAGAGGGTGTGGGGAGCCACAGCCCCGTCCTCCAGGGCATGAAGCAGGTATGGAGGAGATCAAGACTCCAGACATTCAGAGGCCCCCAGAACACAAGAGACCAAGGAAGACCAACAGAGGGGCAGCTGAGCCACTATCCCAGAAAGAGCTGAGGAGAGTCCCAGATGAGGGGTCACTCAGCAGCCGCGGAGCAGAAGCCAGGGGGGGTTGCAGTGACGTGCCCGTGAGCTCCGCCAGCAGCCAGCTGTGCCACAGTGACCGAGCCCCAGGCCGAGAGGCCGAGGGCACCCCACCCCCGAAGTCTTCTCATTTCTTTAAGCTGTCTTCAGGAATAGTTCTCATTTCAAAGCTCTTGTCTTGATGTATGCTGAGTCAACCAGGTAAGGAAATCCCAAAAAGTTCATCCTGTTCATCTGGACATAGCATTTCATCACCCATCCAAGTGATAAATCAACTTTTTGGATCTTTTGTTCTATTTTCTGTCAAGATGATCTCACACTGCTTCAGTAATTTTGAAGTCTGTGCTCTGGGGACGCCTATCCATGGCTGACGGTGTTCCATTGTGTGTTTTTCTGTCCAGGTATGCTTTTATTGCATCAGTGCAGTGTGTTTGGGATCGTTGTAATGCTGAAAAGCAAAACTATTACCAATCAGATGATTTCCAGTTGGTATTAAGTGGTGGAAATGCTGATGGTATTCTTCTGCATTCAAAATTTCATCCATTTTGACAAGAGCCCCAAAACGATCCATCCATCCATCCATCTTCATCCGCTTTATCCGGGGCTGGGTCGCGGGGGCAGCAGCCTAAGCAAAGAGGCCCAGACCTCCCTCTCCCCAGCCACCTCCTCCAGCTCGTCCGGGGGAACACCAAGGCGTTCCCAGGCCAGCCGAGAGATATAATCTCTCCAGCGTGTCCTGGGTCTGCCCCGGGGCCTCCTCCCGGTGGGACATGCCTGGAACACCTCACCCAGGAGGCGCCCAGGGGGCATCCTTGTCAGATGCCCAAACCACCTCAGCTGGCTCCTTTCGATGTGGAGCAGCAGCGGCTCTACTCTGAGCCCCTCCCGGATGGCCGAACTTCTCACCCTATCTCTAAGGGAGAGGCCAGCCACCCTTCGGAGGAAGCTCATTTCCGCCGCTTGTATCCACGATCTCGTCCTTTCGGTCACTACCCACAGCTCGTGGCCATAGGTGAGGGTAGGGACGTAGATCGACCGGTAAATTGAGAGCTTCGCTTTTACACTCAGCTCCCTCTTCACCACGACGGACCGGTGCAGCGTCCGCATTACTGCAGCTGCAGCCCCAATCCGTCTGTCGATCTCCGGCTCCCTTCTCCCATCACTCGTGAACAAGACTTGAACTCCTCCACCTGGGGCAGGAACTCATCCCCGACCCGGAGTGGGCACTCCACCCTTTTCCGGCTGAGAACCATGGCCTCAGATTTGGAGGTGCTGATCCTCATTCCCGCTGCTTCACACACTGAAGCCAACAGAACCACATCATCCGCAAAGATCAGAGATGAGATTCTGAGGCCACCAAAGCGAAAGCCCTCCGCCACTTGGCTGCGCCTAGAAATCCTGTCCATAAAAATTATGAACAGAACCGGTGACAAAGGGCAGCCCTGGCGAAGCCCATCACCCACCGGAAACGAGTCCGACTTATTGCCGGCAATGCGAACCAAGCTCTTGCAACGGTTGTATAGGGATCGAATGGCCCGTAGCAATGGGCCAGACACCCCATACTCCCGCAACACCTCCCACAGGACACCCCGAGGGACACGGTCGAATGCCTTCTCCAAGTCCACAAAACACATGTAGACTGGTTGGGCAAACTCCCATGCACCCTCAAGTATCCTCGAGAGGATGAAGAGCTGGTCCAGTGTTCCGCGACCAGGACGAAAACCGCATTGTTCCTCCTGTATCCAAGGTTCGACTAGCGGACGAACTCTCCTTTCCAGCACCCGTTTGGCAGCCCCAAAACGACTGGCTGAAAATCACAACAGTGATTTTACAGACGGCTGTAGACACTCACTGTCATACATGTCGTCTCACATCCTGTTATATAATAACAAAAATTTAAGCAAAAGGATTAATCACTACATAAGACCTGTTGCCACAGATTCACAGTCCAGTTGTTGTGCATTTTGGCATACCTCAGCCTTTTCTCCCTTTTTCCCTTCAGTAAGACTGACTTCTTGACAGCCACCCTTCCACTGAGACCATTTTAAACGATGTCTTTGGCCTTAAAATTATGTGTTTGTGCAACAGGCTATTGTAACAAAGTGCCTAAAGATACAATTTAAAATTGGCTCTTTGCTAATAATAAGTCTGTTATTGTAGACATAACACTGGTTCCCTTGAGTTTGGTGCCTTTTTATGCTTGAATGATTCATAGGTCAGTGTTAAGTGGCTTAACAAACAAAAACATTCATCTGAAAATGGTCAGGTACAAAGACCGGACTAAAAATAGTGAAAAAGCAGCCAATATTAGAAGCTCAAGACCACTTTAAAAATGACCAAAAAGTCTGGCTCCTTGGGAAAAAAAAAAGAAAAACAGAAATGAGGGGTGTGCACAGGATTTTATTTAAACAGCATCACCCGGCATACGTCATGGTTTGTATTCTTTGACCTCGGCATGTGTGCCCTGACCACAGCACACTTCCTAGCACTAGTGGCAAGCATAAAACAGTAATTGCCTGTGAAAAACCCCCCTCTAGGGAGAAATGCAATCTTCCTTGAGTCGTAATTTAGTGCTTCATGCTGGACTTGTCACTTCAAAAGACCAGAAGTGGGAGCATATTTTTTAAAAATAATAGCATGGGGTTATAGGAGAATAAAAACGCATTTATAGAGAATATTTTTGGTGATTTAATATCAGTAGCCCACAGAGAGGTTAATCTAAGCAAAGATCACCTCCTGACTTCATAAAAAAATGTAATCCACCTGATTTAATCTTTCATATTTGAAGTCTGGATGCAACAAAACACTGCCAAGTTTAATATTTTCCCTCAGTGTGTGCCTGCAGAGTGCAGGGGTTTGGTTTATGAAAACTGTAAATCCACTTCTAATAAGAATGCTTTCCAAGATCAGTCCTATACTATATGAGCATTCCTTTCTTCTTCTAAAAAGGTACACGGTCCTGAATTTAGTGTGCCAACTTGTCCTCCAGTTCTTCATAAAGCAACTTCTTTTTGTATCCATATTCTGCAAAAACTGTGAATTGTGACTATTTTCTCCTCTGTTGGAAACAGATTAAATGTTAAAAGGAACATCAGCTGCTAAGCATGACTCAACTGTGGAGAAAACTCTTTGGCACTGAGCATCCATTTCCTTTGGACAAAATAAGCTTATTGTGAAAAATATTTGAGAACCATCACTATTGCATGATTTAAATGGGAGGATGGATTCTGACCCCATCTGGTGCCTTGAACAGCTGCTGGACCCACTGTGGAGCGTGCTAAAGAGCCAAGCTGTTTAGACAAATTCGCCCAAATCCTTTTTTCTCAGTGAGGAGCAATTTAGGGATTTCAACTGCAGCACAGGGGAAAGGTAAGAAAAAAGAGTGAATATATGCAGTTATGTGTGTGTGTGCAAGTTCAACCACTTGTTCACATCTTACGCGGACGCAGACGCTAACTGTCTGTGACATTTTCTCTTCCTGTCGTTCAGGTCAAATGCTCTCCTGACAGGATTTTGACTAGGATGGCTCTCCAGGGAGGAGAGCAGTAAGTGAACTATGTCAAACTGCCTAAAACAATCATTTGTGAATTTTGCTACTTTAGTGGTGGAAAAAAGAGCAAAAAATATAAAAAGTTTTTAAACCAAAAACTGTCTTCAGAATGTTCTAATGATCAAAAGTATTCACTTTGAGGGAAAATGGTATTTTCAATGTTTTACAAGAAGCGGAATAAATTTTAAGACTTCAAGATTTTATTTTGTAATATTTGGAAACAATTTATAAATTAAAAAAATATAACACATTAAAACATAGTGTGGATCTGAACTGGGCCTAGAAATCAGTATAATTACCTCAACATAAAACTATAAAAACTATTACTAATATAACCAACTATAACAACGGTCTTCACTGCCAGCTCTTAGGCAAGCTTTCTTGTGAATTCTCTCCGTAGTCTTTGGGGAAAGTTCTCCAGTCTTCTTGATGGACATTCCAAAACTCGTCTTTGGATGTTGGCTGCTGTTCACGCTATTTTGAGAACATTTCAATCCGGGCTCTAGGGAGGCCGATCCATGACTGATAATGTTTCATTGTGTGCTTTTTCTACCCAGATGTGCTTTTACTACCCTTGCAGTGTGTCTGTAATGCTGAAAAAATAAGCTGCTGCCAATCAGAGTCTTTCCAGATGGTATATCATGGTGGATCAAAATCTGATGATACTTTTCTTGGTTCCAAATTCCATTAATTTTGACAATTTCCATCATGTTTTACAGATGGCTGTAGACGCTCGTTGTGGCACCGGTCTCCTGCTCTCCTCCTCCAAACATAGTGACAATGATTTGAACAGAAAATTTCACATTTGAATTGATCTCTCGGTAAGACCTGTTGCCACTGATTTTCAGTTCAGTTCTTGTGTAGTTTGGCATACCTCAGCCTTTTCTCCTTCCTTCCCTTTATTTAAAACAGCATCTTGACAGCCACTGGAGATGGGTCAGTTGAAGGGCCAGATGCATCTTTCAGGTCCTGTTTCAGGTTTTTGCTGGATTTTTTTCTTTTTCTGAAAGTCATGGGCTTCAGGTAGCATTCATCTACTGTAGCTACATTTTTTAGACCTAACGTCTTGGGGGGGGGGGGGGGGGGGGGGGGGGGTTACTTTACTTGTCCAGTTTCTTAAAATTGTTGAAGGACACATCATATATATATGCCAAGTGTTCAGCTAACAGCTCTTTGGAAATCACCTTGTTGGTGGAAAAATGCTATTTTATAGTAATGTGTGATCTTTGGCATTTTTCATGGATTCAACTAAAGAAATGAGAACAAATTATATGCTTTTATGAAAGGCTGTTTGTAACAAAGATATAATTTGAAAATTGTTCTATGCTAAGTTGTCTGTTATGTGTAGACACAACACTGGTTCATCCTTTGAATTAGGTGCCTGGTTTTTTTTTTTTCTTGCATGATTCATAGGTTAGGGAAAACATTCCTTTAAATCCTAAAGGTACAAACACTGGACTGAAAATGAGTGTTGCAGCCAGTGTTGGACACATATTGCTCAAGACCACTTTAAAAAAAAATAGCAAGAGCGTCTGGTTATAAAGAAGAGTTGGTTCAAAGGCTTTTCCACAGTACTGTACATAAGCAAAAATAAACGTATTCATATGCAGAAGCCAGAAAACTAAAGGGAAAATCCAATAAGCCTCTCAAAGTCACCAACTTAAGTAGGTGATAATATATTTATCTCTTCTAATATTGGTGTACTTTTTACTTATGACTCATCTAACACTGATAATTTCACTTAATGTCAGGATCTTTCTGATGTACCTAATGCTCATCCCTTTCAGTCACTGACACTTAATGCCAGGTTGCAAAGTAAAACATTCAAGCCTTTCTCTCCAGATTCACCACAGTTTATTAATCCTATCTTTAGTCAGTTAATCTCATTGAGATCAATACCTCTTTTGTATGAAAGATCATATTTAAAAGTCACACATGGCAAAGAACAGACAGATCCTTTCTCAAATCCTTAGGTCTTAATGTTTCATAGGGCAAGTAAGTAAATGAAATGAAACCATACCGCTGTCTCTCTCTGTACATTCAGCTGAGAGGGAAAGTCCAAAGTAATTACATGAAATGTATGATAATAAGTCTCCAGATACACTTCATCAACAATGATCCTTGTCAGTGTAACAACATGGATTTCTGAGTCTTCAGCTTGGCATTGTAAGAGCCAAGCACCATTATCAGGGGAAATTGCTTTACGTTCCATTAGAAAAGAAGAGGGCTATGTGAATGGCTCTATGGACTCACACACACACATACACATACACACATCCTGACAGAGTGTTGTCCCACTGTCCAATTAACCTCACACAGGGAACGGACGGAAGTGAGAGCAGGAGCGTGATGGGTCAGGACCTCCTGTAGGCACACAGACCTTTAAGAGCACTTCACTGACGTTTCCACAATCCCTGTGTTTTCATTCAGCCTCTAGATATCCTTTCAGACATTTTTTACCCTTCTTTTATTCATTTTTTTCCCTGCTGCTGGTTGGCAGCATAAAAGGCTAATATTGACTTTACTGACGTATCTTTGTTTGGCATGGGAACGCTTGAGGCTTTGGCTGCTGCTGGCCTCTTTGAGTGGCTTACCAGAGAGGCCTGGCAGAAAGCCAGCATGTATAGCAGCTAATAATGGACTCTGCTACGCTGGTCTGCTCATCACATGAGAGAAAAGCGAGGAGAAAGAAACAGCTATATTTGAACAGGACAGGAAACTGTAATTTGGATTATTGCATGTGCTCAGCACTGCGATAAAAGTGAATAATGTTGTACACATTGCTATCCATAAAAGCCAAATAATAATAAAAAAAGTATATATATTTAAGAGCATCTGGCTTCCTAAAGGCTGCTCCGAGCAAACACTAGAGAACAGCTTCTTAGGGGAAAGTGCTTTATGTTCTTTTTCTGCCAGGAAACATGCCACGACACTGAGAAAGTAGAAAAATATGTCTTGAAATTGAAGAGCAAGGATCAACGGGCACTATTCCAACAGGTTTCATGAGCAGCTTCATCAACAGAAACGGAGGCACGAAAGGGAGTTCCACAAATCCACATGAGCCTTGACAAATAGTTTTTTTTCACTAATGCAGAAACTATCTGAGAGACAAATAGAAACACTGGCAGTTTTGAAGAAGATCCACCCAGCAATGAAATGCAGCAATGTAACAAATCAAGGCTGTCTTTCAGGCTGTGACTGGGTGTTCCCTCTCTGTGTTATATAAAGTCTACCACTGGAAAATTAAAGCTGTTCATTGGGTTCATCAGAGTGGTTTTTCCTTGAGTTAAATAACCAGTCCTGTGGGTAACTGTTTAATTAACTTATTTTTATCGCAGAAACATGAATCATTAAAGTTTGCCTTCCAAACCAATAAACTGCAAGTTTTAAATTGGGATTCTGTGGAAATTGACTATAATATTGTCCAAAAATACTGTGAGAAATGTCAGTGGATTTCAAATAAACAGTGCACTTTGGTTTTCTTGCTGAGCACCAAGGCGATGAACACAAAGGACCGACAAAGCACCAAAGCTGTAGCTGCCTGCTGCTAATGACTGGCTGTGGTTTTCCTTTGATTTGGCTCCAGCTGAGCTGCTGCAGGTTATGAAGGTCATAAATATCAAGCTGCAGCCACAGGGCAAATAGCCCGTAGACATGAGAAAACGGCTAGCTCGTCTTTGTCTGGAGGCAAAATCCCATCCATTGAGCAAAAGCTGTGAAAATATTCTTTCAATCTATAATTTATAAGCTGCTAAATATAAAAACAGTGTATAAGAGGCCCAGCTTCAAAACGGAGAGCTGGTTAGACATCTAAAAAGGCAACGTGGAAGAGATTCAAAGGTTAAAATTCATGCCTTAGGATGCGTTGTAGCTTTGAAAACTGTTGTTTGAGCCCCTCATCAAAGTTGCATGCTTACGTGTCCTTTAGCAAAATACTGAGCTCCAGAATTGTGTGACAGGAAAAGAACCGTATTTGTATAAATCCTTGTGTGGGTCAAATGTATAATATACTGTAAATGCAGGCTGTTTACCTAAAAGAAAAAAAGTAAGTGCAACAGAAAATGCAGCACTAATACTGTATTCAGTCCTCATTTGAACTTGGACAACTAGATTCCTCATGGAATTAATTTGATCCAAACAAATACTCGTTTGTTTTGGGAAAATGTTTGTTTGCTCGCTTATGGGGATAGCGTAGCATTTTAATTTGCTTTCTTGTTGCATGTTAACATAATCAAAGATACGATAAGAGACCACACACGTTCTGTGGTGGTTTCCTAAAGACTTGTTGGCTGTAAACAAACAACAGATTTATTCAAATTTAAGTCTTTACTGTTCCTACATTTAGTGTCCTTTGCTGTTCAGTAACAAATCGGAACAAACAGAAACGGCAGCAGTAACAACCACAAGGCTGTCGGGAACAACCTGAGTTTATCTTGCTCCCTATCTGCAGTTGTCTTGACAGTCGAGTGAATTTTAGTTGTGCATTCCTGTGGTATTAAGGCACTCACGGATCCCTGGCAGGAATTTCCCTCAGCCTTCTCTTCTGTTTCTTTCTGCTGTGTCCCTGCCCTGCTTGTGGAGGTGAGAGAAAGTTCATCCACATAAAATCTGAAATCTGAAAGAGCATCTCTAATTTTCATATCCAGTGTTCCACTTCCTGGGTGTGTATGTATGAAATGCTGTATGTATGCGAGTGCGTGTGTGTGTGTGTATGTGTTTAACAAAACCATAAAGAAACAGGATAACTGTTCTATGGTATTGACCAACGGGAGTATTGGTTTACTTCCAGACAAAGGATACAAGAAACCTGTGAATAACATTTTCATAAAACACCAGAAAAACAAGAGTTGATTCATGTCATCGCCTTGGCAGCACCTCTGTGTTCCGCAGTGGATTCTTTTGTTATTTTTCTACCAAAGATGAGCTCGCCACCAGGGCCAATTTTCAGCTTTCTGTCCAGAGCTGTCTTCAAGCCATGTTCCCCAGATGATTTATGGGTAAATGTAGACTACAATCAATATCACCTTGACTCTGTAAAGATGTGTGAAATTTTCCATGATGGGCTGATATTTTCAGAAACGACAAAGATCGGGAAAATGAAGACACGGGTGCGACGATTTCCTGCTGCGTCCTTCCTGAGATGAGGTGGTGGGCTATCATGTCCAGATGTTTTTCCAGGTTACAGTGGACACTGTGATACATTCCCTCTGTGCATGACATCTTTCCTTCCATGTGTAGCGCAGCTGCAAACTTCATGGAAATGACGAATTAAATGACTTCACTCGTAAAAGCCTTTTGTTATCGGCTAATGTTAGCGCTGGTTTAACATGTTTGGGAGCTCAATTTGACATTAAATGAGATGCTAGTTTTGGCTTAAAATGAAATGTAGCTTCTTCTGCCAAAACTGAACAGCAGCTAATTCCTCTGAATTCGTTTTAGCGCAAACAAATGCTAAACTAGAAGAACGGGCAGCCACCTGTTGATCAAACCTGCCGCATTCCTACTGTTATAGCTGTCGTCAAGCTTTTGAGGAAGGTACTGCCCACTGTTGCCTCTCATGCATAACAACAGAAAAGAATTGAGTCACACTTCCTGAAGCTTTTACACATCAGATGTGTAAAATTTACACCAATGACCGGGTGATTTTCCTGGACGACTTTTCTGATGCGAATAAACAGATCTGACCAATCAGCCCACTGCATTTGGCACCAAGTGCAGCTCAAACCACCACCAATACCCACAAACAGTAAAATAGTACTATTTTATTCTAGACACAGAGCTAGACACTGCTTAAGGTCAATTGGCTCTCTGGATTTAAGTGTTTTCAGTCGTATGACCACGAGTGTGTATAATAGCCATGAAGTCTGCCTTTACAAAAGGGCCATTTAAAAGGACACTGAATTTAATCATGGTGCTGTAATGTAAAGTCAAGAGAGCAGGGTCACGAGTGCTGGGGCGCATAGTGCGTAAACCTGCCGAACCTCCTCTCGCACTGACATTAGCACAAAATGTAGTTGGCCCAGTACTTTTTTTGACTGTAGACGTTTGTTTTATGGTTTTTTTTTACCGGATCAAAATCATCATTATCTTTGCAACATGCACAGAGGGACAAGGTGTTTATGGAAAAAAATAGTCTGGAAACTGAGCATTCACTACTTTTCAAGCACAGTAAACAGCTGTTAAAGATGGACGCTTGACAAAATCCAAAACAGAGCTGAATGTGTGTTGACATGTTCACCATATCAAAGGTATCACGCATATGTGAAGTCTTCTGTGAGGCCTTCACATATGCGAGCAGTGTTATGACTCTCTTTGGTCTACAGTGTCTTTCGACTTCTTAAATGTTGACATAATCAGGCTCCAGAGGCTGATTAGGGTTATTTGCGCACTTCTGCTTCTGGTTTATAAGTCAGCAGTATGTCCCAGCAGAGCCACTGGACTGTGACACTACTTTCATCACCACAGCAGTCGTCACTGTCACAGTTATTTGATTGGTTCTTGTGCGTCACAGCATTCAGCACTCCTGGTACGCATTCCCCACATGGAAAAGGAATAGAAAAAAAAGAATTAAAAACATTAAACTAATAATAACTTTGCCATTAATTCTGAATATTTATGTTCTATTTCCAAGTCTTCATAAGACTTGGGCTGTATGTGTCACTACATGATTAACTAAACAGGGGCTCCTTTCAGATTTTTCTCATGCAACATTATGTTTACTTGATTCATACTTAATTCATTCTAATCACGTTGCATGAGAAAAATGCAAAAGAGGTCACATTCACATTAACCCATAGTTTTTTTCTAGTTTTTTTTCTCCATATGGTTCTGTTCAGAGGTTTGAGTTTTCATCAGGCAGCATGTGGCAGCTATGCCAAGACTCAGCTGACTAACTAAGAGTGAAAGAAATCAGTGACAGTTTATGTGAAGTCTCTCACAACTTCTGGAAATGACAGCACAGACAGGACCTTAAAACACAATGATATTAGAGGGAAGCGAGAGCTGAATGTGACTTTGACATTGTCAGATTTCCCAGTTGTCATTGACTGAATGTAACATGTGGTTTTATTGACGACGGGCTAAAGAGGGGAAAAACTGGCTCTCCTCTGTCACCACTCTGGACCAGTGTTGTATGAGCTTCCTAGCAAGGCATGGGTTATCATCCAAACTGTGATGCAAGTATTCCAGAAATCAGTAAAAGAGAACTGTACTGCCAAAATCTTCTAGTTCTCATCCAGAAAACAAAGACTTGGACACTTTTTAAAGTATTGGGTGCTTCCCTTTCTTTTCTCCAGAACTCATTCATTATGTGTTGCATGAATTCAACAAGATACTGGGAACATTCCTCAAAGACTCTGGTCCATACTGACACTAAAACATCAAACAGCTGCAGCTGATTTTTCAGCTGCACATCCATGATGCAAAACCTCACATTGCGGTTAGAAATGGGTGCACATGGTCAGCTGTCGCACGTGTTGTGCGTTCAGAGATGCTCTTCCCTAGTATATTGAGTGGTTATTTAAGTTATTGTTGCCTTCCTATCAGCTTGTAGCAGTCTGTCCAATCTCCACTGATCTCTGGCATCAACATGGCATTTTTGCTTAGAGAATGGCTGCTCACTGGATATTTTCTCTTTTTTGGACCATTCTCTGTAAACCCTAGAGATGGTGGGAAAGTCCCAGCAGATCAGCACTTTGTGAAATACAAGCCTGTCTGGAACCAACAACCGTGTCACATTCAAAGTCACTTAATTCACCTTTCGTCCCCATTCGGATGTTCACTTTGAATTTCAGCTGGTTGTCTTGACAGTGTCTGCATGCCTAAATGCTCTGAGTTGCTGCCATGTGATTGGCTGATTAAATATTTACATAAATGAGCAGTTGTACCTAACAAAGCGGCCAGTCAGAGTATATAAAGCTGTTTCATTAACCTAAGACCATGCACCCTGCCAAGAACCATGTCATGGGAACACGGCCATAACAAGTCAACTTGTGAATTAAAGATAAAGTTGTTGTGTGGAATCACAAATCTGTAATTTGACAGAGCTATTCACTTCCATATCTTCAAGCTGACGTAAAACTGAGCCTGTTACTGTGAGAAAATGTAAACTGTGCCGCCATGTGTTTTCACCTGCTACGTGACATGCATGCACATATTTCCAGACAAGCACGCATGGGTGCCTGCACCTTTACACCCTCAAATGTCCAGACACACATATACTCAGGCACATCTGTAAAACCCACAAGTCCTGATTAATGAGTGTAGAATTTAAAAGAATCGGTCTAAGTCTTTGTGTTTCTGTTTCTATTACCAGGCCACCTACTCAGCACTATTTATACAGTGTGCTGCTAACATAATCCGCATAGCGGGAGAAGAAAGAGTCTGGAGAGAATGGGTTGAATGTAACGGAAAAATGTATGAAGATTTAATTAAGGGGAAATCATTACATGGGTGAGAGGAAAGGGAGGGAGCTGAACTATTTTTAAAGCCGGGAACCTGTGTGTGACTGTAAGTGACCTGTGTTTTATGTTTGTTTGTATTTGGGCGCCCCAGCTGGGCTGGATCGGCTTAGTTGCTTGTGTGCCTCATCCATGGAGCCCCAGTGGGAGGCCCAAGTTGATGGATGATGCCTGGAAGCTCAGAAACTCCAGTGTGTTCACAGAAGAGCTGTATGAGGAACTGCTAGACAGTTACAGGTGGTCGATGCTTTAGAGTTTACATGCATGTGTACATGAGTTTGGGTGTACATGTTTATTGATGGCTGTTGTGCTTTAGGTGTTATTCTAGCATTACTGATTAGACAGGCATGTGAAGGAAAGCTGTTTAATACTGTAGCAGAAAGCAGTGAAACACACACCTACACAGCCTCCTCCCTTAAATGTGTTTGTTCAACCCCCCCTCACCTCCTATAGAGTTACAAACCATATACCAAGTGTAAGGCCAGGATGGGAAGCTCAGTTTGGGTTGCAGTCTTTAGCCATGACATTTCAACCTCAGCGAAAATGTTCATCCATCAACCTACAGCATAGACAGGTATACGGTTACATACCATGAAATGTATGACAAAATGTGATTCCCACAAAGCCATCTCTATTTGGAAGATTTTTAGATAACTTACAAACAAAAGTACAAATCTTGATCCCTTGTTTGTTTTTGGCTTGTTTGTATTTTGGTGTTTTTTGTCATTTCCGTCTTCATGTTCTTGAATGAAAACTGATTGGTAACTTTTTGACTGTAAACCCCGATGATACTAAAAAATGTCCAAAGCCATGCAGCTCTGTGAGATTGTGCTTCAAAATAGCTAAAACTAACTACTGTTTTCTAACAAACTCACAAGCTAGAAGCTAGTAGATAAAATATCCACTTTTTCTCCAAGTGTCGGCACCATTGTCAGAGATTAGGGGAAAAACAGATCAGATTCTGGATGTGGAAATGTATGGGTTCCAGTCCCACCTAAATTGTGTAAAATGCTAAATACTAAATAAGTACAACTAAGGATAAGACAAGAATGCAACAGTTAAGTACAAACATGAAGTGCATTTCCTCCTTAATAGTAGGCAAACTCGTGGCAAATACTAAACTTTCATGAGTGAGTTAAATTACGAGACTTCTAAGTCTACTGAGAGATATAAAAGCCTAACCCAGCTGTCATCTTTTAGATGCATCCCTACTCCAACACAGCCTAATCAAAGGGTTGGATTACTTCTTCAGCATGCCATCAAGTTTGGCAAAGGCCAATTTGATGGCAATTTTTTGTTTGATTCAGGTGTGTCGGAACAAGGATGCATCTAAAAGCTGCAGGACAGTAGCTCTCGAGTACTGGAGTTGGACAACCCTGCCCTAGACAAATATCCAGTCTGTGAGAGGCCTAACAACATAGAGACATTTGCACTCACAAACCAATTAAGAATCAAAACTTAATCTAACCCCACTTCTTTGGACTGTGGGAGAAAGTCAGAATAAGTAGAGGAAACACTAGAGGAACACTCTGGCCTGGTGGTGGAATTGACTCATGACCTTTTTGGTGTGAGGCAACAGTGCTAGCCACCGCACAACTGCTCATGTAGAACAAGGACTTCCCATGTAGAATAAATAGGTACTAAAACAGGATTTAAAACATGAGCACTGTAATGCATAAGTAATAAAATAAGATTAAAATACAGTTCATAAATACAAACTATATGGTAATTACCTTTAAAGGATATTTTCTTCTTTTAGTGCATAGACATTTCATTCTGAAACCATTTAGTGAACCATCCGTTTATAAAGATGACCAGCCTCAGATGTACTCAGACAAATAAAATGTCTCACTGTTTCCACATTACAAAGAAATGCTGCAATAGTGAATCAAAGAACATGTCATCACACCACAGTCTAAAAAATAAATGTGTAACCATTTCTATAGGAAGGCTGTAAAACTCAAACATTCAGACGTCTAGCTCTGATGAAATGAACAAGTCTTACTCTTTCTTTACCCCCCGTTTCTAATTTTCAGTGAGCCTGTTGAGGCCCTCAGGCCATGTGTTTAACATCCGTGGCCTAGATGATTTCTTTGAGGAACAACCCCAACACTTGTTACCGTGATACATTTTCCAATCAGCACTAAAAAAGTACAGCTGAAGTTAAGGAGACTGTCATTAGTTAGTCACAAACTTGCATTTCAGCAACAGACATAAAGAGAAGAGTGAAAGAGGCTGAAAATGAAACTTCCCTGATATAAATTATAGTCATTTTCATGCTTTCATTGCCAGACATGAAACTGAGGGGGTTTCCACTAAAATGAGCAAATCTCAAAATCTTTCTCCACCTCATTGCTGTCATACTTATGGCATTTTTTGGCTCCCAGCACCAAATCATGACTGTTTGATGCTTTGTGTTATTAAAGTAATATAATTAGATCATGGAGCAAATGATCACACAGAAAGCAGCGGGGTTGTTTTCTCTGTGTCTTCGTGTTAAATAAATCTTCATTGTCTACCAGCCTTGCCTTATCTTTTAGCTGAACTTGAATTTGTTGGACAGCTCTCCTGTCAGTTTAGAAACATTATTGCAAGATAAACTCTGTGAAAGGTTCCTGCTGTTTTCTGCCTCCTGAACAGGGACGATTTACCACATCTATGCCACAACTTCACGCTCTTGATGTTAGAGACGGGAGTTCCTTACGGGTTTCTCCTACAGCTCTCCCTTTCAAAGTTCCTTTTGGAACAATACAATAGCTGCAGCTGTGACAACAATGGCGACTTGAAGGAAATAAAACCAGCAACTGATACACTGAGCAACTCATGACCAGTGCGGGGGGTAAAAGGGGGCAGAGGGTGAAAAAAAAGCTTGTTTAGCTTCTGAAAATCTCCGGCTCATATCTGAATGCCAAGAGGGAAATACAATCCACTGCGTGTTTTCATTTGGTCAATTGTGTGGGTGAATGCTGAAATTTGGTGTCACGCAGGGTGTGTCAGTGCTCAGTTTCCCCACCTTAAACCACCCTCACTCCCAGCCGGAAACTACAACTTCCTTTCCCATTCATCTCAGTCTAATTTTGTTTTATTTCTCAGGAGCCATTTTACAAACTCATTTGTTAAGCTACATAAAAGCATCTCGAGCCCCGTGAAACCAAGCTTAGGAAAACAGTGGCGAGGAAACTCTCCTTTTCAGACAAAGAGACGGATTAAAGAAACAGCCGTCACTTATTGTAGGTATTGAGGTTATTGTACTGGGGCCAGCTGCAGCAACCCTCTACCACAATGAGACGCAGACGTTTCACAGCCAGAACCTGGGCTGGAACCTGCATGGAAACAGCCGAAGGTAGCTGACTGTGTTTTTTGTGGTTGACTACTCATTATGAATTCCTTCTTTTCGCGGCAGGGTACACGACATAAATCACAAGTTGCTCGAGCTAGAGGGAACTTACAAGCAAAACAACATAATGGAGAAAGAGTTGAGTGAGTTCCAGGGAGGCAGTGGAGGTTTCACTCCTGCGGGGGCAGTAAGTGGGGTGTTATGGAGGATGACGAGTACCTCTCATTTCAGCCAAGACGCTGCAAGGTGGCTGTTGAGTGACACGCAGACATTTGTATTCACCTCAGGGTGTAAATTTTGTGCATGTGTGTGTGTCAGTGATGGTTTGAGAAACTCCCTGAAAACTGATACCATGCAGAGTCTATCTGTCTTACTATCCAGACAAGAAGAAAAAGGGAGCAGATAGGGAAGGAGATGGAGATGTTTTTCTTTCTTTTTCGGTGACAGACAGGCATAAACACATCATCAGTGACAGGACGCGCTGAACTAACATGCGATGTAAAATGACATGTCAGATAGTTAATGGGTAAAGACTGAGAAATAACATTTCCAGGGAACATAAACCCGGCAAAACTTCGATAAAGCACACAGACCATAATTCCTTGTAGCCTGCTGGCAGGACCTTTCGTTTCAAGTCTTTGTTCTTGTTGTGTTAACTGAAACTGTCAACACCTTTTACAAATACAAAGCTTTTTTTCTGCTAAAACAATACTATATACAGTATAGCAGGTACAGGGAATGAGCACATCCAGTTATTAATTCCTGCAATCATCTTCATCCCGCCCCTTGTGATTTTTTAGAAGATGAGCCACTTGGGAATATTGCTTTACATGCACTTCCTATAAGAATTCAGGTGTTCTAATGACATTTAATAATTCCCAGAGAAAACTGGGATAAGCTGAATAACACGTTTGGTAACGCGCACGCTGTTGCGCGGTGCACGCTGTGTAGTTTTGTAGTCTGTGGTGAACCGAGGTGGGGCGGGGGTTGTTCAAATAATACATTTCACCTTGGGTTAGAATGCGGTAATGAGAATATCAGAATGCAGGCATACTGAAATGCTATTGTGTGCTGAATTAATGTGTGACTGGCAGCTATAGTTTGGGGGATTTCCAGATTTTCACCAAGCTCCAAATTTGTAAGGAAGACCTTACGTAGACCTCGGTTTTATATACTTTGCAAAGCCAAAATAAGCCATTATTCCGATGGATGTGGCGTGCCTCACAAAGAAACAAAGGCAGAAAGAGGAGGCAGCAGCGAGTTTATGAAGCTTATTAAACTGAGTTGTAGTGCAGTGATGTTATGTGGGCTCGACTGGGACGCCCTGCTTTTGTCTGAAAAAATAACAGGCGTGTTTATTCAGTGGCATGCCAGAGTCTGACCCCAGACAGGAACCAAAGGAGGACGTTTGCCTGCTCAAACATCATCACAGACAAAACATCACACGCAGCCAAAAGTTTGCCATGTGTGTGTTTTTGTCACTTCAGAGGGGCACACAAATCCTGCTTTAGATTCTCACCACCTCTGTTAACACACCCTGTCAGTTGAGGTAAAGGTATGTCATCGTGGCTCCCTCTCTGGGACCAAAAATAAGCTTTCATTATCTGTAGTCAGTCTCAAAGTGTTGCTGGTAAGTCATTCATTATCCATCCGGGAAAGACGGGGTGATTAGACAGCGTGAAACACTATAATAAACATGGAAACTGTCTTCTAAAGCAAGATCTGTGAGTGTCGGGTGTTAGCCTGAATTCTTTGTGTTACAGTGTTATGCCTTTTATTCTGTGCATATTATCAGCACAGCTGAGACAGAAAACACTTAATATGATATGATAAGAAGGCAGGTGATTTAAATAAACATTTCAGTAACATACTTTCAGAAGACGCTATAATCACCCTTCTCTCCAAACATATTACATGGTGCTCTTAAGATATATGACAGCAAAGTGCTTTGTATCGATGCGTGTGCCTCCATAAGCCAAAAAGCAGCTGCCTTCAGTTCTCTGGCACGTCTCAGAAGTTTTATTATCGGCTCTGACACGAGCGTGCTGCTGAGAAGATCGAGTGGAGGATGAACCTAAAGCTGCACATCAGGCTGAGTGCATAAAGTCGACAGGAGGATGAATGAATTAGGTGATGTCTAAACACCGGATCCGTAGCTCGGGCATGAAGGGTGGTATAAATCAGCCCCCCAAAAGATCAAGCCTTCACAGCCATGTGTGCTCTGCCTATACAATTACATTTGAGAATCTGGAAAAGATTAGAGCTTTCACACTAACAATAAGCCACAGGATAGTTTATGAGGGGTTGGAGTGGTAGGTAACAGGAGAGAACATCACATCCCATTATTCAAGGTTCATGTGAGGCTTATTTTGGAGCACTCTAATCTATGTCTAATCTGTGTTTGCTCCATAAATTCAAGTTGCAGCCAAGCAGTATGGCACTCTGAGTCCTCCATATTTTTTACATTTTAAAGGAAATCAATCAGTTTTTCTGTGACTAAAAGGAAACCAAGGAAAGCATACTCTTCAGGAGAACTTTTTTTGTTTAACTTCATAAACTTTAGAGATATAAATATCAAATGCAGCTTTTTCAACAAGAAACTTTCTAAAATCCAGCTGTAGACAGACAAGCAACTATTTGGATGTAGTGGAGAAGCAGGGTATTTACCTCAAGGGTTGTAGGACACCAAAACAGAGCTAAAGGACTTTTTTTTTTCCATCATCTTTGCATAAATGCTAACGATTGCTCTCTTAAAACTTTAATTAGTGTCTAAAAGGTCTCCATTCTCACGGTGCTAATGTATTGCATCAATACATATATTTATATATATATATATATTTATAGACGGTGGGAGGGCCACAAGCCTGTGCACCTGGATAAAGTGGAGGCCTGTGTACAGAAGGGCATCTGTTGTAAAATCTTTGCCAAATAAAGGATGCAGATCATCAGTATTTCTTTTATAAGTCCCAGTTAACTCTGGATAAACTCTTTTATAGCCCAGTGCATCAGCACTGAAAGTGCTGATTCATTTCCATTATTTGTATTTATATATTTATTTATTTATTTGTTGTATTTATTTGGCTGAGTCAGAAATGTCTGCATAGATTAAAAGAGCAACAAGCAAACAATTCATGGGCAGATACTAATAACATTAAGTGACATTTTGTAAACACTATGAAATGCTACCAGACTTTTATTTATTTTCTTCTGCTCTGAAGCAGAAAATGATCTGGTGCACCGACCAGCTGATCTAAGCAACATAAACTTCAGCTTTTGTTCTCTTTCAGTTTCTTTTGATGTACTCCAGCCCACACAAAATATGCAAAACAAAAAAATATGGCCTTAAATTTTTTGCTATCACAAAAGGTTATATAAGCTGTGAGTATGTAAATGGACATGTGGTGGTGCTTGAACCAAAATCGCATTCAGTGGTCGTTTTACTTACCATCTGTCCAACATCTGGGCACAGCACTTGCCCTCTCCTGACAGTAGTGAAGTCATGACGTGCTAAACTGACCCCGGTCTTCTAATTTTCTTTCTGTTTGCACTAAAAAGTCCCTCTGAGCAAAAGCAGCTGCTTTTTACCCATTCTGCTTCATTAATAATTCAAAACCCCTTCTCGCTGTTTACTCCTCATGCAAAATTCCTTCCAGAGTGAATGGAACGAGCTCGGGCTTGACTAAGATATGAAACCACTTTAAATACCTGGAAATCCATGAATGATTGGACAGTTGCAGTGACTACACAAGCTTTTTGTGTTTGTGTGAATAATATGTACAAAATATGTATATTTGTAAAGTGTTTCCCATAGAAAGCATTTTAAAAACATGTCAAAATGCTCTAAATTTCTCCCTACCTCTACACCTTCCCTCTGTTTCATAATTCATTAATGTTATCTCTTTCCAGCATGAGATGGAGACAATCGTGCTATAGGAAAAACACTCCCTTAATGGTGTTCATTTCTGGCCCATTACCTGTTTTATTAAATCAAACTAAAACAGATAACCCCCATTAACACTGTACTGTAGTACCGTAACTCATATATGACCCTTCTGTAAGAGAAGCAAAGGCTGAACAGGATATTGGCTTTCTGTATCTCATAAATTTTGTTGTAACTCTTTCCGTTTGATGGTGAGAATCGCACAAACTTGAGGTACCCTAAGTGCTTTGGTGATAACAATAAATTGCAAACACTCTATCTTGTAAAAGAAGCATTAAGAGGGGAATCTTAACATTTTTCAGTGCTTGGCTTTGCATAGAGCACTGTTTCAGTATGTTTGACAGATCCTGTGTAAGCAGCATCTAACAGAAGTAGAAGAAGTACATCAGATCACAGCATAAATGCAGTTCAAGTGAAATATAGGACACTCTACTGCAGAGTGCTAGAAGGGAAATTTACATATATATTATTACTTTTCTGACTCTAAGGGAGCCCCAACTGCCAGAAATCACGAAGGAAATTTAATTCGGATGGATTGCATGTTACTATCAATATAATGAGGAAAAGGTGAGCTTAAGTATTTGCCTCTAATTAGATGAGAATACATCACTACGATGTCAAAAGACGTCAGGCACTTTGCTCACCCCCACTAAATATCCTGTTTAAAGTAATCTAAACTTTCTTGTGGTTACAGTTACAGCACTCTTTAAGAATGATTATGGTGCAGTTTTATATGGAAAAGTCTTGGGCTGATTGGGACAACATGTTCAACTATATTGAACCAAAACCGCAATGTTTCTCCAACCTTGAATGTCCTGCTTTTTGTTGCTTAAAAGCTAACCACAGACGTGTGGGTATCCTTCCATAAGACCTCTTCTGCATCAATACAGTGCATAAATGTGGCAACCCCGTAAATTAAAGAAAAAGAAGATTCTTATAACAAACACCAGACAGCAATTGTGTTGCTCACTGGGGTGGCTTGAGGAACTGGACTGAAATATATACAGTACATTTTAGTGCCTCATCTGGAATTGCACATACTGCACTTAACTATGCAAACATCCATCTTCCATGTGTAACTGTAGTATCGAGGCAATATGATTGCTTGCCGTCATGCAAGTAAGCAGCGCATGGGATGTTTATAGCCTCAGAATGAGCTGGACCTGAAGGCACACAACTGCAGGGACCCCCAGAATCACTGTGTAGCAGTTACTTTTATGGTAATCTGGAAATGGCATGGGTTTTAAAGTGGAACAGTTAAAAAAAATTTGATTTATTTGCACTTAGTTTTTTAAACATGAATCCAACTAAGGTTGCAGGCGGTGCTCGGGCAAATAGCAGTGTGTAACTCTATGTGAAAGGCCGGCTGCACCCTGAGCTCGTTGCAGAGGAACAGGAAGCCATTCATGCTCATGTCCGCAGCTACAGCCAACTGAGAATCAACATGTAACCTAATATTTTATTTTAAAAAACAGGTTTTTGTACTGTGAGGAAACTAAAGGACCCTTAGAAAGCTTACATAAGTGCAGGTAGAATATGCAAACACCACACAAAAAGGCCTCAACTGTCAAGCACCAACAGTTTAAAACCTGTAAAACCCGTCAAGCAACTGCACAATCCTTACCAACATTAATTTTTTCCTAATCTAAATCTATTAGTTATCAACAGAAAAAAATGATAAGTTATCTAGTATTTGATCCTGAGCCTGACAGTGTTACAGGACTGCGAGGCCAAATCAGTTCCTTCTTAAGGCAACTGCTCTTTTATTCTGAGTCACTGCTCTACTTTAACATCTAAGTTTCTTGTGTTTCTGAACACCTTTCAATTAAATCATCTCACAACACATTGAAATTTGGGAGCACACATGCTCATAAATGCTTGATCGGGACCTGCATACAGGATGATCAAGAGCCAAAGTATCAATTTCTCAGTTAGTCAGAAGCTGTCTCATTCTTTCACTGCAGATGAGCAAGTTAGCAGGGGTGAAATGAGCCGTAACTAGGCTTTAACATCAGGAATGTATTGACAAAGTTCAGGGCAGATAGCTTGGGCTTGTGTGTGGAAAATCTTTCACACAAGAACAGATAGAGAGGCCATAGCTCTGGTGAGGCGACTACCACACGCTGAGTGCTGAAAGATCACGGCAGACTCTCAGACAAGAAGGAGGCCGGGAGAGTATCATTAGCAGAGCACTGACTAGGTTGACCTTTGGATATCCCTGCACAGCTTTCTTATCGCAGTCATTTATTATAGTCTGACATAAATGCACTCCTGGTTCAACAACGAAGACTGCTGATCTGCTCTTCAGCTTCCAATATAACACAGCAACACAGCGTGTCAGCAAGACTATACTGTCCCAAGGTTACTACAGCTGTAGTAGCAGCTCCTATAAAAGGAGGTCAAGACACTGACAATATGTAGACAAGGGTTGATGAGCTGTTTTAAAATGTGTTGTTTTAAAACGTTAGAAAGAGCAGACACAGACTCAGAAACAAAGCCAACACGGAGTTATTGTTATAGATAAAATAATAGAGTTTTGGTACTTTAAATTATGAGGATAACATTATCAGCGACTCCTGAGAAAAAAAAATATTATCCATTTCCTCAGGATAGGAGGGAACACTGGAAGGAACTGCATCAACACTTCTGCTCTCAGGCAAACATAAGCGTTGACTTTGGCCAAGATACCTCCCTCTTGGCCATCAAGATGATATTCCTTAATGAGCTCGTCATCCCATTAGAGGGGTGTGCACCGGCTAAAGAATTTATTGCATGCACATGAAAGTTTGCAGGTCAAGCACTGGGCATGAAAATCCAAAAAAGTGCTTAGTTTGCATCTTCTTGGAACAGTTTTGCAATTTGGTGGCAGCACGGCTGCTAAAAAGATATTAAACCCACATTTGTAATAATCTGGTGGCAAGATGTGAACTAATCAAGGCTTTTCATCTGACCCTGAAAATAAAATCTGTTTCCTTTTCCTTTAGTTTTTCAGTATGACAACTATAACTGGAAAATGTGTTTTCCTTTTTATACTAAACCATATCTCATGAACTATAGCTGAACCACTCCTATCCTAGAGTTTAGCGTATATTAGACGTGGCAGCTGGGATTAACAATGAAAAGTGATACTGACTTGTCTTTTTAGCTGAAGATTGATGATTCTTTGGATGGATTTATTCAAACTGTGCAGCAAAAGCTTTTTCTGAACCACATTCCATTTTTTAAAAAAAGTTTAAGAAAAAATAAACGATCATTTGGGGTGAAGAAGAAATCACTGAAGCAAAATATTTTGTCTGCATTTAATATAGAATAATACACATGTTACACATTACCGTGTCAAAGGAATGCCTCTGTTCTTGTAGACACATGTTTGCTTCTCAGCTTCTTTCGAATTGCAACATGAAAAAAAACATTTCAGTGTAACAGCTTACATATGTAACCAATCACTTGAGAAGATGTGCTCTGTGTCAGCATATAAAAAAAAGAAAGAATTAAAGAAAGAAAACATCCTGATTCGTACAACAGACGTCAGGTCGACTGTATTATTTACATTTTATAACATGTAAAAGTCCTCTTTTGCTGTCATACCCTTTCATACACAGACACAGGGCATCTGTAATACCCGGACACCTCCACACACACATACACACACACATGCAAACATGATGATGTTTTTGTTATTTGGTTGCCAATAAACACTTGGGTGTTGCCTGTATGAGAGGAATAAAGCTTTTCATTTATTTTGGTCATAAGGTTTGCGCTGTCTGCGGCCTGCGTGATAACCCAGCAGGATTAATACCACATGGACATGTGTATCTCACTAGCACAGATACAAGATAAGAGTGACAGCAATGGATACTGTATAATGCCTTCCAGAACAGTCAGAAGTGACATCAATCTACTCTTTGAGCTCAGTAGTCACAGCTGATTGTTCCAGACTGATGGTCTGGAAAGATTTACGACCAAAATAAAACTGAGCCGTAAGGTTAAAGTAGGAGGGTAGGTTAAGTTGAGCTGAGCTAATCAGCAACTTGATGTCTTTATGTTTAGTTTAGAAATTTAAGAATAGCATTAATATCATAAATTCAGTCAGAGTGAAAAGTCTGTCTTTCAAAAGAGTCGAAGTGTTCCTTTAATAGGTAGAAACCTAAAAAAGTCTTTTGTCTTATTAGTAGGCTTTTTTTGCTGATGTGAGAAGAGGTTGTGGTCAATAACACAGCAGGACTTAAATACTGAGGCAGCACTGTATGAAGTGGAGCTCTGAGCAGAAATCAGTGTGTGAAGACATTTAAGAGGAAAACTCATTTAAACACATATAAATACAACTATAAACAAAGATATATATACATTGAATACACATACAAACTTACAACTAATATAATTCATAGACAGCAAAAAATTTAACACATTTACAATCACTGGTTTGGCTTTGCAATGATACTAGCTCCATGATTTCTGTAACAGATTTTATAATAACATTGCTTTCTAAGTGCTTTTCAATCAGTCCACCAGAGATGAAGTGTCACAATCTTCAAGCTTTCCTGTGACTCTAGCATTTCCTCTTTTCATTGTCTTCTAATGTCAAACATAATGCTGATAATAGACAAAACAAATCAGCTGTAAAATAAGTTTACACTGAATTAAAGCTTCATTAAATGCTTTGCAGAGATTTGTAACTTTTAAATCTGTGGTGGGTTTTCTACGGCTACAGCAGAGTACTCGGCCTCAGACACGTTCGAAGCCTCGATAAGACGTGCCAGACCCGTCCTCGTCGAGTATTTGAAAATGAAAGCCTTCATGAGGTCATAGCGATAGTTTCTGTTGATGAAGTTGTAGAGGATGGGGTTGAAACAGCAGTGAAGCAAGGACAGGCACTGGGTGAGATGTAAGGCCACGTAGATCACATTCTCCAGGCCACAGGTCAGCGGCACTACGCCCAGCTGTGACAGAGCGTCAGCCAGAAGGACACTGTGGTAGGGCCCCCAGCAGGCCAGAAAAACCACAATGTAAGCTAGGATCACCCTGCGGCTCACATGGCGCTCCTGCTCCACTGGGGAAGACGATGAAGTAGAAGAAGAGGAGCGAGCAAAAGCTCTGGCCAGCAGGACGTAAAACACAGCAATGATGGGGAAGGGGAGAACAAAGCCAAGCAGGATGAAGCTCAGCTGCACCCCCACCATCCACTCCTTGGGGTTCTCCTCTGGGTACTCAGGCCTGCACAGCATGGTGTCCCCGTGTGCTGACTTCACAGTATGCAAAAAGTAGGTGTCTGGCACGGAGGCCATCAGAGCCAGAAGCCACACCCCTACACACGCACCACGGCGGATCAACTTCCTGCGTGCACCTCCCTCATCTGCATGCCGCGTCACACTCAGGTAGCGATCCACACTCATGCAGGCCAGGAAGAAGATGCTCCCGAAAAGGTTGACGAAGTAGAGCAGGTGCGTGAGTTTGCATGCCACTTCACCAAAGGGCCAGTGGCCATGCTGGGCCAGCGAGCTCACCCATATAGGCAGCGTAGCGCACACGCAGAAGTCCGCAACTGCCAGGTGTGTGATGTACATGTGTGTCTCGTGGCGAGGGCTGGAGTCTCTTTGTGCGCGGATGTTGACCCAGAGGACCAGGGCGTTAGCGGCCAGGCCGACGATGAAGATGAAAGTGTAGAGGACGCACAAAGAATTCAGCAGAGCCGTACGGTTGAATGCCGTTGCACACACCATTGATTCCACACTTGTTATGTTACTGAATGGGTCAGAGAAGTTGAGCTCATCCAAAGAGTCCCACAGGACCTCCATATCACTGCTGCTTAGACTCATTTTTCAGCACTCGGAGAGGACAAAAGACCGCTGGGAGGTAACACACACCACCTCTGATTGGGACAGAGTCTGAAAAACATGACAGTAAATTATAATTTCTTGTAACATATATTTATTTTGATAATGACACAGCTGCCAAATGTGAGAGGTTTTTCAACAAACCTTTGGGTATTATATTTAAGATCTGAGGTTCTGCTGCATAAAGCCTGGCTTATTTTACTCATGTGCACTGAATGAACTAATAAAACATAAACCCACTTGTGGTATGCCACCAGATCCCAAAGAATCTTAATGCGGTTAACTTGTTAAAACACTGCTTTCATGACTTAATAGAGGCTCTCTGTTACCATGTCACAAACAGTGGGATTTACTATGATTGATGTGCAGTCAGGGGGCAGCACAATAAATGTTTACATTAGCTCCACTGGCTCAGAGTGCAGATTAGACACAAGGAAGTAGGATCGAGAAGTCCAAACAGGGTGTATTTCCTGGACGTTCCGGGCATTCCAAGATAAAGCAGTGGTCAGGGTGGGAAACCTGATGCCAGAGTCTTGTTTGTTTTGTGCTCATAAAGCAGGCAAAGATCAGCTGTCACTCCCCAGATGATCAAAGAAAAGGCAGCTCGTAACTTTGAATACGTCATTCTGCAACATCTGAATCTTATAATGCAGCAGCACATGGCACACCACACACACACACACATTTTTTAAAAAAAAAAAAAGAGGCTTCATACATGCAGCAAATAAGGTGACTGAAACAGTATGTAAGATTAAAGAAGTATCAGTCTGGATCACCTTGGCAAGTCTAAAACCCGGTGTGATTTTGTTCACCCTGGTGGACCACCAAAATATTCGCCCTTACATGGTCTTCATTCACAGCATTCTGCTGTGACGTCTCTCTCAGCTAACTGTCAGCTTGACACAGTGTGAAAGATCAGAGGTGAAAGGGGATACATCAAAACCAGAACACAAGAGGCTTAACCCCGCCGTCGCCCCCGACTGACTTGTACACCCACAGAGTGAATTGTGCGCGGAGACCAGCGGGAAGGCTTGACGCCTTCAGAATGGTCCGACCACAGTAAACATGGAGGTCACCAACCACTGCGTGACACAGCACGCCACAGAGCTGTGAAATGTGACCATATCAGACATCTGTCTGTGTAAGAAAACGGTGCTGTACATATAATAATTGGCACCAGTTCAAAAACGATGATGAACAAAAAGACAAGTTGAATTTTAGTCTAAACAAGGACAGCTGGAACATATTAAGATGTGCAGCTGTCTAGGGAAGGTTATGGCTGCTCTCAAAGCCTGCAGTCAGTTTGATTATTTATTTTCATTTTATGTCACTTTACACCTCTGCCTTGACTAATTTTGGGTAATATTGGTCAGTCCAGTTTACTTTGCACCATTTTGCTTTTAAGATGCAGGACTGGTGACAA
The DNA here is from genome assembly GCF_056152115.1 of Neolamprologus brichardi. Classification (NCBI taxonomy): domain Eukaryota; kingdom Metazoa; phylum Chordata; class Actinopteri; order Cichliformes; family Cichlidae; genus Neolamprologus; species Neolamprologus brichardi. Next base: position 22,491,684 of record NC_142119.1, on the reverse strand, counting down.
CGTTTTTGCAAAACTTTGTGAAAATATTAGATTTTTTAAAGATTTTGCATCAGTATGATGACATAATACATTTTTTAAGCAATACTATACATTAGAATGAGTTAAAAAGGAAATTCCAATCAAAATAATAATAATAATAATAATAATAATAATAATAATTATTATTATAATTTATATGTAGTGTTAAATTACATGTAACAGAAAGGGGTACGTAGGGAATTTTTGGTTTAATATTAACATCAGATAAAAGGTTCTGTGGTAATACTGAATGCAGATCCAGCATTACTTCCAGCATCCATTCCTATTATTGCTTTTACATTATAATAAATTGAAGTACTACCTTTAGCATGGCCTGGGATAAAACAGTTTAAAAAGATGTCACGTATCGCACATTTACTTTTACTTTCAATTGTTTGGGATGGCATGGAGACCCATTCATCCTGGAGGGATTTCCAAAGTGTAATCCCCCTCAATTGTTTCTAATTCCCTTATATTGTATGGAAAATACCTGCAGGTGCCAGGTAGCTCCGCGGGCTTCAAGCTAATTAACCTTTTAACACCCACACTGTTAGATAACGCAAACAGCGCATGAAGCCCCTCTCTATCTCTCCGTCTCTGTCTTACTCGCTGTACCGCTCAGTGTACCTCTTTTCTCTCCCCCAGCTTTTCTTCTCCAGCTTTTCTTCCTTTATTTAGCTCGCCACTATCCACTTACAAATTAGGTTAAAAGTCTTTTGTATCTCAATACACAGAAAATAAAAGGCACTGAGGACCATTTTCATGTGTAAATGCTGCCCACACGGATCGTGCAGGTGCAGCATGTTTGTCACAAGTTTCTCCAGTCAGGCTCGATTTACAGTTCACAGTCTGTAATCAGATATTCGCTGTTTAGGACAAGACATGAGATTTCCGCGTAGATGAACAGTAAAAGTGCTGTTTTGTGCGTCATTACGCACAAGCACTAAATCCAAGTTGCTTCCGACGACAGACATGCAATGTCATTGTTGTCATTGTTGATTTATATCAGACGAGAAACAAACGTCTGTTATCAGATTTGAGCTTGGTATACAGAAGCCCGACTCCAGATTTGAATAGGGGAGCAAACAAACAGATTACAGACAGGCTGGAAGGATTGAGAGCAATAAAATGGCTATTATTATAAACTGTTTATGTTTCACGAACAATTAAGCAATACTTTCCCCTCGTCTGACACTTGTTATAACGATAAAGAGTCGATAAAAGTGTCAAAATGTAATAAATAGAACAGAAACAGTTGCTGGTATAAGAAGTAAACGGTCAAAATTACGTCGCGCATTTCAGAAGAATTTTTTAAGAGGTATTAAAAGTTGGGAAAAAAAGAACACTTTTCCTGCCACACAGCTGCTTATTAAGCACCGTACCTGTCTTTCGTCTCCTTTTCTCCTCTCTCAAAGAGCGGGTTTATTTGCGATAACCCCTGATGTTAAAAAGATAACTTCAGATCCACCGCAGGAAACTTGCGTGCGCTTCCCTCCGCCTCCTCAAATGAATGCGAGCCTCCTGTTCTGCACTTGCTGATACTCCTAAGAGCTACGCCTCCAAGGCTGGTCCTAAACAGCTATGCGTATTGACATGGCATCGCCAAGCGTTCAATCAACAGTCAGCAGCCCAGCGAGTTTCGGTTTAGCCTCACTGTTGTTCCCTTAATTCAACTAAACGGTTAAAAAAGAATATGTAAAACTGGCAAATTTTATTTCAGTTGCAAGTTTGAAATAACCTGCAGATTTTTGTACGTCTTCACTGTAACAATGCACTGTAATATAATTATTCTGTTATCACATAGACAATACAAAACATATGATGTATTACTTCTTGGTGTTTGGGGTCATTTATTAATAATAATAATATTATTATTATTTTATGTAGACCACGACAATCATTTTTACATTTTAGATATTAAACGTCCTAAAAATCTTCATGCAACATTTACCTTTAACTTTGTGCTACATGTGCATTGTTTTTCTAAGTATTTATGCATAGTATATTAGCTGTAGCTGTAGTATTGCAACTGCATTATATTTTGCCATGATTGGCATTTTTGGAAAGCAGTTGGCATATATGAAAAATCTGATAAGATATATAAACACAACCTGTTCAGATGGTTCACACAGAACTCATAGGAGTCAACATTATTGGCAGATGGTCAAAGTGTTGTTGTTGTTTTTTTGTTTTTATGTTTTTTTTTCGTTTTTTTGCTTATGGGCTTATCTTCACTATTTTCCTTCAATTCACTGGAGCTCTATTTATATTTAAGGAAGTCACAAAAGAAGTAATCTCAGTGCGCTTATAGGTCAATGACTGCAGTTTTGGCAGCAGGAGGAGTAAAAAAAATCTTTTTAAAACAGGAAGAAGCCTACAAGTGAACCAGACTCAGGTAAGGAGACCATCTAACTCGACCGGTTAGGTTGAGAGTAGAGCGGAGAAACAATAGATAAACACAGATAACAAAAAATACTTGGCAGTTTGGTGGGGTAGATCAGGAACATCCAGCTCTAGAGCTCGCAGAAAGAGAAAGGGAGAGAAATGCAACAGTACAAGAGAGAAGATATTAAGTTAATAATATCCAAAGGAGGTCAAGCAGTTACACATCTCTGGAATGGAAAAGGTTCTAAATGTTAACATACCCTACCAGCTTTGTGTCTTTGTGTTGGGAAACACTGATTTTCATTTGAACAGAAATGGATACTTTAACAAATAACTAAGTGGTTACTATTTGGTTACACACACACACACAACCTACTCCCCCTCTTGCAAACACACACACACACACACACACACACACACACACACACACCCTACTCCCCCACCCCCTGCACACACACACACACAAAAGAAGAATAGATAGCAATTGTTGATCTTATACATCTAATGAAAAAGATCACAGGCTCGCACTGATTGCAGATGGAAACGTTTGTCAAACTATGAACTGAATGTGTCTCGAGACACAACCGACACAGACACTGGCAGGGCAGTCACAGTAACTCTTCCACTTTGTAATACAGAGATGTATGTATATTGTTATTGTAACTATTTGAAATTTTGGCGAATACTGCTATACTCCTGACTGTTACTTCAACACCCTTTGTTCCTGTTAAATAATACCCAAAGGATATTATTTTTAAAGAAACCATTAGAGGAAATACTTTGTAGTACTGTTACTGGTAATACGGTAAGTTTATGAATATGTAATATCCCCACTGTCCAATGAATAAAGAATAAATAAATATATATTTATATATATCCCCAAAGGAGCATACAAGTGCACTAAGAGTGCAAGTGAGAAGCAGTGATCAGTGCATCAGGGAGGTCTCCCAGCAGCAGAGGCCTACAGACACATGGAACAAGTTTGTCTTCAAGGCTTTCTGCCAAACAGGTTTTTCTAATACTTTTAACTCAAACAATGATAAACTCAATCAAGTAGCTTGTATGCTTCTATCAGCCAGGTGTACTGAAATATTTTAAAGTGTGGACTTTGGAGGACACCACAGATCAGTGTCTTCAATTCAGTATTTAAACGTGAACTACGGTCATGCTATCGCCTTCTGCTCAAAAGTTATGATGTTGGATAATGGCCAGATTCTTTTTTCTTTCAGGACAGTTTCACATATTGCAATTTAAGTTTTCACTGGTGTGAAATTATGTCATTATTATTCTTGAACTGTGGCCAAAAATATGTTTCTGAGGTCACAGTGTCGTGTGACTTACTCCTCTTTGAGTCAAAGGGAACATTTGTTCCAAAAGTTGAAAAAATTATTTCAAGAGACAGAAGAGATATCACGCTCCCAAGAACGAGATGAAGATAATGGCTGTTGCTGGTGTGAAGGCAAAATAACAGAGGAAGTCTAAAAACAATGGTATCATACGCTATTTGAGCCCCAGTGTCCTGGGTTAAAGTCCCATGTGATACGCCAACTTTCCAACTTCCCACAGTAGACCTAATCATTCTTTCAAAGTAAGAGCCCTTCACTTGTCTTAGTAGCAATTTCACAAACTGCAGTGAGACTGTGTTGGTACAAATGGAAAGAAAACTGGTAGAAATCATTAAAACATGATGATATGATTGGAAAAATGATGAAAACATATTTGTTATTATTTCAAAACTCCAATTTTACACTAATTCATACAGCAAAATAAATTACATGTATTATGTATAAAATAATTACAACAAGTACATCCCAGTGCTGAGGATAAAATCATTATATTCAGCAGACATATTCATATGAGGGCAACTCCCTGCCGCACCCGCCCTAGTCAACTAAATATGAAACCAGTTGCAGACATTCAGTAAATCACATTTACTGTTTTCAGCTCCCACCCAAAACCAAGACATGGGTTAAACCCAACATTCAGCCCCAGAAAGATAACTGAAAACACCCTCTGAATAATGACAGTTGCATTTTTGTCTAATATTTGCTGTGTTTCAGGTTCATTTTGAACAATCTGACCAAATCGTGATGCAAAGGGGTGTTGCGGGTGTTGTCTATTTTTTTTTCTTAAAGAATTCATGAAATGCAGTGCTCGTTTTAAAGGTTTTCTTCAGTTTTACTTCAGTCTTTATCCTCTTATTTGACTCTTACGCTGTCTCATTTCAAGAATGGTCTTTGAAACCGCCACAAAGCAGCGTGGGAGGTTTGTGTGTTTGTTGAAAGCTTCTGCTCACCTGCAACTCTGGTGGCCTCACAGCTGCTTTTGCCACCACCGGAGCAATTAACCCCAAGTTCAATACAAAGACGGGACCACAAAGAGAGTCAGAACCTGTGGGATTTATTTAAGGAGTCCACTGCAAAAGGATATTTGCTTTGTCAAATCATAATAATATACTTTGATCGGGCTCAGAGGGAAGTAATGTCTTTGATGTTGTGTTTAATGAGGGAAGTATTGACTTAACCAGGTACAGAGTGTCCAGCCTTTCTTTATGAAAATGATATTGTTGACCTGCTTGGGTCACCAATTGGGCTAAAGTTTATTATGACTGCATGCCTTGTATACAGCAATGAAATACAGCCAGCAGGCTACTCTGACCTCATTAAAGAGCAAAGTAGTGAAGTCAGTTTCAATAAGGCTTTAGAGAGAGTTCCCACTACGCACGCATACCCATTGTCCTCCATATCAAGAGCATCAGGGGGGGGATTTGTAAGCCTTTCTGATAAGCATCCGTCGCTCCGCAGACTGCTGCCAACCTCTGTTCTGCTGTCCTCATTCACAGGGAAGCCAGAGTGGGAACAGCAGGGGTGGCTGGGTGTGTGTGAGAGTGTGTGTTGTGTACTTTCTGCTTTCAACATGCTTTCTGCCACAAAATATCCTTAATAAAGGTGTAATGAGTAAAGAATTCACTTAGATAACATTAGAGACATTTTGACTTTATTTACTTAAAAACATCTTCAGCTCACGTCTTCATGCGGTTCATTTTAGCTGCTGCCATGATGTTTACTGCATATATATGTCGTGAGAGAGAGAAAGAGAGAGAAAACATCTGAGAGAATTTCCTTCAGAAGTTCATTTGGTTGAGAAGAAAGCAAAAAGTATTTGTCATCAAGTCCAGAAAACCTGGTAAACTAAGAGAAACTGTATCTAAAAAGATGTGTGGTTAATATTCTGGATCTCTAAAGTAAGTAAATAGGAGCCATATTTTAAAATAATACACTGACACAGTAGTTGTTAGTTTATAAGTCATGTGTATTTTTTCCACTGCCCTTAAGTGGTCAAGTATTACTTAACTCAGCTTTAATGCTTGTGTTATTCCACGTCTGATTCACTAATCCCACACCTAGCACGTACCAGGCTACACGTAGAGTCCACAATTAATCTTTTCTTTTCATGCTATACAGACTATAAAACTCTTTTAGACAGGGTTGTTCGCTAAGGGAACAAGGTTAAGTAAAATCTGCTTGTCTTTGCCAAAATTCCTGAGATGCAGCATTTGACTCTTCATTTGCACAGGCTTAAATAGAGACATCCTGAGTTATCTGTTTTGATAAAGGCTTACTGTTTTTAATCATTCAAGCACAGTTTTTGAGAGATATTTGCCCAATTAAATCAAGATGAAGCAGGATAAACTGTCAGGAGATAATTGATGATAAGCTGAGTTGGAAGTCTCATATAAACCATGTGAAAACAAAAATGTCAAAAACCATTGCTATTCTCTATAAAACAAAGCATGTCCTGAACAAAAAATCATTATACACACTCTATTGTACTCTGTTGCTTCCATATATGACTTACTGTCTGGAGATATGGGGTAATGCATATAAAACGAACACTCTTCCTATTTTCAAGTTGCAAAAAAGAGCTATAAGAATTATAAACCAATCAAACTATATAGAACCAAATAACATTTTGTTTATTAATCTGAATACCCTGAAATTTTATGATTTAGTTGAATATAAAATGGCACAGATAATGTATAAAGCACAAAATAACTTGCTTTGCCCCAGTACTCAGAAGCTGTTCAAAGTCAGAGAGAGTCAATATGACTTAAGGGGAACAGATTTCTTTAAAAAAAACAAGATAAGGACAAATATAAAGCAGAGATGTGTTTCTGTTAGGGGAGTTAACCTGTGGAATAGTTATGACAGTGATTTAAAAAGGTGTAGTTCATTTTCCTTGTTTAAAAATATGTTTAAAAATAGAGTATTAGAAAAATATATATATCAAGAATGAAAAGAGCAAAAAAAAAAAACAAAAACAAAAAACAGAAAACCTTTTGATTCTTTTGCTTTGATGTAGTTACTTACTAAGGTGGTGGTGTTTTTTCTTGTTTGTTTGTTTGTTTGTTTTGTTTTTGCTTTGTTTGCCTTCTCTCACCCCAACCGGTCGCAGCAGATGGCCGCCCCTCCCTGAGCCGGGTTCTGCCGGAGGTTTCTTCCTGTTAAAAGGGAGTTTTTCCTTCCCACTGTCGCCAAAGTGCTTGCTCATAGGGGGTCATATGATTGTTGGGCTTTTCTCTCTGTATCTATGAAGCGCCTTGAGGCGACATTTGTTGTGATTTGGCGCTATATAAATGAAATTGAATTGAATTGAATTTTATTATTTGCTTCGAGCCCTGTGTACAGGAGCTGCATGCTAAAAGATCTTTTGTTAAAAGGGTTGGCGTAATAAGCAAATGCTTCAGCCAATACCTTTTGATTAGCCTTGTCTCATGCTTTCTTGCTTTGTGGTAAATCTTTGTTCTGTCTTCACTGAGATATTTGAATGCTAATCAATAAACATATCAAACAAAAAAAAAAAAAAAAAAAAAAAAGGAGATAAGTGGATTGAAAAAGATGATGAAAGGGATGCTGAAATGGGAAAACAGTGAGTAGGAACAAAACGGAGAAAGACTGCATCAGTTATTGCAAATGACGGCTGTTTGCATTGTCTAGCCCTGCTTCACGGTGGCGGGTTTGACCGACACATTCTTTTTCTTGCAAATGTCCATTCAAAGGCTCCCCCGTGTACTTTTCTACACCCGCACATTCCAGCTTATCCACTGCTCCAACCTCACTCATTTTTCACTTAATTACTTATTCATTTACATTTATCTTTCAAGCCGAGAAGGACCTGCGTGAGTGAAGCTGAAAGCAGCTCGCACAAGGATGGAGCTTGTCAGGGAGTGCATGAACGTGAGGGAGGGGTGACCACTGAACCTTACAAAGCTATTCAAAGGACAAAAGATTGGAAGTTATTTATTAAGCTGTCTCGGGTTTTTGCAACCCCTCTCTGCCAAAATAATATATTTTTACCGGAGCTTCTGATGAGGTGATCTTTCGGGATCTGTTCGTGCAGGTGCGCGTCTGGCAGAGACAGTGCGTCTCTGTCAGGAAATGTAGCAATCAAGGCATTCCTCACACTGACCGAGCATACCTTACAACAGCTCCATGAATGTAGGTGAAACCTGAGACCTGCTCAGATGTCAAAAAAAAAAAAGGAAAATGTCAAAAGTCTCTGTGCCTAACATTTATGCAAAAATATTCCTAAAATTGCCTGAAACAATTGATTATGTAAGCTTTTTTTTTTTTTTTTTAAATCCTGGCCATCTGGTTAATGTATTCACTCTCCTTTTTGCTCTTAGGGGAAATAGGTCTTAAGCTGCCAAAAGATCCATTATGTTCACTGGTAAGTTATATCTGCGTTCTGAGGGGTTTTTGGAGCTTTTTTGCTGAAAAAAACGCTTCCTCCTGTGAGGAAAATGGCTCTGAAGAGAACAATAAGAGTGAAACAAAGCAGCATACTTGTGAGGGATCAGTTTAAAGATGGTACAAAACTTAAAAACCCTGAACAGAACTGTAAAGATAATTCTCTGTGGATTGATCACTTCCAAGACAGTAAACTGATCCTTCCTTTTTTTTAATATTAGAGACCAGAGCAGTCACTTTGAAGTCTTAACTTCTTCCCATTGTTTTCCTCTGGCTCTCTGGAAGAGCTTTCTTTTTGCTCTACGTTCCCTTACCTCACTGAATCTGTCAGTGCCTTCATGCTAAGTCGTTGGCCATGACCGGCTGCGGCTCATATACTCCATTGACTTTGTCCATCATCTCTGCACGCACTGGTAATTCAAACAAAAAGCAAATTCTGCTTTCCCCAAGCCTTTTACACACCCCACACTCTTTTTCTTTCCTTTACACACACACAACAAACTGCTCATGTTCATTACTATGAGCCAGGTCACTGAGATCATGCAGGAGATAGGTAATAGGCGAAGAAAAGTCCAGCCCCAGGGGACACTGAACGTCCAGTATGGATTAGTGAATGACAGAATCTCTCCACAAGCTGCAGGAGAAGGTGTCCCTCTCTTTTTGTACCTCAGGGTTTACAGCTAATCTGGTAATCCTATCCTGACAATCCTGATATGTGCAATGCAACACATTGCCTTTCGATCCTGCTGACAAAGTTCACAGAAATTGTAGGTAACTTTCACCCCTATTGTCCTGTCACATTAGATGAAAAATGGACCATCAGGATTTCTGGAATGCGGTGTTGTTTTGGAGAAGCCTGCAGCAATATTTCAATACTTATAGGTGTCTTTGCCATCTTATGGTTGTACATGAAAGCCTTGGTGCTGACGTACGGTCCCTGGGATCAAGTTCACAGTGTTATAACAAGTTTCAAACTTTTACGTTGCATCAACATGCCGAGGTGACCTACACAAAGCGACATTTCCAATGCAAACATAGTACATGTTAGGTTTTATGTGAGCGTGAGGCACTGAGAGAAAACCAAACAGTGTGGGTTTTGTTGGATATAAACACGACTCCAAAGCACTCAAACATGATGATGGAATAAATAATGTAGGTAAACATGCTAGCAGAACGAAGTCTGACTCGGTTAAATGGAGGGAAAAAAGAAAAAAAAGATCCACATGGTGGTACAGTATAAATATCATGTCCTTTAAAGAAAAAAAGTGATCGATTAAAATCACAAGAGCAACATGCGATGGAAAATTACCTCAAGCCATTTGTCTCTCTCCCAGGTGGTTCCCATTCCTGGTCTCCCCACAGATTTCATGCACACAAGTGAACATGGCACTGCAGGGGGATTACGACCAGGATGTGGCAGCACAGGCCTCATCTGGAGTCCAACCCTCTGCACCTTGGGCTGCTAGAGAGGGGCACTAGCATTAGCACCCTCATTTATCTAGCCTTTCCTCATAGTCTCGTTTCTAAGCCGGAGCCTAGTTTCGGCTTTTGCTCTCAGACAAAAACATATGAGGCCATTTGCAGTCTTTCGTTGCTTTTATTGATGTTTAACAGAGACAGAATGATCCCAGGGAGTAAAAAAAGAGAGAAAACAAGTCAAATAGAAACAAAACTGAACATCAGTGCAAAGGACCAAACAGAAATGAGGAATAGGGTGTGCTGTGTTCATCGTATGTCTGTTTTTATCATCACCCTGCAGTTTGAGGTGAAGATGCTCCAAGAGAGATCTGCTTCTCATTAGAATACAGAAAAGCATTTAAAGAGGGAACGTAATGGCTGACTGGAGCCTTAACCCTGTCACTCTGACACTCCAAACCACCAAAAGTCTCCAAGAACCTCCCAGCCACACTCAACCTTGGCTTGTAAATACAAAACAGCTTTGCTGCCTCACGTCAGCCTCTCAGTACCAGGCACTCTATACATCAGAGTCTGAATCGAAGCCAATAGCCTCATGTCCATTCATTCATCAAAACACACGATGGCAGGCCTTCCGTGTGAGAGTTACAGAGTTGCAAAGTGCAGGCTCGCCTGGGCCCTATCAATGCCAGTTGACCCGGGTAAAAATGCCTGTCAGGAGCCTAATTTGTGGGACTGTTTATATGTGGTAATCTATGGTTAAATCCCCAGAGAAAAACATCTCCGATGAACATTCAGATCACTCATTTCTAAAAAAATGTGTAAAATTTCCCATTGTGGTAAAAGTTTCCTGTGAGTTTTAACATAGGTGAGAGGAAGACTAACACAAAGGATAAGGATAAAGTGAGCAAGGGATGAAAGACACATCCTGCAAAAGTTCGTGAAAAGAGGAAGGCGGTGGTGTTTTTGTTATTATTTTTTCACCCGTGTTTTTTCCCTCCTTTTCAGGCCTTTGTATAGAGTGTTTTGGTCCTGTTCCTCCACAGCTGTTGTAATGGACTCTTTTCATACAGGCTGTGATATTGCTTTTGGAACTGAGAGATTTATATTTTTTTTATTCACAGGATCTGAATTTGTCATTTTTAACAACATTATCTACATGCTGCAAGAAAAACTTGGTTTAAAAGGCTACCCTGATTGGTGTGGCTTTTGGACCAGGGATTGTACTCAGATGTCAGAGTAAATACCTCAGTTCCATAATGATGGGGAACATACAATGGGCACTCTGTGATGTGAAGGTAAAGGGGGCAGCTGAAAGTCAAAGCATAAAAGTTAACGCCGGTAGTTCTTCATTACAGACCTTTCCTGCTGCCAATCTTAATAGAAGTGGCTTGAAGTCGCTTTTCTTCGCGTACAAGCACACATGGATTCAGTCTCTCACACGCAGGCAAAGTTCGACATGCTGCATTTTTCTTTGTCAAGGAATAACCGATTGGATTTTAATGTAACCCTCGAAAGATTGAAAGGATGGATGATATAAATAATTTGCTTCGTATTTCTTCAGCGTTTTACCATCTCTCTCTCTCCCACTCTGTTGTGAGTGATCATATTTAAAGGCTGGCCTGTTGTTAACCCTGTGACATCTGGTGCAAACACAAGCACCGATTTATGACCTAATCAAAAAATCAAAAGTTAACAAAGAACAAACAGTCATATCTGGCTCACAGAGATTTACTCGGAGATTTAGAGTAGAAGAAAGTGTTTACTTTACACTGTGAATTCTTCATATTTACCTTTTAACTTTTTGAGAAACACATTTCTTGAAGTGTGCAGTCAAAATAAACACATTCAGAAGAACTTCTTTTGTGTACTACTTATTACTTAGGCGTGAGTCCCTCAGAGTCTGAAAAAGATTCTGTGAAACTACAGCCAAAGGTCTCACTTACATTGAAAATGACAGAGAACCTTGTTACAGTTGGAAGAAGTTTACATTCTAACATGCAGTTAACATTGTCAAAGCATATATTTTAACCCAATCCGTGATCTTTTCTTAAACCTAATCAAAAGATTTTTGTGCCTAAAGTAAATCAAAACAAAAACCTAAAAACAAGAGTAAAGAAAAAGTAGCTCTGCAGTTGTCCTTTGTACCGGGTGAAGTTTGTGTGGCTTGTTCTCACCTCCTGGAAACATTTGTGAGTTTTTATATGACATCTGGCTACAGCAGAGCACAAACCATGTATATTTAAAAATGACACTAGATGAGTACCCAGTCATGGATTGCAAATAAAATATGTAGCTTCTGGGTCTAAAAAGTAAAGCTAATGAACAAGTGTCTTAAATCTACAGACTCTCTTTAGGCTGTAGAAATAAGTTGAATTGTAAAGAAGGCTACAGGAAAAAAAAGAAACCTCAGCTCATTTGATTAGGTCTGGAAACAAGATGGAACATCTCACTAGAGTCTTCCTCTGCTTTAAACAAAAAAAAAAGGAACTTGTCCTTTAATGCCTCTTAATTAATGTGTTATTTCCTCTGTTTTACATGTGTCAGTTTTTGCAAGGCAGCAAATGAAAATTCCAGGAACTCTCAGATGAGAAAAGAAAACTTATAACATCAGACTGCACATGGTGGTTTTTACTCTTTTGCTTTTTCCATTTAAAAAAAAAATATTCCATATACTCCACATAAAGATGGCCTGGGAAATGTTACGTCCACCAGATCTACCTTCAGGTCACAACATTAGATTGTTATTTATGACTGAATGAATATCTGCATTTGGACTTCCAGCACTGTTTTTCCGGAGACTTTTCAATCACTGGTATAAGATGGTGCCCACTTCCTGCCATTGAACCAGCCAGAAATGGCCTTCAATGCAAACAGGGTGGGAGAACTGATACGGACAATGGGAGAGCAGGATGGACACCAGATCACAGAGCATGGCACAGCCCTAACATACATAAACACTTCAGACTCCAGCACTATATAGTTTTGTGTCTGGGACGATGACGTCATCAGAAAAAGTGCTCCTCAGAATCTTCTCATGGCATTGAGAGGTTGCTGTGTAGATTTTCTTACATGGAAGATTGCCATATTTTTTCATTATTAGGCCATAATGAGTTACATATGTCATGTGCTAAAACACGTTAGCTGATGAACCTCCACTCCCAGCAACCTATAACAAAAATAATGCAGGTCCACTGACTTGCATGACGTCTTTAGTAATTACCTCAACAGGTTTTTTTTCTATTTTGTCTTTTTACAACAAAAAAAGGAAATGATCTGAAAATGTTCTTGCTATGAAGACAGGTGATTATGAGGCTGGACCCGACAAAGACAAACAAACATGCAGTGACCTTGTGAAACCTAAGCTGTGAAATATGCACACCATCCAGTCCCTACATGTCACAGGCTGTGGTCTGCACATCTGAGTGCAAGGCCATTTCCTTAAGTGTGCCTTACCCCCTCCGTCCCTCCTCCCCCCGTCTCATTTCCTCCATACCCAAACAAAAGCTGTTTCTCTGGGAAAAGGCCTCAGCCACTCATGCGTCTTCGCAGACCTCGCTCCTGCATGGAAGCGGACCCTTAACTCACCAGAGCGCTTGTTTACAAACTGCACCGTAGCTTCACCCAGATGGCATGCAAGACGACTGATTTGTTCAAAACAACATTCAGTCAGGTCACCCAAACATACGAGTCAAAGCTTTACACAAAAACGCCCGAACGAGACAAAGGGCAAGCTTCACCACATGAGCAGCGTAAATGGGAGTGGGCTTACCAGTAAAAGGGAAATAGGATTACTTCATGAAGTCAGTTTTCATCTGCTGTCTGATTTTTCTCTGATAAATATACTGCAACTTTTTTTACATTAAAAAAATTTTCTACTTGGCCAATGATATTTCACATCATACAGATGTTTTTACGATATCCTGGCTATATCTCATATACGAAACACAAGACAAGCTGTAGACATTCTAGGTCTTAATGACAATATTTACCATCTAGGAAGTCTAACAGGAAAATAAAATGTTCTACTCAGTTATAAATTCAGAATAGAAGCAGCTTTAATTTGCCATTAACTAAACAAACACTGTTAGTAGCTTTTGCACAGGTGGCTCTCCACTGTCAGTCTAAACTCTTTGCTATCATGTTTCTCAAGGACTTCGAGCCTCAGCTGGAAATCCTTTTCCTAATCAAAGGAGTCCAAGGGAGTAAAAGAAGAGTGCCTCCTTTCCCTGGAAGGTTTGCAGTCATGCACGCAGGCCCTTTTGCATAGCGTTGCGGGGCTTGGAAGAAACATGAGCTGGATCCCAGAAAATCTGAGCACCTGGGTGCCACAGTTGTGCAGGATGCCTTTCTGAAGAGACAAAAAAAGATGTGCGTTTGTAGTAAATCATGTCCACCATTATCTGCCTGTTTAATGCCTTTTTATCTGTAGTGAAACACACCGGCAGTGTGCACAGTGTGACTTTTAGTCTCTTTTAATGCCATCTTCACTAAACCCTTACTCAGAACTCCCAGAGGTTAAAGACCTAATGGCTTTCTTGTTCTGTATAAGTAGTAAACAGATTCAGTGGGGGGAAATATTCCACATAACCAGACAGTATTTAAAAAATCTCTTATGAGCCCTTACTGTGAAAGCTCCCTTGGTATTTGATTCTTTTAAGTAGTGTAAGCTCCTGATCCATCCAGTTTTTCATGATTGCAAGAACACTGAATGAGTAACTGAGGATTTAATAAAAACGTTTACAACTAGGTTTAATATGTGTTTACAGGGCAACACAAATGCTCTCAGGCACTCAGGCTCTACCTGAAAAATAATAAAGCTCTTCCTCTTTGAATTAATCCTGCTCTTTCATGTCAGTTTCCCTTCCTCCCATACTAGTTATGCAGGTTTTCCCTGCATAACAGACATGTTTGTGATTCTTTACTTTTCCTGCAACCCGAAGTTATACTGCTGATGTCCACAGCAATAGCAGTGACTTCAAACGTCATGCCATGCCAGCTCTGTTAAATCTGCTGTGCAGCTCCTAACTGTTAAAACCTCCACAGCAGCATCTTTGGTGGCAGCGCTGAATAAGCTCTAGTGAGCATACACAGTCAAGGCTTTCCAAGCTGCCAAGAAAAGAAATATTTAGATTAGATTAAGTCTAATCAGAAGCAAAACTTTCCACAATTACCAGCAAAAACTAGACAAAGAAAATTCCTTTTTCTGAGGCAAAGTGTCAGCTATGAATGATGGCTTACTAATGTGTGCAAGCTGCTCAGGCTAGTGTGAAGCCTAACAAGTTGTTTGTCTATGCCCATCTAGCTCTGCCACACTAAGGTGCTCTCAGTTAGCAATCGAGGTCATCAATCAGCCAGCTGCCACTGGAAGATTAATTCTCATGCCTCTTATTTCCATATATCTGTTACTGAGAATGGGTAGCACTTTTATGTGGATTCACTGAAAGTAAGTTGGAGATTTAGCCTATTTTAAACTTAAAAAATCCAAGTATTTCTTCTGCTTCAAGACAATGTGAGTTTTTTCCCCATTTGGGCCAATCCTGAGAGAGACAGAGCCCATGTTTGTCTGCGTTTCTGCATGTGTGGTCTATTGTGTAGCAACTGTAGATGTTTGAGCGTGTGTGCTTCTTTCTTTGTCTTCAGGGTTTTTCAGTATGGTGTGCCACTCCTGAAGTCTTCAAGCCACATGAAACAGATGTGGCTGAGTGATCCTCTCACTCTACTGTTACTGGTCTCCAGCACTGTTTTCCTTTGCATTAGTTTTCTGCAAAGAAACAGTTGCCGGAGGTGAAGCCCACTCATGGAAGCTGCCCTGTAAAAAAGAAAAGAAAAGTAAATTAGAGCCAGCACAAGGCATCAAAGGCAGACATGAGCTGGCATACATCTGGGACCAAAGGCAGTCCTAAGTCTCTCTATCCCAGCCACTGTGAGGAGGAGGTGGGTAACGAGCAACTGCTGCATATTAACGCATAGCAGCATGCCACTTGAATGAGACATACAGTATAGCCTAAGCACTGTCAGCTATGTTTCATTCTGTGGTCTGTCTTTTTTTTTCTAGTTTATTGAGCCTGACTTCATCTTTAATGACTGGCAGACATTTGTCAAAGCAGTTCTTAGATTTTTGGAAAACTGCGAAGCATTTTAGTGTTTATGAGATGTTTTATGTCATCTCTGTGACTCTTCTGTTTCTTAAACTTCACTCTAGTGTGCTGCTCTTGACTGTGCTTCTTACTGAGCTTGTCATAGCATTCCCTCCCTTTGTACATTTGTTGTAACAGACAGGGATCATGTGTTTTGCTGGGGGGTATGTTTTTACAGCGATACATCCAGCTACTCGATCCCAGGCTGTTTTGTTGCAACATTGTGTGCTCTGCTGTGCTTACGTGAGTCCGGTGGCTTAGTGATCCTCTCAATCTACAGTTGCACAATTACCAGGAGTGGGTTTTCGTGGTTGATCACATGTTGCAGCGGGGCTTCAAAACACATAGTTACACACAGATGAAACCATCGTTAGATTGTAGTTTAGCCTGCGGTCATGTAAATTATGGGCATTAAAAGAAGCAAACATAATTACATATCAATCTTATCTATGTGGGTATTACAGTTTTTCTCCATTGGTTTGGCTCATTTCATGAAACAGAAATTACATTCTCAAAATAACATGGACAAACCTCCAAACCTCTTGGCAAATGTTCACAACAGAATGGCATTTCTCATTCATTTTATCAGATGGCAAATGCCTTAGTACATGTCTCAATTGTCTCAATGCATCTTTGCAAATGATTAAGTACAAGTAGCCTACAGTTATACAGTTAGCCCACATTTAGCACATTTTCCAAATGAATAGATCTTGTAGATCTAAACTGATTAGTTGATTCTCAGTCTAATGATCATTCTCTCCAAAACATGTCAGCATGATTTCATTGTATAAGTACTCGCATGCACAACCGTCTGTTCAATTGTCAAAATTGGTCAAGAACATAATACCATGAATACCATATATGAATTTCTTTGAATATTTGATAAACTGATGACAGTCATTGACAGTCAGGTGAAACTAGGTGTCACACACAGGTGTGTTCCATAATTGTGTGCTGCCAAACACAGATATATAGAGCTTGACCAGAGCCAGTCCGATCTCTGAACATGGATAGACAAGGCCAAGCAAACGGACAAGGGGAAGTTCTTCCTCAAGGAAGAGGAGGAAGAAGAAGAAGAAGAAGAAGAAGAAGAGGAGGACTGAGAATGCGTGGTGGAGGAATAGGAGGAATAGGAGGCCGAGGAGCATGAAGACACTGTTCTGTCCCGAATGAAATTCGGGCCACAATTATAGACCATGTCATAAACCATGGCCTCACAATGGCAGAGGCAGGTCGTCGAGTGCAGCCTAATGTGCCTTGCTCTACAGTCTCCTCCATTATCCAAACCTTTCGCAGGGAAAACAGGTATGTACTCTATGTAATCTATGATATTATATGTTGTATAGGACAGGGCACTGTGCGTGAGGCAAAAGATGTATAACTTACTGTAGAGATTTTGTGTGCACCTGCCTACAGTGGTAGGTCTATACCAGCAGGTGGAGAGGACTAGTGGAATGTTTTGATACTAAATATGACAAGAAATATATTGAACAAATTACTGTAAGCTATGGAATTACATAATTTATACAGTGTAGAGTAGTATTCCAGTCACTGTGTAGCGGGAGAATGAGTACAGCGACCACTGAATAAGTCCTTGTTTTTTGATTTTATGTTCATACAATTTACTACTGTAATGTACATTTTCTTTTTACATGTGTATGAAACTTTCTTTGCATGTGAATAAAAAATGGTTATCATTTCCTTGGTAGTGTGAGTGCAATCTGTGATGTCAAACCTTGGAGGCTACTCTTTTCTGTTGTATGTTGTTGGTCCTCTGCCATAGTGACAAAACATCTAAACATTTTGTATGGCGGTACTCACACAATGCCAAAGGGACGATGCATTTTGGGGGCACTGACAATTCAGATTAGAAAGAAATGTAGTTTTGACACATGAGTGAACTGTTTTAGGGGAGATATGAGCTTTTGCAGGTGGACCATGTTGTTGTGATCAACCATCCAGGTTTATTTTGACAAAAGCACCAAGAATGATGAGAATGTCCGATCTGTGTCGAGAAATGAGCCAACGCTATTGAGAAGGATCTTTGCCATTTTGGAGACACTGACTGTTTAAATGAGAAAGAGATTTAGATTGAAGCCTGAGTGAACAGTTTTGGAAGAGATATGAGCTTTTGCAGGTGAGCTATAGTGTTGTGCTAAACTGTAAGAGTGTTTTGCCAAATGATCTTAGAGTTTTGAGAATGTAATTTCTGTTTAAAGAAATGAGCCAAACCAATGGAGAAAAACTGTAACAGAAAAAGGTGAGTTGCAGTGCCATCGTGTGGACAATGCAAAGTCTTGCAGTTGTATTTCTATTTTTCTAAAGTAAAAACAAATACTTACATACAAATTAAAGATATATAGCAGTATTAAAATATTGATTTTAAAAAAGAATAAATCGATGTAGATAAATAGCTAATAAATGTTATTGGGAATATATTTGGTGCTTGTGCCCAATCTGGAACCAGATCCACACGCTTCCACCAAAAATTCGAGAGGTTTGTAACAGCAGCTCTGGAGTCACAACTAAAGATGTAAACATTTTAAAAAGTTATAATAAAAATCTAAAATTAATTCATTAATTAATATTAATATTAACTTTTTTCCCTTTAAAGTTGGACTGAAATGTATGTGTATGTGCTTGAGAAGTTAGAGGTGTTGAAACTCTTTAGCTAGACATACATACGATATTTTTTCACTAGTAAACTCACTACTGTCAAAAATAATTCATTCTATTTTCCACTGACATCACTGATAAATAATAACAAGCAACTCGATCACTCCAAAAACTGTGTGATTTTAAAACAAGAAGCTGTTCATTGTTCACTGCATGAGGCACTGAGCTTAGTCTAAAGAGTTCATTTAAAAAGCAACAGCTTGATTTTATTTTTTAAATCTCCCTTTATTCGCTGAGACCTCTATGGCACTTTACTGGATGCACAGAGTGAAAAGAGCCAGATGTGCCCTCTAGTGGATTCCTTTTGAACAATATGAAATCAACCAGGACCTCGATATGACGATTTATAAACTTTTCATAGTTCAAAGCCTCGGTCACAGATGTCAGATTGGAAATTGTTCAGTTTTACAGAAAACAGATAATGTCAGAAGTGGGATTCGAACCCACGCCTCCAGGGGAGACTGCGACCTGAACGCAGCGCCTTAGACCGCTCGGCCATCCTGACTTGCAATCTCAACACTTCAAAAACTGTTTTGTTGGGTCACGTTTAGGTAATACTTCATATAAAGTGTTTACTGAATATATTTAATATGAATTACAAATATTTGAATAACACAAATAATTCTCTATTCTCCACTTTTCCTATTGAGTACTTCTGACTTACCACTAGATGGCGACATTATTTGATTCTCTTGGACCCAACACATAGATTTGATGCAGTTTATGGTTAATCACAAACTGTAAAAATCAACAGTGAGTAATGGGCATCCAGATGGTGAGTCATGATTTGTTGCTACTGACAGAACAGAATCATTGTGAAGCATGCATACTGCAACCTTTCACAGATTAATGTCACTGGCTTAATCACTGCAATGACCAGAAGTAAACACAAGTCCAGGATTTACTGGGAGACTTTTGGCACCACCTCAGCACTGCTGCCTGGCAGCGAAACAAATGGGTTTGCTGCATCAGCCTTTAGGAAAAGATCCATAGGGATGTCCTGGAGCAATATTACACTGACTCTGAAACTTTAAAACCTAAAATTCCTTTTTAAGGATTCATACTACTGAGAAATACAGAGTTAGTAACAGTGCAAGATTCTCTTTGCAAGAAGTTTTGTTCTAAACTAGCAAAAAAAAAAGAGCAAAAACTGGTATGTATGCAGTTTCTTCACAAGTACAAGTTGCCATTTTTAATCTATATTTTCACATTTTGTGCCTTTGTAAAGTGATGCATTTTTTAAAAGGCACATCTCTGCTCTCTCTCTCTACATTAGTGAGTGTGTGCGTGCCAGCACACTCGCCCAGCCCCTTCCTAATCCTCCCTCAGTACTTTTTTTAATCTGGATAATAAGTCACTTATTATATGTTTGTCAAGCAAATAGATTTTTTCAAATTCAAAGCCCCTGAAGGCAACACCATGAAGAGATGTTCACTGAACTGTGGCAGTGTCTAGCAGGGAAACACTGCCCTGTGTTCTCTGTCGAGTGGATGACACACAAACCTCACGGATATTTGTTAGATGTTATACCACAAGCATGAAAAAGTTCTCTATGGTTAATGTCTCCCTCTATCTCTAACATCTTGTACACTTCTGTGTGACATTAGAAAACTTGTTAATACATTATTTTTGACCCTGTGTTGAACCCCAAATAAACTAATAAATGACAAATAATTAGCTCATCTTTTCTATTGAACCTTCTCTGTATTAATTATTATACAAAAATGATGTGAATACGTGAAATGTATATGCTTAATTTGTATAGATAGATAGATACATACATACATATAGATCATTTTTATATAATTTTATATATATATATATATATATATATATATATATATATAATTCTTTCCCCTCCTCCTCAGCATTTATAGTAGCTTATGAAGCTGTGCCAAGCCAACTGGCATTGCAGTGATTAACATTTATGTACTGGAAGTGTACAGAATAAAATTATCTCTCTACTTTACTAATTATTTAGTGTCAGCTTAAATTTTACAGCAAAGCTTGATAATAATTCGGAACATTTGCTCACAGGTTGATGTTGTCTTCAGTCATCAGAGTTCTCTCTGTCTGTTGTTTTTGTTCACTGTTGTCATTCCCCTCCTCCGTTGCCCTCTTTGTTTCCTTCCCTGTCACCATGAGGACTGAGCTGATTGATTAGATGCCACCAAAGTCCAAAACAGCAGAAACAAAATATGACAGCAGATGTTAACCAGGCTGAGGGGGAGGAATAGGGAACACATTAAACCTTAACTACTTTAACTCATTCACATTTACTGTGCTGTTTGCTGCAAACTCATTATAGAAGCTGACAAATGATGATGGAGGTAAAGTTCTGGAGAGTAATCAAAAGAAAGAGGGGGTACTAAGGCATATTTTCTTCACAGTAAAAATAGAAGCTTTGACAAAAACAGGAAATTTAGTTTGATTTTTGTTTTTTTTTTGTTTTTTATTGTGTGTAAGCAAAATATTTAGCAAATGCATTTTCATAATGCCCGGGTCTGCATGAGTGTTATGAACAGATGAGAATGAGGAGATATAAATATGAGGTTTGTGTCTGTGTCCTTTAAACAGATGGTGTCCAGACTGAGACAGATGAGAAGCTAAACCCAGAAGAACCAATAAGAAAAGGAGGAGATGATACAAGACCAGTTAGACTTTATGGTCACAGCTGCTTGAATTGAATAATGTGGTGTTGTTTGACATGACTCAGGTTCTAGAGAGAGCGATAGATAGATAGATAGATAGATAGATAGATAGATAGATAGATAGATAGATAGATAGATAGATAGATAGATAGATAGATAGATAGATAGATAGATAGATAGATAGATAGATAGATAGATAGATAGATAGATAGATAGATAGATAGATAGACAGACAGATAGATAGATAGATCTGAGCAACTGTTTGAGCATCTCCAGAATCTGCTGACATTAAGCCAAACAGTGCAGTCAAAGAAGATAAATGAAGGTCAACGAGTAAAAAAGAATAGAAAAACTAGCACAGAAACAGAGCATTTGCATATATAGTATATATCTGCAAAAGCCAGCCTGGTGTAACCCTGCAAGACATCTGTGAGAAAAGCATTTTTTGGGCTGCAGTATCAGTATCATTACAAGGCTATGTGTGGTTTTATCTTAGATTGATTAAACCGTATTTACACTGATAATTACAAGTAGCCGTTCATAAAATGGTCTTTTATTCTGGCTGCTGCATGCCTTCTCTACTGTGAATGTTCCTACTATTTATGATCAATAAAAAATTATCCGTGTACTGGTTTTTCATGATGATGGCAAAAGAGATTGCGTGATTTTGCCAGCGGGCCAGACTGGCCAGCATTTATATTTTATAGGATATCACAGCATAAATAAAACCTTGCTGAAAGATTACAGCTACAGCCAGATACAGGCAGAGCTGATCATCACTGCTTCAGCAATGATGGTAAATTCATTTATTCAGATGTTTAAAGTGCTCACAGTCCTGCAAAAAAAAAAAAGAAAAAGTCAATGATACATTGACATTAGATCTAAGCGGTGTAAAGAAATGCAAAGGATGCCATCATGTCCGTCAAGTCCTCTTTGAAAAGGCCACATGTTTGCCAACACTGCAATTTTGGGAAGCCATTGTCATAACGTGCGCCAATTTCTTTCCTGTGATGAGAATCATATCCACGCCCTTTTCAAATCGACAACACATAAATGTTCATGCAGAGAACGGTAATGATGTTAGCCATATGCCAAGGCCATCTCAATAACTTCACACGATCCAGTCGAGCATTTACTGTGCCATTTCTGACAGCGTCTGAAGAAACATTTTCCACTACCACCACAGAGGTGGAGGCTCAGTGGTGATTTACTCTAAGTGATTATGTTGGTAATGATTAGCGTTGACATTTCCGGAAATGAGCAGATCAAAATGTCATAGCCACAGCTCTGCAACTAGCACACTGGACCAGACGAGGTAAAAGAAAAAAAAAAAAAAACTAATCCTCAATATAAAAATAGATATTAATGCATGGTATGCATAACTTGCATGAAATTGGATTTTCATATATATATAATTAAAAACGCTTCCCCTCCTGAGTCCAAAGCAAGAGTTGTGCACACTGGTTTGCAGATCCACAGCTTTCTACCAGCAATCTTGTCACCTTCTAATTCTCCAGTTTCACAAATATGACTCAGTCTTGCATCAGGTCAAGGCTATTACAGCAGATATTCCACCGGCTTTTTGATTTTCCTTCTGTGTAGACCCAGGTGCTCACTTGACCTTCTGCTAATAAGAGCCAGGGGAATGTGACGTCACTAGCAGAAGTTTTCGTCAAGTGGACATTAAATTTAGTGGACTGGATTTTAACATTTCAAATGAACCGTCTGCAAAAACAAATCTCATAAAACAGGGCGGGGGCGCAGGCAGGTTTTATTTTTACCTGCTGGTTAATAAAAGCGAAAGAAGACTGCGTAATCCGTTTTGCTTGTCGTCGCTGAGCTCCGTGTAGTAAGACGAGAGTGTCTAATCCTGCGCACAGACAGGCGAGGAAACATAGGGGAGGTGGGGGGGGTGAAGAAGACCAAAAAATGCTGCTGCTGAATGGAGCCATACAACAGTGACAGTGTGGTGGAAGGGAAAGACGACGTGGGCTGATTTTTACTCCACTTCAAGTCCAGTTTTCAACTATTTTTCTCCACTCGGGTAAATCAAGAGTCAGAGACCATGAAGGCTGCTGGCGAGATAACTTTACCTGCAGCTTAAATATTTGATATTGCGGAATGAGATGAAACCTTCTCCTCGAATGCACAAGGTAAGTTCAGCCTTGTTTTTTGTTTCCACGGTCGTTACTCCAAGGTCTTCTGCGCGTTTTTCGTTCGTTTCGTTTTTTTCTTTTGTTTTTTTTTTTCTTTTTTTCTTTGGTTTGGTTCGTCGAAATCTGCTAGAAAGTTGAAACATTACCAGATAAAAACACAAACAATCCGATGTTCCTCTTGCACACTGTTCTATATATAGATATTATCTTCAGGAAAGATATCATAAATGTGTGCTATTCTTACTATACCAGTTGTTTTTTGTAAAACAAACAAGGGCTGCTTCGCTTTGTTTTCTTGTCTTGATGTTTCAGTACCTCGGACAGCGTCGCTATAGTGGCAATACTACAGATTCTCCACTGAAGGGCAGCAGGAGTCTCTCATATCCCAGCATTTGTTCCTAATTGCCATTTAATGAGGAATAGCCAGAAGAAAATAAAATGTTTTCAGATTTACATCCATGATTTGTGCATGTTTTATAGAATTACAGTATTGCCTCAGTTTCATTTGCCTAGTAGTATTTTTTATTCTATTTTTTAACAGAGGTTTTAATATGATGCTCAGCGGTGATCATCAGGAGTCTGATCTCCCCTGGGGACACACAGACACCCTTCTGGAGTCCCTCGGTGCGCAGTATGGGTCCATGCCGGTCGGAACCCAGGATGGAGAGACCAAAGCGCGTTCCAAGGAGGAGAAGAGGCGCAAGAGGCGCGCCACAGCCAAATATCGATCTGCGCATGCCACCAGGGAACGGGTCCGTGTCGTAGCCTTCAATGTGGCCTTTGCAGAACTAAGGAAACTGCTCCCAACGCTCCCGCCAGACAAAAAGTTGTCCAAGATTGAAATCTTGCGACTCGCGATTTGTTACATCTCATATCTCGACCACGTGCTGGACATTTAGGACAAGTGTGGCAGTGCGTATCCAGCCACTAAAGAACAAGGGATATGGTGAATCCCTGGTCTGTATCCTAATGGAATACCACGCTGACATTATTATTGCATGATGATGTTTCATTATGAGGATGAGCTGCAGCACTGGAGACTTAACATCCGTAGAAGCACCCGAAGAATGGAAAATATTTTTGGGACCTTTCTCTATATCACATATTGCATTCTGTTTATTATTCACTAACTTATGGAAACATTATCATGCTTGGGGTTGGTTCTTATTCCACCAAGTTTTAAAGAAACTTATATAATATAATATGTAACTGTAAAACACTCGTGTGCTCTGTGTTCCTTCTTCTAATGGCAGTTGGAATTTCATTTCAAATCAAATTTTCTTAAAATAAACAGTAAAAAGGCTCATCTTGTTTTTTCAAATTCATCTTGTAATATTTTTGAATCCGGAAGAGTTCAGAAACAATAAAGTTTCACCAAAATGCTGAGAAATAAATGTGAGTTTATATTTTCTTTTAGAGGGTTGTTTGTAGCGTTTGTAAAGAAGTTGACACCTTTGTCTTAGTCATGGGTAAACGAACACACAGGTCTAATTTCTGGGCATTCAAAAACAGATTTCCGAACATTTCAAGGTTCTGACATTCTGCCCAAATACCGGATGACATCAGGATGTAGCTTTCAGCTCACTCGCGCCCGTGGTTTTCCTCTCCATTAGTCTGAGGCTGCCTGCGCTCCTCCTTTCGTCCATTTATGCGAATCTGTAATGTGGCCCGTGGGGCTCGAGGTATTGTTCATGTCCACTCCAGCAGCAAGAGCGAGAGTCCTTTGTGCATGCAGCACATTACACGCACTGGTCTACACACTGAACACAATGCTTCTGAGAATACAGGGAACACGGGGCTCAGCTTAATGTCAGATTTCGGGGCAAATAGGGCAAAGAAGCGTAAAGCTTGTGTGTGTTTAGAGACGTTGGTCAAATGGTGAAACAAGGGCTTATTGATCACACACAGAATTTTGATACAATATATTAAATGTAATTATAAGTTTAATGCAATTCCTCCTGCACATGTATTCGAATTTGAGTTTGTAAATTTCAGAATTCAATCCAGTTTATTTTTCCTTGAAAGGAGCAACCTCGCCCTCTGCTGGCGTTTTAGAGAACTACATATACGGTAAGCGGTTTCTTCGTGGTGTGATGTCAGTTTTTAAAATATGGTTATCGAGCAGGCCCAAATACATCTTTTGTTATCATATTATATAGATCATATTTGACATCATAGTTTTCATACGGGTTTTGAGTATCTTGAGCTGTTGAGAAATGTTTGTTTAATAAGATATCTCAAGAGGTTCTGCAGCACCTGGAGATTCCTCAATAGCATATGCTTTAATTACCGTGTAATCCATGCAGAAAAAGTCTCAGCCATAAGGGAAATTCAGCCTGTCGAAGATGTGATGCATTTAAAAACCCAAGAGAAAAACAACTAAATGTATCTCCTGTCAACTGCTGTGTTCAAGGTCAGGAGTTAAGTAAAAACTAGCACCATTGCGTTGTGTTTTATTGATTACTGCTATTGTTGTGCAGGGGATCAAGAAAATCTCACTTTTTTCAGATTGCAAAGTTGGTTCTTTTAATAACAGTGAAAAGTGGCATGTTCCCTTCTACATTTTTCTCTGTCACTTACCTGTTATGGAATTTCCTCTGGCAATTTATCCACTACAGAGCCCACAGACAGTTTCTGTCTGCAGAGATCAGAGGTGAGGCACCAGGGCCCTGGAAGTGTCAGCTATGACACCAGAACCTCGAACTATTATAGAAATTGCATCCCTGGTATGACACTAATGAGATGACACAATCAGGTGCAGGTGTTAAGCCCCTATTACAGTTTTTCTCAGTTGCTTTGGTGCATTTCTCACAACAGAATTAAACTTTGCACCACTACTAAGGCTCTTCTCAAAACAATTAGTGCAAACTGCAAAACATGGTGGATAACTTGCAAAAGTGAGTCACTTCATCAAAAAGAAAAGTCAGTTGTTCAAAATAAGTAGTCAATGCTTCAAAAGCAAGTCCCTTAATCAAAACAGATAATATATTCATCAAAAGCAAGTACTTATATCAATCAAAGTGTCAGGGCTGTCACAATTACAAGTCATAACACCAGCACCTTTGGTCACAAAATCAAATGGTTTGAACATGTTCTCATTGTGACGGATTTCTTTGTAGGTGCTTCCCAATGACATGTCAAGTCTGGACAGCATGCATGGCATGTTGAAAACCATAAATTGTAAAGGAAAATCAACACACTTCATATGCACTCTTGATAATATTCAATTGAAACTGTTCACAGCATTGTGCAACTGGGGAAATACAGTAAATCAAACATTTTACAGCAAACACAAACTCACTTAGACAGTAAACCTTACTGCAGTAGTTATGAAACAAAAACAAACAAACTGAAAAACAGACACTGCTGCATATCAATCATTGATATCTAGACGCTCCTGTCTGTCTGCCCACATATTTGCATCAACATCACAGCGAATGTCAGCTCTATCGATGCATCGGGGAAAGTATCTTCTGGAGTGTCGAATCCACCCTCTGCAGGACTCTGCTGTGATGTCATCACAAGCTGCATCCATAGCTGCTAGCAGGGTCATTTGGGTATGTGGATGCCTGTCATATACCTTCCACCTCCAGGAAGAGAAAAACTCCTCAACTGGATTTAGGAATGGAGTGTAAGGGGGAAGAAACTCCATAAGCATCCTGTCGTGTGCTGCAAACCACTGCCTGACTACAGCAGAGTGATGGAAGCTAACATTATCCCAAACCACTATATACATTGTCCGATTGGTTCACCAAGGTTCACCTGAGAAAAGTAATTTATGGAGATTTTCATGGAAACTCCTTAAAAATAGGGTTTTCAAAATGGGTGTACAAATTGTTTGACAAGATGTTCAACAATTTTGAGTGCACTGACACAAGCAATGAAATGAAGACTATTAGTTGTAAGGACAATGACTATTCAGCCGGTACAAGTATAAATAATTGTGACATTCATGATAAAAGCAAGGAGATAGTGATGAATAGCAAGTCAAAAGTGACCATTCTTTAGATATTTGTACTTACTCAACTGCTTCATGTCCAAAGGCATTTGCCATTGGACGAAATGAACATGAAACCGCCACAAGGTTGTGCCAAAACGACTACATGTTGTGGAGGTTGAACTAACTATTGTGCAAAGTTTAATTCTGTTGTGAGAAATGCACCAAAGCAACTGAGAAAAACTGTAACCCTACCTTTAAGCCTTCTTTCTTCTACAATTAATATCATGTGTTAAGCTGATGTGTTGCAAAAGCAAGTCCATACAAGTTAATTAAAGATAAGGACAAAGTATGAGATGAATTAACAAAGGTTTCACCATGATCATAGTTAAACAGATCCAACCTTTATCAGTGAATCTTCAGAGTAATGGCCATCCTTACGGGTGGCTCATCATAGGTAAAAATAACTGAAATGGTTCTGGGTGGATATTTCTGGATATTTCTTTAATTCTGTTATGCTATTAAAGACACCCTTAAAATGTAGTCCTATTCTTAGCAAGCTGTCAGTTTTCCCATCAAAATCTTCAGTCTTCAATTTACAACGTTTTAACAGAGACGTGTAGTATAAAAAGTGCATATACTATACTATATACTGTGTTCAGTTGCACAGCGAAACGGAACTGGCTTCAAACGCATCTATCAATAATGACAAACTAATAATAATTGCTATTTTAGTTGACAGGTTAAATATAGAATAGTTTGGGCGGGGCTTAATATTTTCATTTTCTAATTAGAGAAGCTCCACGTGAGCTTCTTCGTGAAAAAATGTCAAGTTAAGTAGCAAATCACATTTAGACATCAGTTACACTCACTGACGGCCCTGACCCTTTTACAGCAGTCGTAAAGGACGACCTCTTGCGGGCCAGAGCGGAAAATACTCATTGTAACGCGCTGTAAAAGCGTGCTGTACACCCATGCTGCCTCCCTTTCTGGTCCTGCGAACCACAATGGCCAGGATCCTGTGAGCTGCCTCTCCGTGCAGACGCGCCTCACAGCAGCAGGAACAGCTGCAGCTCCTCGGCGGCAGATTCGCTGACACCGACACGCAGGTGAAGGAATATGAAACGCTTCTGAGATAAAGGTAGGTAAACGAATCCACGGTTGTGATGTTCATCACACCGGGTATTGGCTGCCCTTGCCAAAAAAATCCGGAGATACACCAGCACGCAGGAATCACTGATGAAGTTCAATGCTGCCGTCGTGGGAAAATGGTTTCCTTTTCGCCAGACAGATGCAGCCACATAACCCGAATTTATCTGGAGCTCATGACTTCCCTTTTTATTTCTATTACATTAGTATCGCTTTTTATGTAAGCACATTATTTGAGCCGATCATCCAGATTGCATGGTTTATTTGAAGTGATTTAGTCTTGTGTGGTTAATGGGGTTCAGGGCGAGACTGAAAGGAGATCTGCTGTAACAGAAGCTGCAGCTGTGTAATAGAGAAGTGGCTCCCCTTGTTCTGTGCGACCTAGTAGCCTTTATATTAAAAGCGGGGTTGGAGATGTCTCCATCAGCAACAGCAGCTGTCTGGAGAGCACACAGCTGGATGAGGTGTTAACTGTGACTGGAGCAGCTTCACGTGTCTTCTCTCTCTGTCTGTCAGAGTCATGATGCTGCCGTGTAGCACCTACAGTTATTTATTATTGAGCAGTGTTGATGGGTCCTGTGCAGAGAGCCTGAGGACACTGCTTGCCTGGGAACCCTCCCTGAATAGATGAGTCAACCCGTGGAAGCTATCAGTTCTTCCCATGGATGATCAAAAGTGATGTTGGCAAGGCTTTGGCCTTTGTTCTCCTTTAAATGTGCCCGACAGGGCAGTGTGTCAGAAGTGCAACGAGAACTGGAGCTACCTTTAGGCTAAAGAGAGGTAATGGAGGAGCATGGGGTAGTGCGCAATATATTACAGTGTAGTTTACAGTTGTGCATTTGGAGACATAAAGGCCCTGCACTTAAAGTAGGAATGTACTGAGGTAGCTCTTCAACAGCCCTCTCAGCCCGCACCACCCTCCTCTCCCTCCCTCTCTTCTTCTACTGTACTTCTGTTTAGTTCCACATGAGCGGATCAGAGGGGACTAAAGTTTGCATTCCAGAGAACTGTGTCAGGTCTTAACTTTCTCCTTTTACAATGGGCAGCAGGGTGGGAGTAGCTATATCCAGTCACTGAAAGGTCACAGGTTTGCTTCTGCAAATACTTCTGGAAAAATACACAGGAACACACTCCTGATCACGTCAGATATCCTGGCAGTGAGGGGCACAAAATAAGAAGAATAAAAAGGGGGGTGTTTCTAAGGGAGTGTCATGACTTGCATATTTGACTCAGTTTTATGTGATTTTAGCCCAGTGGTAATGTAATATGTTAATGAGCAGCTGTTCCTCTGGGTTATCTGTAGTCCACGAAAGGATTTAAGATATTAACCACTATATATTACACGGGCTCACACTCTGTCACCCTTTGTTTGATTTCAGAGAGGTTTCACACAGCCTAGTGGACTGTGTTATTCCTGTGCATGTGTGGACTTGTTGTTTCTGCTGCCATTTTAAAAGAATGCATTTTAAAACAGTAATATAATATACACCATGGTTGTTTCAGGTCCTAAAATGTGGCTTTTGGCTTGTTTTTATATGGCAGTAAAAGAAATGTTTTTGGCATTTGCTCTCAAATTGCTCCGGCAAACCAGTGATCTGATATAACAGTGAATCAATAATGAAATGGGTTTAGCTTATACTAAGCTAAGATGAGGCTCTAATATACCTACTGTGTGTTAGGTATTGATCTGTAAGTCAGTCAACATTGATATCGACCCATATGTCTTCTTACAAGTAAATAAGATGACATTTACCCATGCCGGTGGCCGATATTTATCTGTAGTGTCACATTAATTTCGCAAAGATCTCGTGATGAATATCTGAAACACCTTAAAACATATGATTACCTTCCAAAAAACATATTTACATTGGCATTTAAATGTGCTATGAGCCAAACTGCGGTTTTGAACATCTGTATTGATATCCACCCAGAAATCTACTATCCACTGTATATTTGAACAGTAGATGGGAGTTTTGTAGTTTGTTTGCCTTGAAGCTGCAAAACAGCTGATACAAGAAATTCATCAGATTACCAGCTGCTGTATCTGGAAGATTATAGCATAATGCTACCGGGGCAGGGTGCACATCAAGGAAGGAAGGCATGAACGCTAATAGGTGTGAGGGAGGGCACAGATGCCATGGTAACCAGGCCTCAGCATGTGCCCTGGTTGAGCTATGAGACTCATCTGTGCCATTTCATTTGCCAGCACTGCATTGGATACCTTAATGGAATCTCAATGCCACACCCCTCCTTCTCAGCTCAGTTTAGAGGGCAAATTACTATACAGTCAAAATCTCACGTTATACTTATAAGCTGAATCAGCAGTGGAAAAAATGCTACAGTGCATTTTACTTATCATACGTTGCAGCTTTTCCTCAACGAGCCCCACACTTATTTGTTGCAATACTAAAGTGTGCTTATGCCTTGTCTTTATAATAGGAGTAAAAAATTACTCAATAAGAGCATAAGAGCGGGTGTGCGTGCACCCCTGAGCCTGACCATTTGTAATTACAGTAGCTCCCACTGTGCATCAGCCTCGTTCCACTAAAAAAACACCCTAACCAATGTTTGCTTTACATTAGTGTCAGTTTCTGCCCTGGTGAATCTCTTCTCGGTGCAGCCAACCAGAACGGTCTGCAGTGATGCAACTGTGCTTCACTGCAGAGTCGATTTTCCGCACAGGCTCCCTCTCAGAGGAGTACTGCATTTTTGGGACAGTCTCGGAGGAAGCTCAGACAGGCGCACGTCTCTAATGCGCGTTGTTAGCCCCGCATGTTTCATTCATAGTTATCGTTGACTTGTAACTGATAGTTTTTCTTACCCCGTGGCTGCAATTTTCCACATGGCCTGGTTCACTGTGCCTCTTCATGCTCGTCCTGTGGATGAGTGGCTTCTCAGTGGGATCCCTGTGCCCCACATACCACTGCCACGCGCCCAGAGATCAGCACTCAGGGGGTTAATGGCTTTTATTCAAATCACCAGGCGGGATTCGGTTAACCACGCGAGTGACGGGTGTGATGGAAGGCTATTGTTTCCTCTTTATGCCCTCTCACTGTGCCTCACCCCAACGTCACTCTCACATACGCACTTAAGTGCATCCACAAATTTAGGCCCAGCAGGGCAGATTGATTACTGCTGTTAGATGGAGCCTCCTGCCTCCAGTGTTGCCAAGGTAACAGTGGACGCTCTGGATGTGGGTTAAAGATGAGACATATGACAATCCTGTTAAAAGTCAGGCTTGTGTTTAAAATTTGATACTGCACCACTGACTTTGATTCTGTGAGTAGCATGTTACAGTGTGTTCAAGTGCATTATTTATTGACGTTCTCTGTAAGTGCTGCTCTGCCTTGTTCAACATTATGTTCCCTCAGCGTTCATCAGCCTCCACTGATGCAGTCACTCTCTGTGAAATTGCACTTTTTTGTCACTGGGGCATCATTTTGCATCAGGTTGGTTCATCCCAACTTAAACTGACACTTCATCCCAAAATCTAATATACATAATAATCCTCTGGGCTGTGGTGTCATCAAGATTTATGGGAGCTGTGGATAAATGTCCACTTGTTCTTAAATGAATTGAAACTGACTAGCACTTGCTAAGCACTATCTCTTTCCAACTGCTCAAAATAGTCCTAAAACTTTGCCACAAGTAGTTTTATGTAAGACAGACATATCCACGGTTGATGTCTAAAGTAATACTGACATGGGGGTGGCTATGGCTCAGGTGGTAGAGCGGGTCACCTACTCACCGGAAGGTTGGTGGTTCGATCTCCTCCAGTCTACATGCCCCTAACCCTGATACCTGATACTAACCCCACGTTTGCCTACTGGTGGTGGTCAGAGGGCCCGGTGGCGCCAGTGTCCGGCAGCCTTGCCTCTGTCCGTGCGCCCCAGGGTGGCTGTGGCTACAATGTAGCTTGCCATCACCAGTGTGTGAATGTGTGTGTGAATGGGTGGATGACTGAACGTGTAAAGCGCTTTGGGGTCCTTAGGGACTAAGTAAAGCGCTATACAAATACAGGCCATTTTAATAAAGGACACTACAGTCTTGCACTAGTTTCAACTGCTTCCTTATTCACAGGGGGTTAGCACAGCAGGTAGCTCCACATGTTTGCTTTGGCAGAGTTTTTGCACTGGATGCACTTCCCCACGCAGCCCCAAAAGGGTTCTCCCAGAATCAAACTAGGGATTTTTTTTTTATGTATTTAGGCAAACATGTAACCCACTACACTATGGAGCCAGTCTACAGCCCAAAGAACAACAATATAGATTGTATTTATCTGACAAAAGTAATTCTATAGGTTGTAATAATAATCTTACAGACTTTATATGTACTGTATAACATTTTTAATGGAAAATCATAGGCAGCTGAGGGAAATAAAAACCATTTAAACCCTCTTAATGGAAATCTGCTGCGCAGCAGTGTCTTCTCTTAACCCTTCAGAATACGATCTCTGGAGCAATCACATCCTAATATGCTGAATGGGCTGTTTTGGTGTTAATATGCATCATTTGCTGTAGAGATAACAAATAGCCTGTAAGTGACGGGAAGAATAGTCTCAGCTGGTAAATTGAGATGGTGATGGGGAAGTTGACTGGCAGGTGGTTGTCAGGACAACAGCTGGGAGACAGACAGGTTTGAGATTGAGGTCTAAATGAATGCTTGGTGAGAGATCGTCATGCATACATCACACATTTGTTTCACAGGAAGTGAGTCTGGCAGCTTCAGCTCCTGTTAATAATGGCAGGATGGAGAGAGTTCTCTTTTCCAAATCACTGGCTATCAAATCAAATGCAGTTATTATGAGATCAATTATAGTACAGATTAGAACTAAATGATCTACCTGAATGTGCTCTTTTTATGTGAATATGCAGGTTTTATCTATATTGTAGGTCTATACTGTACGTTGACAAAGGGAATGTTTTATTTAAAAATACTTGGGTTTTGGGTTTTTTTAGCCTCTTCTGTTACTGAAGGGTTTGGTTTTTTTTTTAGAATGTAACTGAAAGAAAACCTAATCCTAATGAGTGTTAAGAGCTCATACAAGTGGGCATTTTTTCTGATACATTAATTATTTTCTGTTTTGTTACCTGCACCTCTTAATGTATGTCTGTGCCATTCCATATTTTTTATTACAACCTTAATGTTTTTGTTTCTCCTGAGATGCATAATTATGTGTTTTTGGGGGGTGGTTTACAAGCGAGACCAAGCCAAAATGGCAGTATTTAGGCACAAGCCATAAAAACACACATCCACACAGAAATAAAAATGAGACTTGTAAAAAGACAGAAAGACTGTGTAAAAGCTTCTTCATGAAACATGTTTTATATGTGGCATTTGAATGGCTGGAGTTTCCAAATAAAGTGCGTCTTGTAAATAATTCCAAGCAGAGGGTACAAAATGCACTTTTTCCAAGTTCAGAGCAAACTTATAATGACTGCAGAGGAAAGGTTTTTGGTTTGGGGTTTTGTTTTTTGTTTGTTTTTTTTGCATGTTTGCTTGTCTTTGAGACACATTAGAGAGATAGGAAAATATTGGGGGAGATAGTAGGGTGTGGCATGCTGTAAAAATTGAACCGGGAGCGCTGCTGTTAAGAGGATGTTGTAGCACATGTAGTATGTGTGCTGAATATCAAGTTAGATTGGAATAAATATCCCAGGTTAATACATTAATCATAGATAATCTGAAGTATATACCACAACACAGCAGAGCACAATGGCTAATATATTAATCTGTCTGCTTTGTAAATGTGTTGAATGATGAGAATCAGAGATGCAGAAGCTTTTCTTGTACATCTAATGCTCTGTTTGTTTGATGTCGCGAGCAAGCCTCGGTGCATCCTTCATACTGTGCTATTTATCTGTCCTTCAGGTCAACGTGGTCACTGAAGCCGCAATCAAAGATAGTTGTCATTCGTCGTGGATTTTTGAAGCCTGTCTCTATAGCAACCAATTTGTCCTCCTGAGCGCTGCTGCCAAGTTACCCTCTCTGCCACACGGCAAGTCTCTCCTCATCCCCCTGTCCAATCACCGTCTCTGAACTGCGTCGGTATGGACACGGAGTCGACCCACTCTGGCTACTCCTATCACTCCAGTCGCTCCGGGAGATCAAACCGGCATGGGTATGTTTCCTGTCTGTCGTCAGCCTTTCCATCTGACTGTCTGCTTCTCTGCTGTATCTGTCTAACCGGCACTCCCGTGACAGGAATTTGTTTCTTCCAGATCACATGCTGTATCCCACTCCCTGGCTTTTTTGTGTTTTTTTGTTGTTTTTTTACTGGAATGCCTTCAGTGAACATTTTGTAGCTTTGTTTGTCTTCCGTTTGAGTGGGCCACATGTTGGTTGTGAAATAATGAGGCAAGAAACTGCAGAGAGAGAACAAGCGAGAGATTGGGACGGACAGAGCTTGTGGATTAGGGTCGTCACAGCTGAGCGGTTCTAACCTATTTCAGTGATTGAGTCTGTGTGCTCTGCAAACGAGAGAATCATTTGTTTATCTCCCCCCTCATTCCTGATGCCTATAATTGTCTGCTGGAGTATTAATGCACTTCACTGTTTACGAGCTTTCATTAATGAGAAACCGTCAAATTATTTCCTTGATTTTTGATTAATAAAGAATTAACAAGTTATTTTATAAAATGTCAGGAGCTGATAAAAAAACGCTGCTCAATCTTTGTCCAGAAGCCAAAGATTGTCCAATAAGGAGTCCAAACTTCACAAATATTAAGAACAATTATTGAGTAAGAAGCACATTTTCACATTTTAGAAACTGGAATTTTTGTCTTCTTGGACTCACCTTAAACAAATAATCATCAAGAATAAACTATAAAACATTTTGGCTCATTATTTTTACTGATATAAATTAATGAGCTTATTGTCTCAGCTCTTATTTTGTGTGTATGTTGATGATATGGTACTTATCCCAAGCTGAATCATTTTAATGGATGGAAAATAGGGACCTGAAATGGTTGTTTAATTTACATTTCTGTTAAAGAAATTATATAGACATGTATAGTGATCATTATTTTATTGTTTCAGTCTTTCAAATACGAGAGAGTTACATTTTTATGACAGTGTAGAACAAGTGTGAAAATTGTTCTGGCCTGTTGATTCAAAATAATTAGTAAATTGTCATTTGTTCAAAGTAGCAGTCAAATTATTTCCATTTTAATTAGCAAAGAATAATCATTGAATAACGATATGTTAGGCTCCAGTTTCAGTCTTATATATTGGTACATTTTTCCTGTTGTATTATTCCAGTGGTCACCATGTGTGCTTGTTCTCACTTTCCAGAGATCGAAGCCGTGAGCGACACAAAGCCAGCAGCAGTAAAGACAGCAGCCGCTCGGAGAGATCTGTGGTTATCAATCCCCCCGACACCCCTTCCCAGGACTCCCCAGTTCATAACGGAGAACCGCTGCCTGGAGAGCCCACACCTGCAGCAGAACAAGGAGATGAGGCGCAGGTATTGGAGTAACACTAAACTGAAAACTGACAGCAACAGTGAAACTGTGAAAGATGCACATTGTTTTGTAGGAAAGCACACTAAAACTGCAGCTAGTATCAGTTTCCTTCAGAAAAAGCAAGACCCAGTTTTCCATGCATGAACTTTGCGTCCCGACCTTATAAACTCGCCCTCGCACAGCTGGCTGACCGACACATGATAGGCTAACAATGGCGACAAGGGATCAGATAGGTCAGAGGATTAGCATCTCTCTTACAGGCCTGGGTGGATTTGTACAGACAGTGTTTCATTACTGTGTGTGTGTGTGTGTGTGTGTGTGTGTGTGTGTGTGTGTGTGTGTGTGTGTGTGTGTGTGTGTGTGTGTGTGTGTGTGTGTGCCTACATACTGACTGTAATGCCTAATGGCTTTGAAATCAAGGCATAGTATAGCATCAAAAAGCTGATTTTGCTGCTACAAGCAAAATAGGTTTATGTAGGCACAGAATGATGTGATATGAGGCTTAAAATGCAGGGCAGATATTTAACTTAGGCTTCAAGGATTAAAGATTCATTAGAGTATAATACTGTGTGGATATTTAGGAGTTATTTCTTTCTTGCAGAGATTATTGGCCATTTTGTAGTGCTGTTCTAATTCTGAACTGTCCTCCACCACACAGAGTGCTTTAAAATCATCACAATGTACACTAGATCCATGCACTGAGACCATCATGCATTGCGGTCCCTCTGCTGCTAGAACAGGAGTAGTCAAACGTTGAGTTAATGCGATTTCTTACCATGCTGACAGTGCCTGGTGAGCGTAATACGCCTCAGGCATCTAAACCTTATGCGTCCTCCTGTCTCTGAGCAGCAGGGTTTCAAAAAAATTACTATTAAAACATCTTCTGGAACTGTTTTTCTGACTGTATATTAGCAATATGGATATGTGAAATATTGCCCCAAAGCTATAACCAGATGTGGCTAATGCTGCTTTTAAAAGAATATATTAGTTTAATCCCTTTATAGTGTTATTTACAATTAATATCACAAAATTTTAGGTTTCCCCATCCTGGCATTTTTTAAGTGGCAGAAAAAGCTTCCATATAGATGTGCATGGATTATAGATTTGTGTGTTTTATGTTAAAGTGAGTGAGAGATCTCAGTTACAGCTTCTACATATCTGTAAACAGCAATGTTATGTGGTACTGATTGGGATAATTAGGAATATCCCTAAACAGCATAAACAGCTTTATATCCAACTGGTTTCTGAAATATATCAACAGCTTTCACCAAACAAGCATAATCTGAACAAGACATATACCAGACTGATACCCGCCTCCTGTCTGCATGTAGATAGCAATTGGTTGGCTTGGATTAGCAGAAAACAAGAGTGCTTTTATTAGCCAAGTGATAGCCTGGAGTGTGACCTCCTGTGGTCTTATCATCAGTGTGAGATTACAACTCCTTGTTTTACATTTAAGCTTTTCTAGAAGCTTCACATAGGAGAAAAACATATATAAATATGTCTTTATGCTAAGCTAACTGCCACCTGAATAAAAATATTTTCCAAAATATTAGGGTATTCCTTTAAATGCAGAGAATCGCACAAACTGTACTGAAAGATAAAATGAGCTTAAAGTAGAAGCAGAACCGAAGAAAATGAGAGAGATAAAGAAAGCACCTTCTTCCCTGAAGACGAGTTAAAGATATTGCTAGCCTGGGGCTGCCTTTACAGTGTCTTTGACCCACTTGAAATACATAGTAACCCAAAATGAGTGCATTTTTCATTGGCTTATTGAGCAACTTGCATGCTTAAAATAGCTGCAGAAAAGCATCGCATCAGTAGTGCAAGCTACCTTGACAAAATATACTTTCCTAATATTAGCAACATTTAATGTGACTGGAAAATAAACATGCGTTCAACCTGACTTTCTGACCATGTTGGAGAAGTCTGACCTATTTTGCTATCTCTGCTCAGCATCCCCTTTTGGCTGGAAAGGCACATTCCACACTGGCATGTGATTGTCAGCTCCTAGCCTGCATCCATTGTTAGCAGTGTAAGGTAATCTGCCATTGTACTGCAGTACCCCTGCAGGTTGTTGTGTCCGCACACCATACACCAGTGGCAGCACGAGCATTACCGCAAACACCGTCAACCACGGTGTACTCCAACCCATGCTTTTTGGAGCAGCTTTGTCAGATGGCGGAGCCGCATATTAACACTAACTAGTCTCCAGTGCAGAGGAAACATTCTCACAGACTGGGATTAGCATTAGCATCCGGCCAAACGCCACTTGGAGGAAAGCTGATATGAATAATCCTCCATGTTTACACGCATGCCTGTGACATAAGGATACGGTCTTGGAGCACAGTTTGTGTGTGTGTGTGTGTGTGTGTGTGTGTGCAAGAGTGAGTCACTGAGAATCTGTTACTGAGACTGGCCATGCTGCTTTGTTAGACACTGTGACTCTGTGCCAAGAGGGAGCAGTTTCAATTTCCTCACAGTGTTAGCTCTAGCAACACCATAGCGTATGGTAGTCTCGCTTTATAAACTTGTTTGTTTGCCCTTTTTCTAAAATACTCACCTACTCATAGCTACTGCACCAGCAATGCATGTAATGTGAGGTAAAAACACAAAAGCTCCTACTCCTAAAAGGAATGCAGTAAATTTAAGGAAACCTGGCAGGCGTTTGTAGCTTTTTTGTGTGTGTCTCACAAAGCCTATTTTAACCTTCACCCAAGCTAGTGCTGCTCAGCGATTAGGCTTTGTAGCTGGCAGACTGTTTTCTGTGTTGTGTAGCATAATCCATATTCACCCTCTGCCAGATAAAAAGACTAAAACACTGCCAAGGGAGCAGGCGGCAGTCATGCCCTTCCGCTCTTGCTTTTATAACCTTCCCTGTGTCAGTCTCTCCTGGTTTCTTTCTCTTTCTGATCTGATTAGTTAGCATTAATCTTCTGCATGAATCCACTGAGACTTAATGATAGGTATTAGCAGTATATTAGCTCACTCAATAATGCTCCGTTTTCTCCCTGAGAAAGGTATGAAAGCCTTTGCAGTAGGATCCTTAGGATGAATGAAATGTTTCAGTCATGCATTTCGCATATAGAATATAAAATGCATATGCTTAAGTGGTTAGTGCACTAAGACACACTTGGCCAACACATTTTAATCTCTTACCCGCAACTGCACTTCAATGTCTAAATATGTGGAAAATAAAACAGAGTAAATCTCTACAAATAAAAACAAAGCTGTGCCTCTTAGCCAACATCTGGTGAAGAGGAGGTGCACAGACAGTCTGGTCTCTGTTTGTGATCTGTTTCCTCCTGTTCTCTGTGATCACAAAGGGTTCAAAGAAATTGTTTGGCATTTTGGGAAATAAGCTTTTCTTTCTTGTTTTTGCAGAGAGCTGCATGAGAAGATCAGTCAAGCACCCAGTGTTGAAAAAGTACTGCACAAACCTCTTTTATGCTTACTTTTCCTCATTTGTTCTTTTCCTTTCAAAATGTTAACACAAGTTACTCTATATATTGCTTTTGATTGCAAATATTAAAGGTAGAGGCTGTTCACCAGAACACAAAACATGCATATAGCACAAGTATGAAAAATGACAAATTCTGAGCTAAGTCTTAATCCCATAAGCCCGTGATCAGCCAGTATCCTTGATTCCATTAAAATTGTCATCTTTTTTACAACCGAGCATTTCTCAAGTGTGCCAGAAGAGGTTTATTTTGAAACTTTCAGAATTATGACTGAAAGACTAACATTCTTGGGTTTATAATAAAAACACCCGATTAGTGAGATTAGAGAACAGCAATGAGAGAAAATTGGACACTAGCTAAGTGACTACTCAGCATCTGTGTTCAAACAGGAAGATATTGTTTCTGTGGTCCTAATTGTTCATTTGTCACAGTGGAACGCAGAATGACATTGATTGTTCACAGATGCAGGTTGGTGAGTGGGGGGTTGGCTTAAGAAAGAAACTAAGGGGGAAAAAAGAAGACGTGTGGGCTGAATACAAATGAGATCTGGCACTAAATGAAGCTGATGTTACACCTACGGTGCACAGCTGACCTCTTGTTTCTCACATTAGTCTGGCAAACACACACTCAGGACGCCAGCCCAACCTCTCCTCTCTCTGCTCATAACCTGCTGCCATCCCTCTGTGACATTGCTTCCCTCTTCTC
Source organism: Neolamprologus brichardi (assembly GCF_056152115.1). Taxonomy (NCBI): domain Eukaryota; kingdom Metazoa; phylum Chordata; class Actinopteri; order Cichliformes; family Cichlidae; genus Neolamprologus; species Neolamprologus brichardi. Next base: position 22,451,777 of record NC_142119.1, on the reverse strand, counting down.
TGATCATGCTCATTCATCTTCTGGCTCCCGTTGGCATCCTCCTCCACCTCCTCCTCCTCCTTAGCAAGGCTAAGCTAATTGGCTGTGAGCTGTGCTGGAGAAGCAAAATTCATATTTATATTACAATTTGTAAAATATGCAAAGTAAGTCAGATTTCCAGCGGGGTTCACTTAGGCTTCTTTTAACTTTAATAGACTGGAAAGGATCTTGCATATAGTTGGAATCACAAGCTCTAGACAGGTGAAGAGTATATGACAACGAGCTGTGCTGCTAACAGCAGCTCCATGAGGCTCATGTGGCTTCAGTGTGCATCTAAGCACTGTTTGATGGTGCTTAGGTGGATGTGTGCGCACACGTGTGTGAAGCCAGGGTGGCTTATCTGTTCAGCTTGTCAATTTTCCAGCCGTCATCCCTCTCGCTGCAGCTGCTGCTCCTTTGATTGGTTGTCGGGAGGTACAATGCAGTGACACTCTGGAGCACAATGAATGGCTAATTACATGAATTAATGGCAGGCAAACAAAAATAAATGTCTCTTTAGAGTAGACTTGTCACTAATTTATTCTCTTTGTGTCTCTTTGTCGGAAATATTTATGCTCAAAATGACCACGGTAGTTAAGAAGAAGAAAAAAACAGACTAATTTGTGATGATGGGCATGGAAAGCTTTGGCTTATGCTGTGTGTGTGTGTGTGCTTTTGCTTGCATGCACATCCTGTCATCCTTTATTACTTCAAACAGAATTTAAAAGGCTTGCCATTATATTGACTTGCTCAAAAAGAAAAAAAATTAAGGATGTGCTGCATTCATGGTGCATAGACTCTGTGGGGCCTTTGTGGGCCAAGAAAGGAGTCAGTGGGAAAAATGGAAGCACTGTCTGTCTGATTCACATTCATCATCTGACTCTGGTTTGTCTACTTATGTTATTTTATGGGCCCAGGTTTTGACATATTAGTCTCATAAATTTGTTTGGTGTCCAAAGCATTAAACAAAATCCATTTTAAAGATCTACTCAGTGGATAAACAGTGAACCAAAGGATTGTGTTAATCTTATGAAATAGTAAACCCAGATATACCCAAATCTGTTTTCCCCCTTTGGCCCTCCACAGCATTTTTAGTGTCTTTCAGCTCATTTCTGCTCTATCCATGGAAGTATCCATCAAACATTTTGATGTTGGATGATATGCAATATTTAGTTGTTTGAACAAATATTGAAGACACCCCATTATTATGGTTGAAAAAAAAGAGTGAATGCGGTGGCAGTGTCTGCTTGATGTCCTCTATGTACATTAGTTGTGGACATGAGAGTTATGCATCCTTTTATCACTGACAAAACAAACAAATAAGAACATTAGTTGTACTAGTCTGTGTACCTGATGTCTCAGCTAACTGTCAATCAAAAGTTGGTGTAATAACAAACAAAGACGCGTGCATTTACAATATTATAAATATTTCTTAGATCAGTAAAAGAGGGACTGACAGTCTGACAGTTTCACAATGTTGCTGTTTTACTAGTGTTTGCTGGGATGCTGTTTATGAAGCTGATGAACCCAGTGTATCTACCTAGCACCACAAACAAATCAATTCATACAGCTTGGACATATTTTGGGGGAGTTTTGCCTCTGTACCACCACCACACTGGATTTTAAGTCAAATCATCAAGATGTGTTCAAAGTGCAGACTTTTAGTTGTAAATTTAGGGGTTTAACAAAAGTATTGTTTAGTAGTTTTAGCCATTGTTATGCATATATACAATCATTTTTACTTTTGAACCTCTGACAATGGTGGACTATGAGTGAAAATGGCTGTAACTCTTTTTGTTAAACCCCTTAAATTAAAAAAAGAAGACCTGAAATTTATCATATCTTTAATTAAAATTCCAGTTTTGGTGTATAGAGGCAAACTTCCCAAGACTTTTGCAGTCTTTTAATAAATGACCTGAAATAGGTAAATACTTTAATTGACAGCATACACAATACAGCAGACCCAAATGTACATCTGTGGCATGAAACCCAGATTTCCTTCATGTATTCCTTTACATCCTTTCAGGATGATAACTGGGGAGAAACCACCACCGCTGTCACAGGAACGTCAGAGCTCAGTGTTTCCCAGGAGGAGGTGGTGGGCCTGGGGAAAGGAATACAAGACCGGACCCAAGGCTTTCGCCGTTACCTTCCCTTGGCTGTGGGCTCATGCGTGGGGCTGCTGGTGCTCGCCACGCCCTTGGTGTTCCTGCTTCTACCAGCAGTAATGTGGCCCGACAGGCTGCAAGTCTGTGGTGCAGCCTGCGAGGGGCTCTTCCTCTCCATTTCCTTCAAGCTCCTCATCCTCCTGGTAGCTGTTTGGGCCTTGTTTCTGCGACCCAGCCGGGCCTGCCTGCCAAGAGTGTGCGTGTATCGTGCCTTCCTCATCACACTCACACTCCTGCTCACTATGTCTTATTGGCTCTTCTATGGGGTCCGGATCCTTGATGCTCAGGTGGGTTTGAGATGTATTTAATTTATTTATTTATGTATTTTCTTAATTTTGCACATTAAGCAGTTAACTTTTTTTTCATCAGTCAATCTTTTTAGATCATTTAACAAATAGTTAACATGCAAATACACAATTTTTTTCTGAGTTTATTTCCTTTATTGCTTTAATGGTGTTAAATGGCTCTTCGATAAAGGTTGATTGATTCCGTTTTTGGGACATATTGTTTGTGTTTTTTATGGTATGTTGTTTGCATGTAGCCGAGTATTAGTCCAATCTGATTCATTTAGTCTTAAATAAAGCTGTAATTTGTTTGTTTGTTGTAAGCTTTTATCTAATGAGAATGAAAGTTTAATTAAGCCCATGATGTGGTCCAAGCAGGATGAGGATTACCACGGCATCGTCCAGTTTGCTGTGTCCCTTGTGGACTCCCAGCTGTTTGTTCACTACCTGGCAGTCGTACTTCTGGAACTCCGCCAACTCCAGCCCTGCTACAGCGTGTGTGTCATCCGCTCCACAGATGGAGAGACTCGTCACTACAACATAGGACAGCTCAGGTGAGCACGCTGCAGTTGCACCATTTTAGCTTTGTGTGTCTTTCCTAAAGCAAACACAAGGCTGACCGACATAGATAAGTTTCACTCTTTCGCATGCGGATATAACCTTTCTGTACTGTGCACAGTAAGTACACAACGGTGCTCAGCCACACTCTCCTTGTTGATGTATTTGTGTAATTGGAAGCTTATGGCCACAGGGAAGACAGGCACAGGCAGTAATTGAGTTACTCTACGGTGACCTCGGCTAGTGTGCTATTCTAGGAGTTCGGAAAGGAGAGATGAGAAAAAGCGACTCGTCATATGACTATCTTTGTTTCTTCTTTGGACAGGTTTATTACTATGACAAGACTAGGAGACATTAGTATTTATGCTTGTGTAATGAGGCTAACAGTTTAATGGGTTAATAATGGGCGTTCTTCCGATTCCTAATTTGTGGAATGGTAAACAAGAGGTTAGAACCTGCAGAGGAGAAAGAAAAGGATTCATACTGCATTAACTGTTTCCAGTAATTTATATGGCTTACTTGGTTGTGGTGGCTTACATGGTGACACTGTAAATGGCTTCATGTGAGGTCAGTTGAGTCTTCATTGGTTGAAGATGACAAATATGAAAATTGAATTGTCAATGACTCAATTCTCAGCAGCTCACGTGGTACAGTGCTGCAGCTTGTATAAAGGCTGAGTCCCTCTTAACTCTTTACCCCCCACTTGGATGCCTGCTAGCAGTAAGCCTTTTTTCTCTTTGCTGAACTGAGTGAACTGAGAGCTACTGAAACCTGTTCTGACAGTCGTCGAACCACGTCTTTTTTTACGTATATTGAGGTGTCTTTAACTTTACAAGAGAGGTCGCTAAATGTCTTTATGGGGGGAAAGAATTAAAATCTTTCTCTGTCAAATAAAGTCAAAATAAAATCTTTAAAATAAGAAGCCAGGGATGAGGGATTATAAAGTAGTGAGCTCACCAGACCTCAGTAGCCTGCTCATCTTTTGTCAGATGCTTGCACTGAGGCATAAAACAACAGATTCTCCCACTGAACTGTCAGCGATTGAGGTGCATCGTTGGTAATGTAGATGCAAAAGTTTGGCCAGTAAGAGGATTTTATTAAATAAAATAGATCACATCTGTGCTAATGTTTGTTCTCAAATTGTTTTATTGAATTTCTAAATGACGGCATTATCTTGTAATTCAATCACTGTTTAGTGGGCTGTTTGTCAGCGTTCAGAACATCGTTCACCAGATTCAGGGGGACAGTAGCGGTTTTAGATACGGGCAACACGGGCGATTGCCCGGGGTGGCATCACGGGCATCGGCAAAAAATAAAAATAAAATGCTCGTACTCATGCTGCCCTGACATCAGCCAGCGCATATTGGGAATGGTAGAGGCACCGATCGGTTTTCTATCGCCCATTTGCTGGGAGTAAGGGCACCCTCCGTTTGCGAGGTGCGCCTGCTGCTTGCTGCACAGGGAGGAGAGGGCGGGGCGGCGGGGGATTCTGTGACCGGCTGGAGCAGCATCTAATAACCAACTCGCAAAATAAAAGAAAGTAAAAACAAACCAACAAACACAAAAACACCAGACATCATGATACAGACTTATAATCTGCGCCGATGTTTTTTCGAAATTCTGTACACGAAAAGTGAGCGCGAGAGCCTTCGGTGCGCCTGCTCGGTGCTGAAGTCAAAGTAAACTTTATTGTCATCTCCGCTACATACAGTCCAGTATATAGAGAGACGAGACGACGAGGCTCCAGTTACAGCAGTGCAAGTAAACAAACAATATATATAAGAAGAGTAAGAAAATAAATATACACTTTAGGACTAGAGGTAAAGGGATCAATAACAATTTAAAATTTACAGTTTAATGATTTAAAGTCTCACACACAACCTGTCGAAAGGGGAGGGCTGCTTCCAGATAGAGCACATTTCATTTATAATGTTGTAAATCCAAGCCCAGCATGTATTCATGATTTGAATCCTGGGTTGTGTGAAATCTCAGAAATACACCTTAGACAAAGTGAATCTGTGAACTAAGGTGTAGGTGTGTTAGGTTATGTTGTGGTGATTCTCGGGTTGGGGGATTTGTGTTCATACTGGAGTGCAAAATGAAAACCAATGGGAGATGGACAAGAAAAGTTCAAAGCCATCAGGTGCTTGGTTTAGAAAAAATAGAAAAGAAGAGAAACGAGCAAAAGATGCAGGTAAGCAGATGTGTCATTGGATAATGGCAGGTCATCCTGAAACAATCAGAATCAGAATACTTTATTAATCCCTAAGGAAATTATGTGGGTTACAGTTGCTCCAAGAAGAAATGGTAAAAAAAAGCAACAGTAACAGACTAAACTCCAAACATTATGTTACAGATTTTAATATTAATTGTCAGTTGTTGATTTGTCCTGTTCTCATTGTATGACGAATTATGATGGCTGTTTGGTAGCTGTTTGCATACAATGCATACGCTCTCTCTCTTCATATGTGTGTGTGTGTACAACAGCTTTATGTTAATGTACAATCCTTAATATGTTTTGTCTGTGTGTGTGTGTGTGTGTGTGGGGGGGGGTGCCAGAGGGAGTGTTCGCCCAGGGCGCCAAACAGGCTAGGACCGCCACTGCAGGGGGATTATGTTCTGTCTTGTACTGTTTTTAAGTTTTCTCTTTTCTCTCTTGCCTCACACAGCATTCAAAGGGCCGCCCTGTCCATTTTGGAGTATTACTACAGAGATTTTCCACTCCATAACCCGGCCCTTCTCTCTGCTTCCAAACACCGAGCTGCCAAACACCTGGCTGGGTTAAAGGTCTACAATGTAGACGGTTAGTTGCCTCATATGTCCCAATTATTTATTTTTTTCCTATACTACACTTCTCAAATAAATTAATGGAACACTCTGGAAATACATCAGATCTCAATGGGGGAAAAAAGCTATTCTGACATGGACTGGGTAATGTGTTAGAAAATAAAAGATAACACATCATTTGATGAAAATTAAAATTATCAACCTACAGAAGGCTGAATTCTATGTCACCCCAGAATAAAGGTTTCAAAGAAAAGCATGCTGCAGGCTAGTCCTTTTGCCAAAATGACATTGCAGAATGGAACTCAGTAGTTCGTTTGTCCCCTGCATGCCTGATAACCTGATAACACTGGGGCATGTTCCTAATGAGAGGAAAGAGATGATGTCCTGGGGATTTCCTCCCAGATCTGGACGATAGCATCACTGAGCTCTTGGACAGTGAGGTGCAACCTGGTGATGTTTGATGGACTGAAATATGTCACAGAGGTGCTCTATTGTGTTCTTTAGGTCAGGGTAGCATGGGGGCCAGTCAACGGTATAAATTTCTTCATTGTCCAGGAAATGCCCGCATACTCTTGGCACATGGGGCTGGACATTGTAGTGCTCCAGGAGGAATCCAGCAACCACTGCACCAGCACAGGGTTTGACAGTGGGTCCAAGGATTTTACCCCAATAACTGGTAGCAGTCATGGCCCATTGCCTAGCCTGTAAAATACGTTTTTTATGTTGGAGAGCTTATTGAACCATCAAATAATAATTACATTTTAATTTCCATATATGAATTGTCCTCAGGATACCCTTCTTAAGTCTGTTTCTGATTGGTCAGACACATTGGTTGGACACATTCACACCATACCCTGCTGGAGATCATTTTGCAGCTCTGGCAGTGTTCATCCTGTTCCTTCTTAAAAAGAAGAGAAAAAATTAACAACAGGTACACCTGTTATTAATTTCATTAACACCAAAGCAGCTCAAACTGATTAACAACCCGCCCTGCTAATCAACTAGACTTGATGCTACACTCGCATAAAAAGTGTTCCTTTAATTTATTTGTGCACCGCATGTAATATTTCTGCTGATGTCCCTTTGTTTATACCGTTACTTCCCCTTGTTTTAACTGTCTTCTCCTCGTTCTGCTTGCTGTGATACTCTGGTTTCAATGAGCAGCTTTGAAAAACAAACTGAGAACATACCGTTTTGACAGTAAATACAGATAAAAGCCCTCACCATCACAGGGAGACACTAATTTCACGCTTCAGTCATGAAGCGTCACTCTGAAGCCTCCCTCTCTGACATAATGCATATATTGAATTTGCAGGGGAAAAAAGCACTCTTCTAAATGCTACAATTTTCTTGATATATTACTTCCTTGCACACATCCTGTAATGCCACATATCACACTCTTTCCTGGAGTTAAAAGGGTCTTCCACTCAACACCTATTAATTTCCCACTGGCTGCGCAGCGCTGGATTTGTTGCTGTATAAAGCAGGGATGCAATGTTGGATACCGTGTCCTCACAGTGCTTTTCATCCACCCCACCCCCTCTCCTATCAAAGTGCAATGGAAGGGTCTCTAGGCGGCCGTGGAATTCCAAGCCTTAAATAATTCATCAGTGTAACGCTCATTTCTCACATACTCCCACATCTCTCCTTCCTCCTGCTCACACTGTCTCCAGCTCCAGCTCGTTCTTTCCCCTTTCTTTCCCATCGTCAATTCCCACACATCTCCCTCACGCCATACCAGTCAGTCACTCTTCTCATTGTACAAACAGTACAAATATGTAGGGCAGGATGTATAAGGATGTTTACTCGTATTTTCATTGGAAAGTATCTACAGTGCTTCTTCTGCAAATGATCTGACTGCATTTGCTCCACAGTACTCGCACTGGGAGGATTTTTCATCCATATTTCATCACTAAATTCAGTTTCTCTTTCTCACCTGCACGCACAAGCGTAAACACACGCCCATGCAGATCAGATTAATAATTTATATCCTTGTCTGACCTGCAGCATTTACCATCTATAACCACCCCCAGATTTAGTGATCTTCATGAATATGGACCAGATCTTACTCCGCCTCAGTGACACCACAGGATCTCTAATATACTGCTATATAAGCCCCATTAGTTTTATGGGTTTGCCACACAAACCAGTAAATTCACACATGGTCTGTGATGTGTAAAATAATGAATATTTAATCCAGATCCCCAAAAAAAGGTTTCTGCATCATAGAGTGTGTGTAGAAATGTGGATGCTTCCAGTGGAAATCGCCTCTTTTCTCAGTGCTAAAATTAAGAATGTTTTGTGATTCAGACTGGCGACACGACCCAGATAACTATCAAACCTTTCTCACAGTTAAGTGGAGAATAATATGGGCTGGGAAGGTAGATTTACAGCTGTTTTACATAAGATCTGAATTTGTCCTTCAATATGAGTTTTCCCTCAATCATTCAGATTGAGATACTGTCCATTAGTCACTGGTGGAGGACTGGCCCGTTAAAGACTACCTCCCCCAGGTCAGGCTGATTTGACCAATTTACTACTGTCCTTTCTTTCTGATACAGCCCCAGGGAATGCAGCAGGGGCTCAGCCAAGTAATGGAAATCAGTCACGGGCTATGGTTACAGCTGCCGGCAAACGTAAAGACAGCGCCCACAATGAGCTGTACTACGAGGAAGCCGACTATGAAAGAAGAGTCCGTAAACGTAGAGCCAGGTGAGTCATGGGAGCAAAGTGTCACACTGTTACAGTGGCTTAATAATTCTGCATTAAATCTGTACCACAGTTATTCTGTAACTTACGCTGTAGCCACATATGCACCTTCCTAGAAATGCAACCACGGCACATGTTAATGCCAGCCCATTACAAACTTTAATGGCCCGTTTACCTCTATGTGTTTCTGGCTACTTCTTCTTGGGAAGAAAATAAATCAACTTCAAGAGAAAAGCGACAGAGGCACAACAGGACTTTTATAAATCTAGTGTTAGCCACTTGCACATGGTTTGTCGTAGGCTCCACATAGATTCTGCGCAGAAGTAGAAATCAAACTTGGGAAGCTGCACATACTGGGATGGCTGGTGCATGCACATGTGTAGTTAAAAAAATTGTCAAGAGGACTAGGGTTGTGAGAAAGCACTTAGCTATGCACGTTATTATTATGTAAACTTGATGACTAAAAAACTGCATGCCACTTTCAGGCAAAACTCAAACTCTGCAACACTTTCATAATAGCACAAGTTGAATGTTGTCTCCTTCATTCAAAAGCTACAAGAGCAGCATGTCTAATTATCACTTCATATACAGAAAAATATTATTCTATTATTAAATATTTATAAAAAGACATTTTAAAAATCATTGCTTAAAATCGCCTGCTTCATATTGCTGAAGCGTTGTTCTCTCTTGGGCCATGTATGATAAAAAACTGTATGGAAAGTGCTCCGCAGTACGTTTAAATAACTTTACTTTAACAGATATATACGTCTGCAGTTTCGTTTAATCTGTCTTAACATTAGGGTGCTGCTTAATGATCAGTAAAAACAACTGTATATAGCCAAATGCAATGTGGTATTTCTCTGTCAGGCTGGTAGTTGCTGTTGAGGAGGCCTTCACTCATGTCCGCCGCATGAAGAAAGAAGATGAGCGTGCAACACCGTCTGACATTATGGATGTGCGAGAGGCAGCTCTGGCTATATTTCCTTCTATGGCTCGGGCCCTGCAGAAGTACCTCCGCACCACCAGGAGGCAACACTGCCACAGCATGGAGAGCATCCAGAAGCATCTTGCTTTCTGCCTGGTCAATAACATGAGTCCTAAGGTCAGCTTTTAACTTGTCATAACAGCAGATTTGTTGTCAAAAGCTTTACACTAAGGCAGTGTTTACCAAGAGGTGTAACCTATGACAAAAGGATAGCAGAAAGAGTGAAAGGGAAGGTTTACAAGATGATAATGAGATCTGCTGTGTTGAATGAGGTGGAGATGGTGGCACTAACAAACAGGAGTTGGAGTTAGAGGCAAGAGATCAAGAGGTTTGAAGACAAAAACTTGTGCAGAGGAGGGATAGTGGATGTACTGGACAAAGATGATGTTGAAGATTGAGCTATCATGAAGAAAACAGGAAATTCACAGAGAAGATTTATGGATGTATTGAAGGAGGAAATGCAGAGGAGAATGCAAAGGATGGGGTGATATGAGTTGGAAGAAAGGCTGTAATGACATTCATTTTTATGTCTAACAAGCTGTGACTCAAACTGAGTAAATAACATCAGCTATCAGACAGAAAGTAAATGGAAGCATTACTTAATCGTGTCACATCAGTGAAACAAGGTTTTATTAGTTTTGTATGCATTTGTTGCTAAATCCCCCTTGTGCATCCATTTAATTTCAGTTTTATTGATTAATTTATTTATTATCATATGATGAAACTAAAAGAGGGGCAAGCTGTCATTCAAGAAGGGCCATGAGGTCAATTTTTATTGGTTCACTGACATTAGAAATGGTTTCATTGGTCAGGAGATTGTTAATAAATTGAGTTAATCTTGCCATATAGATGTTATCCCAAGTTTTGTCTTTACACATCAGTTTTGTTTTGTTTCTCATTGTGGGTACTTTGATATAATCAGCTGCTTCTCTGTGTGCGTAGGCCTTCCTTGAGGCTTATCTCGTGCCTGGTCCAACCCTGCAGTACGGCCCCGAGCGCTGGATGGCTGATCAGTGGACCTTAGTGAGCGAAGCGTCTGTGACCAGTGGCATTAAACAGGGGACAGAGTTCCTTCTGAAGTGTCTCGACTTTAGCTTAGCCATCACCATCAAGAGCATCCCTTATATCCGACTGACCGAAGAGTACATCGAGCCCAAGTCGCACAAGTTTTTACTGTTGCTCCAATCAGAAACTTCAGTTTAACGGTGGCAGAGTGGACGAGCGCTGCTGCTCTGGACTTGCAGAACTGTTGCAGTTATCCAACTGAATTTTTTCAAGAAATATCTTTTTGTACTGTTTTTTGTACCTATGTTTATGTAGTTTTCTCACATATAGAGTATTTATGTCTTTGTCTTTGTCCCAGGAGTCTTGAAAGATGATGAAAGACACAAAATGAGGAGAAATGCACTGAAATGTTCTCTGTCGTGACATTTGCAGAACACAGTTCAGTTATGTCTCTATGCACTACAGATGACCCTCACAAACGTTTAGCTTCCTTTACGTGCATGTGCCGGTGCGTGCCTGCATAGGAGCGTTTGAGATTTTAAGAATGCAAATGTGTGCGTTAGTGTGGTTTTTATCGTAGTGTACACTGGGGTCTGTCTCTCTCCAAGACATTTAATATAAACTGAACCTCTCTTTTTTCAGTCTAAGCAGTTATTATTTAATTGTCTTGTATTGGAAATGTATGTACAGTATTTATACGTGAATAATACTTTATCCTTACAGACTTTTTATACCAAAATCATGTATCACTTGAATGATTTTTTTTATCATTTCATACATTTTCTTTACCCTGTCTGTCTGCGCTGTACTTGGTACGATAATTAGACTGTAGATAGACGTGTTTGTAGTTGTCAGATCATTCAAAGAAGTCTCATGTACTAAAAAAAGCAGAGGAAGAAGACTGCCAAAATCATAAATAAATTGATTTGTTAAACATAGTAATTAATATTAAAAATAATTAAAATAGGCCTTCATTTATAAAAAGGTGTCATAAATTAGAATTTCTGTACTTAGCTGATGAGAGACAGCTAGGTTTGTTGTGTCCTGGCATTGATCAACCAATCGGATGGGCCTTGTATCTGCACAGTGAAGCAGAAATTATAAAAAGAATTAAAGCAGATAAATATAGAAACCTGACTGTCCTACTGTGGGAGCGATGGAGCCTGTCCCAGCTCCAATACCTAAATAAAGAAACTAATATCCATTTTTAAAAAAATGTTTTACCACTTATCCAATCCAGAGTTGTGCGGATGGCTACACCTGAATACTGTTAGGATATTTCATGTTTCATCTTTCCCTCTTTCTTTCTCCTTTTCTTTTCCCCAGTCAAGTCTGTCCCGTGTTCAGCAAATGAAAATAAAATAAACAATAAAAGCAAAGGTGAATCAAATAGACCAATAATGCAAGGCTGGGAAGGTCCAGTTGGTAAAGTTGGGCATCTTTCTTTGCCTTTAGATGGCATTCTGATGGCAAAAGAACCAAACAGTACAGGCAAAAAAAAAAGATATTTCATGTGTATTCTTTAAGCCTTTTGTATTCATAAGGCTTGTGATTTTACCAAAATAATATGTATTTAATAAAAGTAAAAGTTAATATGACACACAAAAGTAAATAAATTGGAAAACTGTTATCATTCATAATTCATTAAAAAAATCAATTTATTTTAAATATTTTCATGCATTTAAAGATGTATTTATTTTTGATTTTGCCAGTTGCAGTCTTCAATAAATGCTACTTACACTACAACTGCACACAGACAGTTTAGTCCGTAATTAGCAAAGGAACTTATCTTAATGCTTGTTATGAATGTGTAAGTGTGTGCAGTGTGCGCTGATCCGACGTGTAAACCAGCAGAATATTATTTGGACAGGTTATGGAAATCACATTTCAAGTTTTTTACCCACTGCTGTATTATTTCAGAACATATGGCCCTGATTTTCATCTCGATTTGTGTTTTTTATTATGGCTCCATGTAATGTAAATCTTGTTGGCCAGTGTCCTATAATCAGCCACAAGCTTAATGCAACACACAACCTAAAGGATTACCTAAAATCAGATTTCTGAAGAATTTCAAAACATTAAGTTCTTTATGTACAAAATGAATCGCTCATTCCAAAATTTATATTGCATTATTTCATGCTGCAAGCATTCAAGAATTAAAAAACAAACAAAAAAACAATAGTAATAACTTACTGTGAACAACTCAACTCAGTATCAGTATTTGTGCTGCCAGTATTGGACATCAGGGTGTCTCACTACTGCCACCTGCCTACAACTACTGGAACACTGTTCTAGGCATCAGCTGTTAATGAGTGAGGATATTTGATGTGTATTTTTTAAACTTTTTCTACTTATAAGGCTTGATGTGTTGTAAGTTTATATTTACAAGAGTGTTACTGTGCTTACAGAGGGTGTAGTTTTGTTTTGGACTCTTTAGGGGTGTTGGTGGTTGTAAATACCTTCTTTTGTACGACTACACACGTGCCTGGTTTGACATATTTAGGATGTGCTCAGCATACATGTGCGGTTTTTCAAGTTCGTGTGTTTCAGCATATGTGTGTGAGAAAGAAACTGAGTAAAACAGAAAAGAAGAAAACACAGAGATCGCTTTCCCAAATGTCCAAATGTGATGCAGCTGACAGGTCGTGAGTTGCCCCCGTCTCCTTTTATACAGCATAACATTGAACATTAATGCAGCAGTGTCAAAGTCACATTTGTACAAAAAATTAAATAAAATAAAAATGAAGAAATAAATATTTGTACTGATGTTTTCAGGGAATTTGATTGTTGTTCTACTTCCATGTTGTGATGATTAATAAGTGCAGTGGAGAAGTTTTAAAAGATTTAACTACATTTACAGTTACTTAGTTATGGCTGCTACTAGAAGGGACATTTCTGGCTCCTTTATGTGGCATCTAAGGCTTACAGTTACTTTGATTTCATATTATATTAATTATGCAGCAAGATGTGTATATGTGTGTATATTTTTGTAATATTCTTTGTGTAAAAAATGCTTAAATTTATTAGACCACCACCCAGTTAAGGTTAATACCACAGCTGTCCTAAATTAACAGTGTTGGTAATTACCAAAATATATTTTAAAGTTTCTGTAATGGTTAATTCACCAGAGTCTGCATGCTTCATACTTGAAATGCTAAAATACAATTGTTCTTGTACTGCTTTACATAAAAGCAGAAAAAGACATAAAGCACGTTATTATTTTTGATTCAGATGTCAAATTACAGTTACTTACTTTCCAGTTACTTACAGTTACTTTACTTTCCTAAAATGTGTTTTACTGGGTTGAATGGCGTATTTGATTAAATTCTTCTAGGAGACGTTTACCAGCTTGGCTATAAAAACTATTAGTTAATAATTATTAGTTATGATCAGTTATCTGCCTAATAAATCGCTTTTTTGAGATTTCCATAATATTTCTTCTTTTATGACAGTTGGTCAAACTTGTTAACCATACATATTTACATACAATAGTAGCACTTATTATATGTAATTAACCAAATTTCATGTAATTTGCTTTCATGTAAAGTGTATTTTTGGTACAATTAACATAATATGTTTGCAATACCATAATTCCTTACTCATTGCTACACATAACTTAATTTATGGACATCTATGGTTTGATTTCATTGCATCTGTGGGTTGGATGGATTGTTCGGTACTTATTTTACCTGCTGTATACAGTGGCTTGCAAAAGTATTCGGCCCCCTTGAACTTTTTCACATTTTGTCACATTACAGCCACAAACATGAATCAATTTTATTGGAATTCCACGTGAAAGACCAATACAAAGTGGTGTACACGTGAGAAGTGGAACGAAAATCACACATGATTCCAAACATTTTTCACAAATAAATAACTGAAAAGTGGGGTGTGCGTAATTATTCAGCCCCCTGAGTCAATACTTTGTAGAACCACCTTTTGCTGCAATTACAGCTGCCAGTCTTTTAGGGTATGTTTCTACCAGCTTTGCATATCTAGAGACTGAAATCCTTGCCCATTCTTCTTTGCAAAACAGCTCCAGCTCAGTCAGATTAGATGGACAGCGTTTGTGAACAGCAGTTTTCAGCTCTTGCCACAGATTCTCGATTGGATTTAGATCTGGACTTTGTGGATATGTTTTGTTTTAAACCATTCCATTGTTGCCCTGGCTTTATGTTTAGGGTCGTTGTCCTGCTGGAAGGTGAACTCTGCCCCAGTCTCAAGTCTTTTGCAGACTCCAAGAGGTTTTCTTCCAAGATTGCCCTGTATTTGGCTCCATCCAGCTTCCCATCAACTCTGACCAGCTGCCACCACCATATTTGACAGTGGGCACGGTGTGTTCAGAGTGATGTGCAGTGTTAGTTTTCCGCCACACATAGCGTTTTGCATTTTGGCCAAAAAGTTCCATTTTGGTCTCATCTGACCAGAGCACCTTCTTCCACAGGTTTGCTGTGTCCCCCCACATGGGGGACACAGCAAACCACAGACTCTTATGGTTTTCTGTTAACAATGGCTTCCTTCTTGCCACTCTTCCATGAAGGCCAACTTTGTGCACGACTAATAGTAGTCCTATGGACAGATTCCCCCACCTGAGCTGTAGATCTCTGCAGTTCGTCCAGAGTCACCATGGGCCTCTTGGCTGCATTTCTGATCAGCGCTCTCCTTGTTCGGCCTGTGAGTTTAGGTGGACGGCCTTGTCTTGGTAGGTTTACAGTTGTGCCATACTCGTTCCATTTCTGAATGTTGGCTTGAACAGTGCTCCGTGGGATGTTCAAGGCTTGGGAAATCTATTTGTAGCCTAAGCCTGCTTTAAATTTCTCAATAACTTTATCCCTGACCTGTCTGGTGTGTTCTTTGGACTTCATGGTGTTGTTGCTCCCAATATTCTCTTAGACAACCTCTGAGGCCGTCACAGGGCAGTTGTGGAGCTGTTTTGCAAAGAAGAATGGGCAAGAATTTCAGTCTCTAGATGTGCAAAGCTGGTAGAGACATACCCTAAAAGACTGGCAGCAAAAGGTGGTTCTACAAAGTGTTGACTCAGGGAGCTGAATAATTACGCACACCCCACTTTTCAGTTATTTATTTGTAAAAAAAAAAAAAAAAATGTTTGGAATCATGTGTGATTTTCATTCCGATTCTCACGTGGAATTCCAATAAAAATGATTCATGTTTGTGGCTGTAATGTGACAAAATGTGGAAAATTTCAAGGGGGCCGAATACTTTTACAAGCCACTGTATATGTGTGTTTGTTTTTCAGCCTTCACCCCTTTGTTTCTTTGTCTCTTCTAGAATCTTTTCTAAGATCGTCACATAGAACCCAGACACTGGGAAAGTTATTTTCTCAGTCAAAAATGACCTTTATTGATATTATTTATTTTTAATATTAATAGCAGGCACACATTAAGTGCAAAAATTACATTTTTTAAAAAATTAACTTATTGTAGCATAAAGCTGATGCACTGATATCCACATTAGACACTCTGAAGAGGAAACAGTGGATACTCAGATAACACTGTAAATTACTCATCATCGTCATCATCATTATCATCATCTTCCTCCTCGTTATCATCTTCATTATCATCTTCATTATCCTCATCATCTTCATCATTATCCTCATCATCGTCGTCATCATCATCATCATCATCATCATCATCATCATCATCCTCAGTGTTAACTTTGCCAGAGAGCACATCTTCAATCCAGTCCTCCAGCTCCTCAGCTGTGGGTAGATCCTCCTCATCATCCATTTCCATCCACACACTGTCTGCCTGCTCTCACACACACACACACACACACACACACACACACACACACACACACACACACACACAGATCAGACAGTGCCAGTAAAAACTGAGCACAGCATGTGTCGTCGGTGTTAGTGGTGACAGTCGGGGACTTACATCAGTAACATTGACAACTCCGATCTGTGGTCTGAACAGATCCACCTTGAAGGTCTTCTCCCAGTAGGGGATCAACTGAACAGAGTCAGCAGGACAGAAAGAGAGAGAGAATGAGGTCTGAAAATAATCTACATTTTCAGGTTTTCCTTTTGCGTGTGTGTTTGTTTCCTTTTTTTTCATTATTTGTCTGCTTCTCTTTCTTCTCACCAGTGGAAAGTCATCGGGATCAATCCAGACGATGCTCAGCTCAGGTAGGTGAGTGTTGTCTCTGGCCACCTCCTTTAGGATTTCCAAAAATTCATAACCATCTAAAAAATAAAGAAAAAGAAAATTTAAAAAAAAAACATCCTAAAACTTTCTGAAAAAATTCTACCTCCTTAGGCTGACCCTGATCCATTTTAAAGTCCATACCTTTTATAATTTTCATTTTACATAAGCAGTCCCTGAGGACTGAATAGTTTAGCCTTCCATATCTGCAGGAAATATGCTCAGCATCTCATGTTTACACTCGAGTAAAACAGCAGTCCATCGTTATATAATATGCTCTCACCAGGATCCTCCTCTTCTGCAAAGGCCACAATGTGAATGCCTTCAATATCATCCTCCTGAGACAAAGAGACCAAAATGTGAATTTATTTAAAGCGTTTGGGAAACTAAAATTAAAATGATTAATTTGCTCACCCAGGTCTCAAACATATCTTCTGCACGCAGCTTTCGCAGTGTTGGTCTGACGGCACAGAAAAGAAACATTAGATGTTAAATTGAAAACATATCTTTATACTTTACTAAAGTCATAAAGTACGACATTAATCTTTTTTTACCGCCTGTGTTCAGTTATAAATTCCACCAGCTCCTCCTCAGAGTGAGGTTTGCCTGGGATGGACACGGGCTCCTCCATGAAGGGCTCATAGAAGTCTACCTCATTTAACTTCAGACTCAGCTCTTTGGCCACCTACAGCAACAAAAACTGACCTGTCAGGACTACACATGCAAGTGTTTCATTGCCTTATGTGTTTGTTTGTAACTTACAGATTTCTCAAATGTAGCAAAAAACTTAATGTAGGGCTGAAACTGCTCAGCGGCTTCTTTAAAAGCTTCATAGTCTAAGGTAAAAAAGAAAGAGGAAGAAAGAACAAGTTAGCATTTTAAACAGTTTTTTCCCTTGTTTTTTGGATGTACATCTGTTTGTCCTTTCTTTGGCCGATGGGTAGTTGACATTTTCACAATGGGGAGCGGAAATAGCTGAACTTTGACCTCAGCTTATCACTCCCACAGCTGGTCAGATGGGATGTATCTGCAAGTTAACTATACTACGCTCAGTTGTTCCACAGCGTGTGAAAGGGCGGCCAGGCAGTGGCAGCTGCGTGTGCAGTAGCGGTAAAAATGGATCTGTAAATCCATGGAGACGAGTGGGTTAAAAAGCCATGTTATAATGAAGGGCATGGGCCACAGAAAGTCCTTCACAGATCCATCTAATGAGGCGGTGTGGTGTGTTCAGACTGAAAAAAAACATGAGTTTTACAAATATACACACTCACGCTCGGACTCTTCGCTCTTGAAGTAACCAATGAGACGTATGTCTTCCTCCATCCTGTCAAAAGCTCGCAGCTCCAGAGCATTTCCTATGATTTCCACTGGTTCCTCCAACAGCTAGAATATAAGCATAAAGCAAGAGGAGAGGATTGCAGGGTGTGACTGGTGGTGATTAGCGCAAGCAACTGGGAATCAACCCTCAAGCAAGTTTACTTACATCCAACAAGAACTCGGCCAGAGTGTTAGCAGAGAGCAAACCATCAAACTCGATAACTCTATCAGCCTTAAAAACATACATGCTTCCCTCTTCCTCTAAGCCTGCGATCAGAAGAAATGATAAGATATTAGATTCAGTCAAACACCTAAAGTTGTCCAACTCTTAGCAAAAATGACAGCTATCAAAGGCAGTTCTCTTCATCAAAATCTACCAATCAGACTGAGGTTAAATAAAAGACTTAGTCTGTACCACTACCAATACTCACCCAGTTTCTTTGCTATCTTTGCATCTTTGTGGGAGTCAACCATTCCAAACCCGATGTCCTTCTCCTCCATAACCTGAGCTACAAGCTGCAACCAACACAAAAACATCACAGAGGACTGAATTGTAAGAACAGGACTGAACACATAGCACGTAAATAGGCAAGATAAAAAGAAACTTTCACTTTGGCTTCTGAGTACTGGAAACAGTAATGCAGGTTCGGTTAAAATGTTAAATGGGACTGTTTGTGAATGGGAGCTTGACAGCATGACCAAAGTTGGCAATATGACAGAGGTGTCCAAGCTGCCCACACAGAGATACGGTTACATAATCATTCAGACTGCCTTGTTCTAAATATAGCCAGGTAAGTTTATACACATGACTGGCCTGGCAATTGTGGTGTGAAATAAGGTGGATGAGCTTCACTAATACTTTGATTAACTAATAATCAAGATTGGTAAATTTATAACATGGAGTTCCAAAAGAACTCACGAGTGGATCTCCACTTTATTTATTTTACAATCCTGTTCCAAATGAAGCAGTGCATCAACATTTACAGTAAAAAAAAAATGAATAGAGCTCAGTGTAGTTACTAATACAGGATTACTTTATTGCGTCTTTAAATGGATGTCTGCTTTTGGCAGAAATATCTACTTATATGAGCACTTTCATTTCACATGTCCATCCATCCATCCATCCATTTACTTCTACTTTTCCACTTCAGTGTTGTGAGGAGGCTGGAGTCTGTCCCAGCTGTCACGGGGTGAGAGCTGTGGTTGCCAATCTTTCAAAGCGCTCTTTCTTCTGTCCTGACTTAAGTTCATTACTTTTACATGCACAAACAAAATGTGCCACAACTTAATCCTGTCTCTGGGAATTTATATTTTAATTTTCCCCTTTTATATATGAAATTACAGAGTGTAATTACTTGGATATGCTCAAGTAAAAATAGACTTATCTAAATGTATTTTGCCCATGATGGGGACAGACCTCAGAATACTACAAATTGTAGATATTGGGGGTAAATAAGCTGATATGTGGCATACTTGAGCTTCTCACTTACAACCAGTAGACTCTGATCAGCTATTACAAATACACTGTGCATGGTGTCATGTTTGCCTTATTGAGTAACTACGTGGCCTACCTGTTCTGCCTGCACGTATGGGCTCAGGTCGCCTTTAACATTTCAAAGAGCAACATGTCCTCCACCGTGTGTAACACGAGATGGATAGAATGAACAGCTTCATACAGGATTGACAAAGACAAACGGACTAAAATCTCCTATATAGACGTGTCTCCAGCTCAATCTAATAAATACCTTTAATATACCAAAGAAGAGAAGGTCGCATCGGCCTTCACATGTGTGGCTTAAAAACATTATATGAATGAGTTCTTGGACTATTTCTGCTAGCAAAGAATAACCACAAGGAGAATAAATTTCACGCATTTCTGTGGAAAGGAGGCACACACTGAATTGGGTGAAATAAGCTGAAGTGGCAGCACTGCATCTCATTGCATCTGTGCACACAATGACCTTGAGGAAGCTCATATATACAGAGATTAAAATGGAGAGCTCTGGAGTTTTATAGCTCACCAGGTCCCTCTCTGCTTATTGTAGCACTAACATAGAGTCATTTATGAGTCTGTTTGATGGGATTATGAGCGCCCTCTGTCTCACACCGCTGTCACCCAACCAAATCATATGAGTTTTCCTGTCTTTGCTGCATCTCCTTGAGTGCTACCTCAACTTTCTTTAAAGTTATCTGCACTTTTCTCCCTGACCTTTCAAATCTTTTTCTGCACTGCATGCATTGATTTCTTTTTCCTTATACTTTACCTCCAGCACCAACTCAGTCATCTGGTGTTGTTTTTGCAGTTCCTTGCTGTCTGCTATGGGCTCATGGTAGAACAGGCAGAGCATGCTGTGCTGCTTTAAAGCTTTCTTGTAGTTCTTGTCATTGATATCAAGAACACGGTCTTTCCCATCATACTGTGGCAACTCCAGGCCTTTCTCAGACAGGGCCTGAGGCACAAAGTTTATGCAGGGGAGCAAGAACAACCACAGGGAGAGCATGGTCCAGAGTTACCACACACCCCCAGAGTATGATTTAGTTTCACAGTATAAAGAAAGTGCACGGTCAGAAAGGTCACCTATAAGGCCTATGAAAGGATGAGGAAATGTAAGAAATAGAAATATTGCTGGTCCGTCAGTGGCAGTTTGCAGGCATCCCCCGGTGTCCAAAGAAATCCAAAAATTTAACGTATCCTCTGGGCCAAGAAACTCCTTTCGTCATTACTTCTTCACGCCTGCAGACACAAAGGCGAAAGAGGAGTGCTGCAAGGGCTGCAAGACACTGGGGGTGGATACCATACACAGCAGCACTCCCCTTCCACTACTCATGCAGGATAGGCCCATTTTTAGGAGACCAGTTGTTTGAATGCTAAAAATAGAAGAGCAAACTGAGAACAGAGGATAGCGAAGGATGACAGTCGGGGTTTAATAATGAGTTACAGTACTTGCTCACTGTGATGTCTCTTTGGGAGAGTTAGTAATGTGGGACAAGCACGCTGAGCACTAGAGATTTGAGGGTTTAGTTATTCTGAGATATCGGTGAAGACCAAAAGCCCACAAGGAGCTTGGTGCTACAGTGGAAAATGTTGGTGTATTTTAATGGAATCTGGCAACAGATGTGCAAAGGACAAGCAAATAAAAGAACAGTCACTGTGCTGCTGTCCAGTGTGTTGATAATATAACAGCTTTTGCTTTGGCTGGAATGTGATTGAATTGTTATGTCTCACTAGCTTCTCATAACTAAATGTACCTCAAATGATTTTAACACAATTTTGCTAGTAAACTCCATCTTTAATAACCACTGAAACCACAAAAAAGCATTAGAAACACTTCTACTTTGGTGTCTTGCATTCATGTTCCTGCTTGAAGTACTGCAGGTGCTTGTAAGATCTCGGGATAGAGGTACTGCTGCCCTCCTCAGGCCAAAATAGGTACGGGCTGCTGACAAACCTTTTCATAGCACTTTTGGCCACAGCACAGCAGGAATGCATGTGCAGGTGTGATTACACAAAGCTGAATCTTTGAAAAATGTGCATGAATGTCAGAATGTCTTTATGTTCACTATGTACTTTTGTTGCTTTGGAAACCTTAGACCTCTGATACTTCAATTACATTTTTAGAGTGCTACTTATCAAGTAAAGTTCTGCCCAAAACTCACAGCCCATACTTACTTACAACAAGGGAACACTGACTGTAAGTTGAGTTGATTAGTAAAGAAAATGAGATAATTGGTGCCATCTGGACACATGCAGCATGGCCATTGGCAGAAAAAATGCTTTTATGTGTGTGCTGTCCAACAAATACCTCTGGAAATTTACATCACAACCATCACAATGGTTAAAAATTATAAACCTTTATTCAGTGTACCTCCTCCTTTTCTTTTCCTTTCTTTCTTTCTCTCTCCGTCTCTGTCTTGTCTCTAGGTATGTTTGTGTGCGTGCATATATGTAAGAGTAAAGAAACAACAGCTCAAAGTGCAAAATCTTTATATGCTTCAAAGCGCAACATCTCAAAATCTACATTTTGTTCCCTAATACATTTCCAGTATTGCATTGGTACATCTACATATAAGCTGTCCTTCAGAAGCTCATCTAACAGGTTAGCAGTAGGACATCGAGAAATAACTTTGCAAAATCTGCTGTTGTGCTCATTAGTAATGGTAACTGATTAATGATGGTTCTTTTTTTATATGACTTTTTTTTCTACTCGTCTTCACAGCAAAGATTTGCTGTGACCTCATTCTGCCCTCATTATCTAGCCTCAAAATTAGCTATGACATCGCCCTGCTGTTTTTGAGCAGTCCAGTCCTCCTTGATGTATTGGTGGTAGGGGTCATTAGAGTGCTCCCTCCTTTTAGATTTGACTGTGCTCACCAGCATGGCCACAAAAATGAAGGCAAACATGCCGATCATCACGGCGAGATACCAGATCACGTCCCTGAAGTTCTCCTCAGCCAGAGTCTTGTCCAGAGAGTTGCTTGCAGCAGTCACGTTGCGCCTCCAGTTATCCAGGAAGTGATTCAGTGCATTGGTAAGGGACGTCTCAAGATGAAGGGTCACATTTGACCAATTAGTGTCACTCAACTAGTTGAAAGAACCACAAGACTTTTATCAAAAATTGAAAAAACATGGAAAATTTATTTTATAGCCCCATTTGTTTGCTTTAAATTCTGTGAATCCAAAATCTGCTTGACACAAACACAACAAATAAAGGAAAACATAAAGAAAAAAAAAGGAAAAAAAAGCAAAGAAGATGTTGTTTAATTCAATTTTCATTCAAAGTTGAACTTACAATTCATTTGATTTGCGTCAACAGTACTTTACTGTTTTTTATCAGCATAAAATGTAAAACACTGCAAGTCTGATCAAAACATGATGTTAGGTTTTTTATTGTTACACTGAAATTCTTTCTTTAATTGCTTATAAAAGAAAAGGCATAGAAAACTGACATTTCTCTTGGTAACCAACTAAAACATGCACCCTTCATGTGCCCTTTTGAATACACAAAGTAACACATTTGTTATCAGGTGAGAAAATGAGTTTTCAGAGCTCAAAAACAGAAAACAAGTAACAGTGCATTATTTTTCCTTTATTTATTTCATTTAATGTCACCTGAAGACAAATTTGCTCTTAAATATACAGAGATAGATTGAACAATTTAACATTACTGAGTGACAAAGACTATAAACATTTAAGCTTCAACTGTACCAACCTTTTGCCATGTTTGAGAAGGCCACATCGTGGAACGGATCAGAAAATCACTTTGGAATGAAAGCAGAGAAAAACAGGGAGAGAGCATAAGGAGCGTCGCCGGTCAGAGTAACCTACGAAGTAATTAGCTCACAGAAAGCTGCTTATATTTTATTTGCTGTCTTTATCTTTCGTGTGTGTGTGTGCGTGTGTGTGTGTGTGTGTGTGTGTGTGTGTGTGTGTGTGTGTGTGTGTGTGTGTGTGTGTGATAGTGAGGCATGACCTTGAATAAGGCATATTAAAATGCTGATATTTGCTTTGGATACTTGAGACATAAGAGTGCTGATAGTGGTTAAAAGGTGAAAAACACATTTATACGCCCATTAATTCCCATATAACAAAAAGAAATAACATCACTTTATTGTTATTGGTTTGGCCTGACTTGTTTGAAATGTAATTCCTCATTTGCCCTCATAGAGGGAGCACAGTATAAAATTGAATGATAGCCAGTCTAAAGCAGTTTTAAACAGGCTTACCCTAGATGGCAGCAACACGTAATGCAACACATTTAAGAGCCATACACATATATATATACATACATATACATATATATATTAATGAATTACCCCAGTAAATCAGTTCTCAGATTGCAAACACTGCTTGACTCCATATTCAGCGAAAAACCAAGGAATTAAAATGAAGTCCTTGTTTAAAGTAAATTTTCCGGTACCAGCTGTCAAGAGCAATAAGAGGTCTGTCTCAAGGACACTCCAGCTTTGTGTCTGTAAAAAGGATGCTTGATAACATACTTTATAATTGTTTGAAAGCCTGGTGTTTTTGCCCAACAGAGCCACATTGCTGTAAGGGATGACTCCCACTATATCTGATCATTTCCAGATCATTCATGCTTTGCATTGCTGGGCCAGCAGTTGGATAGCTGCTGGGTTTCTTCCCTGTAAACACAAAACTTAAGGCACATGGAAGGTTTTGCAGAAAGAGCATTAGTGCAATAAGACACAATGAAAAGAGTTGTCTCTAGCCTAAAGGAGAGAGACAACAGAAGCAGAATAGATGAAAACAGTAAGTCTGTAACCTGATAGACATTCTGTGGAATATGTCTTGCAAAATTCCTCAACCAGTGTGCCAAAAAGAAAGAAAAGGGGGGAAAGAGTCTTAAAAAGTAAAATAGAAATTGAGCCTTATCTGCTTTGCAAATGTAGGTCCTCCTGCTAATGCTCTCCTCGTGGAAAAGTTACAGGCTGGTGTCTGATGGAAATTTTCATGTGCAAATCAGATAAAAGGAGATTTTGCATAGTAAAAAAAAAAAGTCCAAGTGTTTCAGGGTCTCCACGCTGACCCTGGATTTTTTCTCTGTTTCTCTTAACTCTGGTCAGTTTTCAGACACTTTTCAGGTGAATTTTTCCAGTTGGCTTAGTCTGATGAAAGCTCCTTACAACACAATATGTGGTGAAATGGACGGACAGCGGGAGACCACATGTCATGCTTTCGCAATAAAAGGCAAGAGTACGACATCATCCTTGAAAGAGTTGTTATCTCACCCACCTTATGTATGAAATGAATGGAAAAAAATAACATACAGTTATATGAACAGTTTGATTGCTGCACTTAATGCAAGCATACAGCAGATGGGCATTAAATAAGTCACTCAGAGTCTGTGGTATATTACTACAATTACCTGTTGTAATGATGCTTTAGAGTCCAAAGCAACTATAGACTAGTTGACAGATTAGCTTTTGACTTGCAAGGTTTAATGCAACACTAGTGAGTATGACATTAATCGTTACCCTTAAATCCTTAATTGTAACTTATAATCTATATAATCTTACTTATGATACCATCCTTCTCATCTGTTTTATGTTCATGCATTTCTAAAATTGCAGACACTTACTGTCACAGGCAGCAAATGCAGGTATCTTAGTTAACAAGGTTTATTTATAAACCATGTTAACTAAACGGGTTTATGAATCAAAGAGGAGTGCGGCAATCATTTATAAGGTCACAATCAAGCAGCACTAAAGAAAAACTGATTCAATACTCTGACATGAAAGCTAAGAAAACCCCTAAAATGACCTCTAATTATATCAAACTCAGTATTGCACTGACATGGGTCCTCTGGCATGGAGTGCTGAGTGCTTTCTAGAAATCCAGGGCTGTGTTGAATACATGTTTTTTGGCTTCTAAAGGGAGGCAGATTGAAAAACACTGAGATAAATTAAGTACAGAGCCAGACAGAGAAACTGAGTTTCCCCGAATTATTAGTAAAAGGATGAGTGGAATATACAACAACGTGATCCGAAAAAAGGGCAACACAGGCAGTCATCGCAAGCCTGGCTGGATTAAACGTCAGTGGTCACGGAAGGACCGGATGGCAAAAGAAACCCCAAGGGCGAGGGTGACATATGCAAAACAGAGGTCAGTGCCACCGGACGCAGCGAACCATAGTGTGTTGCTAGGCCAGAAAGTTATATAAACTCTGAAATGCAGATTTAGAGATGCAAAAAAAAAAAAAAAACACACAAACTACACACACACTAAAACTACATTCTGATCATTCTTCTTTGTCACAATACTTGCAGGATGATATTCAAAAAAGCACACTCAGTTTCCTCAAAAGAGTTTGTGTGTATGTTCATGGGGTCCTGGCAGCACTTTACCATGAAGTGTTGGTTTGCAAATTCTGGGCTCACATGAGTCAGTGTTCATGGTTATATAACCATCGACAAGTACAGTCAAGACTTTGATGTCTTTTCAGTTGATCAGGTATGTAGCAGTTCTATAGATAATACCTTTCTAAGAAAGAGGGCACCTTGATGCAAATTGCAGTTATGCCTTTTAATCATGTTGACGTAGCTCGTGTTTTAACTTGCTTGACACCGAGCCTTTGTGTCTTTCCACTGTGATTCACCTGACCTTGGAGCTGCAGTACTTTTCCACACATGAGCATTCTTACGTTAGCATTCCTTCTTCCTATCTCAGTGACTTGGTGCAATTGTAATGAGATACTGCAAAAGATAGCAGTCGCACTGTGTTTACATGAGGATGCAAGTGCACGTTAGGGATGAAAAAGTAAAGGATAACATGAATATGTTCAAAACAGAGATCTCCCTGCATCATTTTGATGCTAGAAACATGATTTGATTACATTCTGACTCAAAAGAAAGCATTCCTGCATGTGTGTGACCCATTATTTGCTCATTTGAAGCTATCTTTGAAGAATCTAGGATCCCTTCTTTTTTCTGCGCGTGCTTCTAAACGTGCACTAAGCTGAGTGCATGTGAACCGAGCAGCTCACATGGAAAACTGTTTGTTAGGCAGCTGTATGTGTAAAAGCAAAAGACAGTAATGGATTACATATGAAAACGTTCCACATACTGGTCATGTGGTGCACACAGTTCAGTCTGTAACGAAACCACAAGACGACAGGAAAGCTGATGCTGTAATTAATAAAGAAGTGTGGACTTCATCTGTTTGCAGTGGCTGAACGGCCCTTCTTGTAGGGGGCAGCTGCCTGACGCTGGCTGTGAAACAGTAAAGCATGAAAAACAAAATAATTAAAGAACAGCCTACACTTTATTAATGAAGACATTAAAGCTGTTTAATGTGATGAATACCCAGTTTGCTAGTCTAACTAGAGATACAGCATGATAAATGTCTCTTGGGTCATGGGGTCCAGTAATTATGATGATATTATCACTTAAATTAATGCTCCACAAATTAGACAGGACTAGCCATTAAATTATAAATATTATAAATGATAATTATAAATTATTATAAATTATAAATTATAAATTTTAATCTGCTTTGAAAGAAAATGTTTCATGCACACATTCTGCTGCGGGCCAAAGCTTGGGATATGTTATTAACAAAGTTAAGATGTTTCATTTTTAACAATCAAATGACTCGGCATGGTAACAGAAGGAAAAATAAATTTCTTGGCCTGGCAATAATTGCGAATATGATGTTGCTTTTATTTCTATTGCAAGCAGACTTTGGTAACAGTGCTGACCATATGGAAAATTGATGTTTTTCTATTACAGCACGTGCCTGTATTAAAGAAATACAACACATGGCAGGAGAGTAAAGTTCTAACCCTGGAGGCCTGAAATATAACACATTCTTAAATATTTCCATACACTCTCACCTATTTGCCTGAAGTTATTGCAGTGAGTTTACTGTCCCATGATAATACTAATGTAAGAAGAGTGATAAGGATTGTTTATCTCTCTATAATGACATACATGATTGACCGGCATTGATAAGGATTTAGCTGGTTGTGTATTAACTAAGCTGGTCTACTTTTTTTTTGCACATCATATCAATAACTTGCTGCTTCTCTCTGAGCAAACCCTTTATCAGCAGCTGTGTTGTTGAGGTGTAACTCATCAAGAATGTTGTTGTCACGGGTCAATTTGACCCAGAAAGATAGGAAAAGACCTCGCTGGCTTCAGTGATTCACAGTTATTGTGCTGCGGCCCTAGACACTAGTCCCCCAGCTGTTATTTCTAAAAGAGGTAAATATTTCCTTTTGCCATTGAAGCCCTATTCCATGGATTAATGCAGAATCCCAGGCATGCCGCCATAGTTTAGTCGGTGCGGTGCATTTGGAACGTCAGGAATGCATTGACTATGTGTTTACCGTATATTTGAAAGGTCACAGCACATTGCATACATGGCTGCTTCCGTTGTCACTTCAATAAGAAAGAACAACAGAGACGTTTTTGATGTTTCAAAGTGTCTGGATAGCAACGTGACCTAAAAGGGCGCACGATACAACTTACAACTTGCAGCTATCTCATTAGCTTTGAATGTTCATTTCACACTCAAAGTAGCATTAATAACAAATATTTATCGCTTTCATTATATACTTACATACTTTTAAAAATCTTTAAACAACACCTAAGTAAAATGTGATCTTAAATATCAGCTAACAACGACCATTAATTGTCCTGCAAAGCTGAGAGCCCTGAAGGTTTTTGCACTGGACAACATCATGTGAACTGACTGACATTGAAATTGGTTAGTTGGGTTTACTATTAAAGCACAGGAGTCACTAAATGGCTGACTGAATGTATTCAGGTTAAGTTAGCTTATTGTACACTCTTGTGAAGTCAGATATTATATTAAAAAAAAGAAAGCCGCTGGGTTGCCTTTCCTGGAACGTACTTGGAGGTTACTGGAATAAAAAACCACTTCCATCAGATTTGCATTTCCCAACAGAAGTGGCACACCTCACTGACAGTGCAACCTCTGCACATAACTTATACTAATACTATATTAATTAAAAGAAACTGTATTAACTTATGATTAATTTATTTTAGCAGTACTCATTTATATTCTGACAGGTAGGATCATAATTTTTACATACCAGCTCCCAGTGATGCAGTAATAGTTTTGAATAGATTTGAATGTAATAAAGAAAAGGGTTATCGACCACCCACAATTCTCTGCCACTTATCTCTGTCAAACTCAACGGCTTCATGAATAATTCTGCCGTCGTTGCCTCCCTGATGTCAGAGCAGAGATAAAGGCATTGTAAAACATGAGCCCTATAAACTCAGCTTGCAGAGCTGTTGCATCTAAACTGAACAAGATGCAACATCCACATGCCCCTGGATTCAGCTACTGACTTAGAGCAAGGATCAGACGAAGACAAAAGTGCCACCAGAAATTGTTCATTCCAAGAAAATCGTAAAAAATAAATAATAAATAATATTTTTATTGTTTTGCAGGGGTTGCAGGGGGTATGGCCTGAACAAACTTCCTTTACTTACATGTGGATAGGAGATAGCAGCCACTTTAGAGGGCCTTTCAAAGCACCAAAACTAGTGATAGAAGCCTATGCTCCAGTTTAGGTAAGTACAAGTCTAGGGTTTGTATAATACTTTGTTATCTCATAATGCAGTCCAGCTTCTGGTTCTAAAGGGCTCCAATGAACATAGATGGAAATTGCTTAAAAGTGGGACACAGGTGGGAATTTATTATTTAGATGCTAATAGCAAAGGCATCGAAAACATCTAAAGCTGATACTTTAAAGACATTTAGAACTTGCCAAATGCCCCCTAGAAGCTGCATTTTGTTACCAAAACTATTTGCTTGTCTACCTTCAAATGTATATGAAACTTGCGAGACTGGTGAATGCAGGCCAGTCAAGTTCTTCCACACCAAATTTGCTCGTCCATGTCTTTATGTGACCTGCTTTGTGCACTAGTACGTAGTCACATAGGAGGGCCATCTCCAAACTGTCATCCACAAAGTTAAGAGCAAATCTTGGTATGCTGAAGCATTAAGAGATCTTTTCTCTGGAACTAAGGGGCTGAGCACAATGCGTGTGTTTTGTTAGATTCTTCCCAGTTTAGGTTTTGTAGAGTTTTCTGTTCAGCAATAAAAGCTCCACTTCCTGCCTGCACACAGCCGGATCATGACAACTGCATCTAATGCTGTCCATTGTGCTTGATGATACAAAGCTTTGGATTTAGCTGCTTAGCAATGGAAACCCATAAAGCTCTCTACACACTGTTACAATAATCTGGAGGCCGCATGAAGTTTGATCTCTAGCACTTCCACTTTGGTGTAATACCACTAACAGTTAACTGTTGAATATTTTGCAGTGAGGAAATTTCATGACTGTACTTGTTGCACAGTTGGCATCCTATCATGATGGCATGCCGGAATCGACGGTGCTCCTGAGAGCGACCTATGCTTAGGTGCTTGAATTTACACACCTGTGGCCGTGGAAGTGATTGGGAAACCTGAATATAGTGATTTGGATGGGTGAGTGAATACAGTTGGCAATATGGTGTGAATTTTAGCGACCAGCCGGGGGGCATTTGCTAGAAACTCAGACTTGTAGAGACTTTTTTTTTGTTTGTTTCTTTGTTTTATTTTGTTGCACAGGTGGCAATCTATCGTGCCATCTATTTTGTTTTAGTTTTTTTCTTGTGAGCTCTGACACAAAAAGATATATCATCTAATGGTAAATGGTCTGTATTTGTACAGCGCTTTACTTGATCCTAAGGACCCCTAAGGATCTAATGTTATATAATCACAGGTGTTCTATCTATATCAGTATTGCTGCATACAATACTGTGCAAAAGAAAAGAGTCACACCTCATTTTATAATATTTTGCAAGGAAAATCAGAAATGGGTGCAGCAATTTATTAAAAAAATGTAAATTCAGTTTATAAAATATGTGCAATTCTAAGTTTTACAACCACAATTTCTTATTACTACCATTCTCTTTCTCTCTTGGGCAAGCTTTATTGTCATTTATTACAGCAGTCTTCAGGAATAATTCTCCGGGTTTTATAAGGAACAATCAAAGCTCTTCTTTGGTTGTTGGCTGCCTTTTGTTCTGTTCTCCGTCGAGACGATCCCACACAGCCTCAGTAAAGTTGAGGTACAGGCTCTGGAAAGCATAATCAATGACTGATAGTGCTGCATTGTGTGTTTTTCTGTCCAGGTGTGTTTTTACTGCATTCACAGTGAGTTTGGGATCGATGTCATGCTCAAAAATGAAACCGCTGCCAATCACAATTTTCCCCGATGGTATCATGTGGTTGATTAAAATCTTACAATACATTTCCCTGTTTATTCTTCCCTCAGTTTTGACAAGTTCCCCAACACCACTGGTTGAAATAATGAAAAAAACAATGACACAGCCCCCACCATGTTTTACAGATGGCTGTACATCTCTTTCTCCATACATATTAACGTCTTTTATTAACAGGATTTTTTTTCCTGTTTCTTAAGGAAATGACTTTTAGATACTGCTCACCAGTTGCTGCAGCTTCTTGAACATCTGGCTCCTTGAAAGTACTGTATATGTCACTACATGTTTCCTTTAATGAAGTACATTACATTGAAGTTGTTATATTTAACTGGGAAACCCTCTCCTCCTCAACATCCATTCAGGACCATAAACAGCACTTTATTGTCTTCTGAAGCTACTGTGTTGTTCTGCTTATTCTGTCCTAAAATATAGCCGTTTGTTCTGTGACTATTCTTGATCCAATTTATAAGAAACAATTAATATGCCATTAAACTTTATGAAGCTGCATATGTGCTGTAATGACAAATGTATTACTTGATGGTTCTTACATGTACCTGTTGACACTTTGTAATGCATATTGCATGACCCGTTCTATCCAAACTGTCATTTCAAGCATTTGTCTCAGACTATTGTTTGTGTTTTCACTGTCCAATATGGACAATGAACAAAGCATGGCCTGGATGCCAGTATTTTTCCACAAGGACAATATCATTAGTTTCCTCTTGGGAACGAGGGAAGGTATGTGGTGTGGTGTATGAAGAGTCAGATGTGGACAAGGCTTATGACAATTTTCTAGATATTTTCACTATGTTGTACAATAAACATTGTCCTGTAAACGAACACAAGACAAAGAAAAAAAAAGATAAAAAGTCCTTGGCTCACAAAAGGAATTATCAATGCTTGCAAAAAGAAAAACAATCTGTATAAACAGTTCATTAAAGTAAAAACAAAAGAAGTGGAACAAAGATATAAAGCATATAGAAATAAATTGACTGATATTATAAGAACGAGTAAACAACTTTATTATAGAAGAAGATTATATGAAAATAAAAACAATATAAAAGGAACTTGGGATGTGTTAAATAACTTAATTAAACAAGGATCTTCTGGAACATCATATCCTGAATGTTTCATTGATGCAAATGGTGAAAATCTCAACATGAGTAACATTGTAGATGGGTTCAATAAATTTTTTATAAATGTTGGTCCTGAACTAGCAGGACACATCCCGTGTCAAAAAAATGAAAATATCAGTAATATAAAATCAAATCCCTTTTCACTGTTCCTCTCAGCTACAAATGAGCAAGAAGTAATAAATATCACATTAAAATGTAAAAGTAAGTCTTCAATGGATTATCATGACATAAATATGTCTGTAGTTAAACAGGTTATTCTGAATATTGCTAGTCCCTTAACATATGTCTGTAATTTATCATTTCAGTCCGGTTGTTTTCCAAAAAAAAATGAAAATTGCAAAAGTAATACCACTATACAAAAGTAATGACAAACACAGTTTTACCAATTATAGGCCTGTTTCTCTACTGCCTCAATTCTCAAAAATTTTAGAAAAACTTTTTAATTCAAGATTAGAAAAATTCCTTGAAAAACATCAAATAATAAATGTTGGTCAGTATGGTTTCAGAACGCAAAGAACCACTTCAATGGCGATAATTGAGGCAGTAGAAGAAATTACTAATGCACTGGATAAAAATAAATATGCAGTTGGTATTTTTGTTGATCTCAAAAAGGCCTTCGACACAATCAATCACTCAATTTTATTGGATAAATTGGAAAGATATGGTATTCGAGGGAAAGCTGGTAACTGGTTAAAAAGTTACCTAACGGGTCGGGAACAATATGTTAGCATAGGGCATTACCATTCAGAGAAACTTGGTATTACATGTGGTGTTCCCCAAGGGTCAGTGTTGGGACCAAAACTTTTCAATGTATACATAAATGATATTTTTGATGTTTCTCAAGTACTTAAGCTCATACTGTTCACAGATAACACCAACATATTTTTCAGTAGCGATGATTATACTGATCTTGTAATGACCGTAAACAGGGAGCTAAAATTAATTTAAAAAAATGGATGGATATAAATAAATTATCATTAAATATAAATAAAACTAAAGCAATGTTTTTCGGTAATTTAAAATATAATATAGAATTACCAATTATCATTGAAGGTGTACCAATTGATAATGTGAGTGAAAACAAATTTTTGGGAGTCGTAATTGATAACAAAATTTCATGGAAACCCCACGTCAGACACATAAAAACCAAAATTTCCAGAAGCCTCGCAGTTTTGAACAAAGTGAAACCATACCTTGATAAAGATGCACTTCGTACTCTCTACTGTACCCTGGTTCTTCCATATTTTACATATTGTGTGGAAGTGTGGGGAAACACATATAAAAATACAACTAATCCATTAGTCACAGTACAGAAACGAGCACTGCGTATTATTCACAAGGCTGGTTATTTAGATCATACTCACAAACTCTTTCTTCAGGCAAAGTTACTTAAATTCCAGGATCTGGTTAATTACAATACATCCATAATCTTATACAAAGCCTTTAATAAACTTCTACCTGCAAATTTACAAACTATATTTGAAATTCGAGAAAGGGTTTATAATGTGAGAGGCTTCGGAGAATTCAAATTACCCAGAACTCGAACAACCCGTAAAGGTTTTTGTGTGTCTGTATGTGGTGTGAAAATCTGGAACAGTCTGAGTTTACAACTGAAACAATGCAAAAATATTCATAGATTTAAATTCCTCTACAAACAGTTGGTTTGGTCACAGTATACTCAATGATGGTTATAGTGTGCTCTGTAATGTCTGTTCTCTTACCATTGCTGGTATGGATTAAAATAAAAAAAATTTAAAAAAGTGTGTGCGTATGTATGTACATATATGTACATGTGTGTGTAGATATATATGTATGTATGTATATGTATGTGTGTTTGTCACTATGTAATTATTATTGCCTGTTACCTGTGGTAACGCAATTTATAATTAATATATATTCTGTATTCAGTTATGAAGGTTCTATTTGTTGTTTGCGAGCTGCCGTTGAGATGCTTGCATGTGCCCGGGGCTGTTGATGGTTTGTTTGGTTGTAACGATGGGCGTAGCTGTGGGAAGCTTATTGTTTTTTGTTGATGAGTGAGTATAGGGGTGGGATTTAATAAGTTTTCTTCGTCCCACTCCTTTTCAGGTAATTTTTGTTTTTTGTTTTGTGCACTTTTTGTTCAATATATGTATTTTGTTGTGCCTGAAATGAACAAATAAATGAAATGAAAAATGAAAAAGGTATGAGTCGAGTGAGGGCTGGTTGAGGAGAAAAACCTGTTTGTAAGAGAGTTGGAATGATATATGGCAACATGAAATCAACTATTTTAAATGACTAGGGTCAAGTGGTTTCTTGTATATTTCAGCAGTGATATGAAATCACAACAAAACCAGAGTGCTGGAATCCCAGTCTGTAGCTTTAATTTAAGAGCAGGTTGTTGGTTTTAATGGAGGATCTTAAAGTATTGTATCTGAAATGGGGATATTTGGATGTAGCAGTACTAATAATAATGATGGTGAATGTATTGAAGAAGAGCTATTGCAGTTGCAACTACCATGCATTTATATTCATAATATTAGCTTCAAAGTGTACTTAACTAAGTTAAGACCAACAAAAAATGTCTGGGAAAGAAAATGAATAATTTTAGGTTTGTCTGCTTGTTTTTTCTTTATTCATCACAGCTGGCCAATCATTTTTATTTTTCAGTCATGAACACTCTGCCTCCCAAAGGTCATCTGTTGGATTAAGATCTGTTGACTGTGGAGGCCGTTTGAGCACAATGACCTCACTGTCATGTTCAGAAAATCAGGTTGAAATGATTTTAGCTTTGTGACATGGGGCATTATCCTTCTGGAATCAGCTATGAGAAGATGGGTACACTGAGCTCTTAAAGGGATGGACAAGGTCAGCGTGGTTGTAACAAGCAGTGATTTGAGTTACTGTTGCTCTCCTATCAGGTCAAAGCGGTCGGGCCATTCTCCTCCGACCTCTGCCATCAACAAGGCATTTTCACCCAAAAAACTGCCTCTCACTGAATATTTTCTCTTTTTGGATCATTCTCTTTAAATCCTAGAGGTGACTGCAAAAGAAAAACCCAGATCAGCAGTTTCTTAAATACTCAGAGAAGCCCATCTGGCAACAACAACCTTGTTCAAAGTAACCTAAATCCATTTATTGTTCATTCTGAGGTGCAGTATTCGTATTTCTGTTAATGTGGAGTTGAACATGTGTATCTAATCAAGTAGCTGGTGAGTGTATATATTATGGGGGGGGGGGGGGGGGTATAAGGTCATGTGAAAAAGAAATACTGTGCAATACTTTGAAAAAAAAAGTTATATACATAGACATTCGTCCACACACACAAAGCAGTAACACAACAACAGAATTACAAACGTCACAAGTATGGCTTCTGGAGCGATGTCCGTTTGGAGACAAAACTAAAGAGCAGATGTTTGCTCATAATGTACAGCACCACATGTGGAAAAAACCAAACATAGCATATAAGGACAAACACCTCATGCCAGCCGTGAAGCACATTGGTGGAGGGTTGATGAGTTGGGTTTGTTTTACAGTCACAGGATCCTGTGACTGTAAAACAAACAGATTGCAGTAATTGAGCTGAGCGTGACTCCTCTGAAAAACTAAAATACTCTACAGTCAAATGTAAGGTCATCTGTAAGAAAGTAAAGTCAAAACTGAGTCATGCAATAGGACAATGATCCCAAGCGCAGCTGAAAAGAATCAAGGTGTTGCAAAGGCCCAGTCAAAGTGCAGACCTTAACCTAATTGAAAGACCTCTGCATAAATGAATGCTGGCAAACCTCAATAAACTGAAGAAATGTTGTAAAAGACTAGGCAATTTTAGAGACTGACAAACACATACAGAAAATGAGTACTTCAAGTTATTGCTCTTAAAGGTGGGTCCACAAGCTATTCAGTCATGCCATGTATTCATTTTTTCTCAAGTCAATGCGGTCATGGCATGTTCTGTCAAGTCCATCTCCAGGGCAACAACCACAAAATAGTTTAAACACCTTTCACCTAAAATAACCTAAAATAAGCCAAGTGGCCTAGAACTAAAAAGCTTAGGCAACATTTTCTGATTTATCATTACATACAGTACTTCAGCAAATGTTCTTGGTTACTTTACTTTCAAAATAAATGAAGTGCTACACCAGTACCCATAGAGGAGGAATTGCCTGATCAGCTCACTAAACCATTTTTTTTTTTTTTGCCTTGTTTATCAGATTTTCTTTCATAAGAGGCAAATGAAGTCCATTGCTATACATGCTCAGACACTCATGGTCCTCATCCTTGTATGAATAATCCATAAACATTAATCATGTCTTCACAGTGAGGTCAACATTGTGACACAGTTCTAACAAAATGCTTTTCCCAAAACCAACTGAGAATCTGCAGGCAGGGTTTCAGGTGACAATTCTAAGTTATTAATTAACATGCTTTGGTCATGGCACCTTCAGAAAAACCTGCCAAGGAAAGTCTGTGTTTGTCTTCCTTTGTGCTACCCACACAGCCGCCTTTGAAATGTGAATGCTACATTCTAACTTGTTGCTATGGGGAGTCACAGGACATCGCTGATATGAGTCATCGTCTAAATTGAAACAGATCATGGCCACTAAATACCACCCTCTGACTAGAAGCAGTTAATGGCAGTGATGACTGTGTCACTCTAAAAAACACACCGTATTAGTCAACAGATTAGCTAACCGTACAATATAGCATTTTGCCTTTGGCATCTGTGCTTCATGCCAAGCAAATTTGCATGATGAATGTCTGTTTTCGCAATGTAACTTTTAATCCACCCTTAATTGTGGAAAATTACAGAAGTGTGAGGTTTGGTCACCAGAGGATAAAAGGATGTATGGAGCTAAACTGGTAAGCAGTGGAGATTTGTAAGCCACCGATGCTGGCCTTTTGATTGGTTGAATCTTGTGGGCCTGGAATCACCCAATCCCTGTCTGGCCCTGAGGAGATTATTAGAGCCTTGCCAGGGTTTATATAATCCTGGCCAACAATAAGTAAAAGCTCCCTCCATATATAAACACTGCACACACATGGGATGAAAATTTTGCTACTATAGAAATCCAACGTTGAATCCTTCATCTCTTCAGCAGTTCTGAAAACAACATCTCAATCACAGCAAGTTGCAAAATGCCATTTAGACACAATGCAGTTATTCGGAAGTTGTAATGAAAGTCAGTACCAACAGAACCACAAGAGAGGAATTGAAAAGTGGGGTCCATAATTAAACTAATCTGAATTAAAACCATTTAGCAGTTTATTTTTTTTAAACAGATGCCTATGACTTCTTGCATCTTGGAACCAGCAGATAATTACACTGCAATAAAATGTGCCTATAATGCTGCAATAACAGCAAACGCCACCAGCAAACAAATCGTTTGCTGCATACTTCAACTTAATGCTATTATTGTCCAGAAGTGACTATATAGTGACTTCATTACTCTTTCATTCTCATTTCATTTCTTTGACTATGAAGAACGAAAACACATTTGGCTTTAGTCTCCACGAAAACTTTATTTTCAATCTCTAAAAATAAAATCCATAAAAATAACAATGTAAAGTCTCTCAGAAAGAAAGAAAGCGTTTTAAAGCTCTTTCCCCATACTCATACAGCAATCGTCTGTTAACCATCCTCCATGTTATGCATCATTCACGCCTATCACATTATAAAACTGACGTTTTGGACTGAGGTCATTCAACATTGGTGTCAAAAATACATACAAACACAGTACTTTTCGTTTATTTTTGTATTCTGGGGATGAGGTGTTGATGCGTCAACACGTTACACTGTGGGAATAATGACCACAATCTAGAAGGCCAATGATTTCAAGCACCCTGGCTGAATTACTCTTAATAATGTCACGATTAAGCTCGTCCAGTAAAGTGCTACTTTGTCAACAAATGTCTGAAATGTCATTTCTGCTTAGCATTATCTGTTAATGCTAACTAAAACTGTCTACATGACAGAAAAACAAAATCCTGAAAATGGCTTTAAACAAAAAAAAAAAAAAGAAGAAGAAGAAATGTGGTATTTACTGCACAAAGTTTCAGTACTTAAAAAACTTAAAGTCTGTGTTCGTCGATGTTTTGTCACTTTAACATTGCACACTAAGACACATTCGGTAGGAGGTTCATAAAAGATGCACTTCAAACAAGATTAAATGACATTTCAGCACTGCAGTGCACTAGAAACACATTAACACACAGTAGATACACAACAGATAGCCTGCTATAGAAGAAATGTACATTGTAGGTGATGCAGTGAGCCCTGAAGTATATTGTACACATTGTGGACATAATGTAATAGAGACACATTTCAGTAATGTAGAGCACAAAATGAAATTTGCATAAAACACAATCCGATAAACTCATGACTGTTGGTACTTGTGATGTTTTGTTACGATACAATATTAGTGCATGAACTTTCAACACAATACAGTCACAGAAAGATAAAAATAACAATGAAAGTAATGAAAACAAAGAAGAAAACACACTACTAGGAAATGTAGTATAATAAAAATAGCAGTACAGCTCCAGTTATGCCCTGATTTAGGTCATCAGTGACAACATCGTAAACAGCCAATTCAAATGTACCATTTACATTACGTCATTTATTGCAAGGGGAAATGATAGTAGCGATAATAACAACATTATTAGTCTTGTGCTTCTTTCTGCTCTCTCTTTTCTCTCTGTACTGCAAAATATGTATATATTAAAAACATTAAATATTAACTGTAAGTTTCACTAAATTTAGATGCAACACCTTCAGTAGGCTAAATCAAACAGATATAATAATCACAATAAATATAATGGTAATATGCAATACCAGCAGCGAATGAAATGCTTCGCAGCATTAACTCTTTTTTTCCCCCCAAAGTTCATAATGGCCCCTCAACCAAACAAATAAAAAGAAAAAATTAAAAATAAATGGATATTTGTTAATATCCAATATATGTATGCTACACCAGCAACTAAGCCTACAGTCACTGAGAACAAGAGTAAAATAAAAAGCTTTAAAAAAAATTTAAAAAAAATAAAAATAAAAATCACAGAATACATTTATTTTCACAATACAAAAAAGACAAGTGCATATGTCAAATAAGGCAAATATTGAATTCACTTAGAGTACAATTCTAAAAATCCCAGTAGATATTTTGAATGCAGGATTAACAATAAGCGCTGTACAAAATTGACACGCTAGTGTCAAATAAGATTCAGAGTCATAGAGAAGTCATAGTTTTTTGTTTTGGTTTTGGTTGTTTTAAATGTGAAGAAGCTTTCATCATTTAAAAAAAATGATTACACTAAGCTTAGATCCCTGTTAGAGAGCTACAAAATACAACTGTAAATATTACAGACAGAGCTTCATACATCTCTGAAAAGTCAACTCTTTCTAAAAGCCCCAGACACCTCCCACCCCACTCGGTCCTTGTTACTACAGTGAAAAATAAACAAACATGAAGATGCCCACAGAGCAGACTGAGACCAAGCCCAGGTTGAGGAGAAGTTTGACTCGAGGTGGCTCGTACAGCATCTCTGCGATGGCTCTCGCGTCCTCCTTCGCCCCTTTTTGCTGAGCGCTCTGCGATTCTCCCTTATAGCCGCAAACCCAGTCCAGCAAACGCATGCACCTGCTCGTCTCCGCACCACTGCGGCAGCCTTCCTCTGCTCTGATTGTCTCCATATTTCTGTTACCAATCTGGGCTCCAGGAGTGGTGGCAGGGGATGTTTCTGTACTTGGTGTTGCTGGGTCATGGTCTGTGGAAGGGACCAGAAGTTTGATATCCATCCCGTCCACGCACCTCTCTTTTTTAACGTCTGGGGGTAGCTCTTTACGCAGGCTTGTGTCACCATTACAGTGGTTCTTCTCAGTCAGCCGGTACATTTCCTCTCTGTTCTTAGGGGGAGTCATTTCAATGCTGTAGAGCCCCCAGAGGGTGGTGGTGCGAACCTGCTCCTTATCTGGTGGAGAAGTACAGAGACTGACCACAATTGCCACCAACCCTGAAATCCAGAACAGCCCAGCAGCAAAATACATGTAGTGAATTCGAACAACGAAGGCAGGCCTATTATCTGGCTGGTCACAGCGAGGCTGGCGGTAGATAAATGCCAGGATCAGTCGTATGGTACCTAGGGTAAAACCCGTCATGCCTCCCCAGAAGGCACCTCTCTCATTACATCGCTTCCAGAATACACCTAGAAGGAAAAGGGCAGCAATTGGTGGAGTGAGGTAGCCAGCAACTTCCTGGATGTAGAGGTATGTCTGTCCACCTTGCATCTCAATAATGACAGGCACCCAGGCAATACTGATGACCACCATGACCACAACAAACATGCGGCCCACAATCAACAGTTCGCGTTGGCATGCCTTTGTCCGAAAGGTCTGGTAGATGTCCAAGGTGAAGATGGTGCTTGCGCTGTTGAAGATCGAGTCAAGGTCACTCATCAGGGCAGCTATCATGACTGCCATCATAAGACCCCTGAGTCCCACAGGCATCACCGCCATGACCAGACGTGGGTAGGCAATGTTTGAGCAGCCAGCTTGGGAACCACAAACAGCCATGCAGTGCTCCGGCCCGATGCAGGCAATCTCATCTGCAAACAAGATGCGGGATATCATTCCTGGAATGACTATTAGAAACATGGGCAGGATTTTGAGAAATCCAGCCATGAGTGTTGAGCCCTTTGCATGAGCAATGTTTTTTGCTGCCAGTACTCTCTGGACAATGACCTGGTCTGCACACCAGTACCAAATAGATGCAGGCGTCTGGCCAAAAAGAAAACCTGGCCAAGGAATGTCTTCATCCAGGGGACCTCGAAGGATGCGCAGTGAGTTTGGTTTAGGGTCAATGCGACATGAAGGCGAGTATGTGTAGTTTCCAGTGGCTAGTATAGCGGTAACATTAGGAACTGCCTGCATGTACTTAGTTCTGACACCCTCTAGCCCACCGACTTTGATCAGGCTCATAATGGTTAAGGTGAGGGCTCCACTGATCATCAACACTGCCTGAAGGGCGTCGGTGTAGAGCACTGCCACCAATCCACCAGTGACAGTGAGCAGAGCAGTCATACTGATAAGCAGAACAATAGACAAATAGAGATTCCATCCAAGGGACTCTTGAATAAAGAGAGCTCCAGCATACAAGTCCACAGACAGTTTGGTAAAAATGTAAAGCAGCACAGACAAGAAAGCAAAGTAAACCTTGAGTCGTTTGCCACCATAGCGTTTTGATAGGTACTCTGGCATGGTGTAAACTCCTGAGTGGATATACACAGGGATAAACACCCAGCCAAGCAGCTGCAGAAGTAGAAGTGCATTAAATTCCCACGCTCCTACAGCATAGCCACTTGCTGCTCCTGACCCAGCCAGGCCAATGAAATGTTCACTGCCAATGTTGCTAACAAACAGCGAGGCACCTATCACAATCCATGTCATGGAGCGTCCAGCCAGGAAGTAGCCGCTCACAGTGCTGCGATTGGCTTTCCACATGGCAAGAAACCCGATGGCTAGCACCAGGACGAAATACAGTGCCACCACAGCTATGTCTGCTGCTTCCATTACACCAGCCATTTTTTACAGATTATGTTAAAAAAAAAAAGTCTTACAGGAAACTTTAAAAAAATAAAAGAAAATAAAGAAAACTGGAAATATATAAATATACTTATTTTGCACTTGTTTAAATGGAATGGAAATGTTGTGCTTTGGTTTGCTGTCTGGATGGAAGTTGTTAAGATCCACTGTCTGGTCGAATACACTACTTGGATGGGGTTATCCACTGGCACTGAGGTCGTTCTAGTTTTTAAGCGGAGGATGCTGTACGTCTCTGGTCTAGAAAAGCCAAGAGTTAAAATTCCTGCAAGACAGCAAAGAAGAACACCACATTAGAGGTTTGATTTGAAGTGTAGCGGGGGCAAAAAAAAAAAAATTACAGAAATGTGTTGCATCTGACGACAAAAATAAAATGATCAAAAATCACTAATAAAAGAAAATATATGTAAATATATGAAAATACGCTCAGTAAACTACATGAAGCTCAATATATTATTGCTTATTTCCAGCTTTGTAACTCTAGTATTTTTCCAGTGGGATTAGACTTCCAATGACTTTCCTCGTTAATCTGTTTAAACAAAAAAGGACTCAAGCCACACTACTATAAAACCTTCAAAGAAGCATTATGTAAGACGTCATGAAATGTGGCAAAGACTATGCTGCTGCGCCACAACCAAATGTGCAGTTTGACTTGTGTCTTACAGAAAAACTTGCAGCGCATTAAAATAAACAGGTAGCAAAAATACATTTAGGGCTACAAGTTTAAATATGGAGCTAAAGGAGTATAGCTCCTTTATATATACCACACAAAACAAGGACCGATTCACAATGTCTGCTTTTATGGACACACCTGAATCTGTTAAACTGGCATCGTCATATTCCACTCCTGAAATTAGAAGGACATTTAACTGCACCAAAAGTTTATAGCTAACTGCATTCTGCATATGCTAAATATTCCAAATTCTGCAGGAACATAAGATTACAAGAGGGATGGATTAAAATAAAATTCTTGTGTCAGCAAAAAGTAATATGCAAGGGGATGTCAGAGCACATCTGTTTTGTGTCAGTCTCATACACACATACACACACAAACATACAAACACACACTTGGCTGCCAGGCCCCTCCTGAGGTTTCAGCTTGCCATGCATGGGAGAAAATAACCCCACGCATCGGACTTCACAACCATGCTTTATGCATAACCATCCCTCTCTGTAAAAGAAGCCTTTGTTTTCATTTTACCATCTCATCATCAAGGCCTGCGCTCCATGTGTTCACCACAAACTGCCCATGAGACTCTGACTCTGAAATATAGCATTCATTCATTCAGCAGACAAATAGAATTGTATTTGCATATCATTGTTTAATGTAAGAGTCAAGCTCAATCACCAACACCCCAGTATGCCAGGATGGGGACTCGCGCAGCATGCTCCCACATACTGACATCATGGGTTTAAATAATGCCACGGGGCAGACTTTAGCACATGCATAACACATTAATAAATCCATGTAGTTAAAGTTTCTTTCTTCTTTTTTTATGTTTCTAAGCCAAGACCTATCTAAGAAGGTCTAGTGTGCAAGTGCATAGTAGTTACTTGACAGCAGAGAAGCACGCCAAGACAAACGTGTCCTGGCATGTGCCAATACCACATTGGGAATATGAATTACAATAAAATATATAAACCCTGAGGATAAACAGAAGCTGCAATTTATTTAAGGAGTCGTTAAGGACTAAACTTATGCGGAGCAGCTTACTTTGCGCAGCCGGATTTTAAATGAATGTCGCTCTCAGGCAACGGTCACAGCAGCCTACCTACAGGGAGACACCAAATGTGGCACCTCTGCTTTAAATGTCTAATAACACAGTAAGAGATCAAGGGCTTTGGAGCAAAGGCCGACTGACGCCATCGTGGAGAGCAGTGGTATAATGGATAGTTAGTGTACAGAACAATGCCAGATGTGCCTGACAGCCTGAGAGTGCCTTTGTGAATACAGAGAGGAGGGCGACACCAGTCTACCACGGTCAGGCAAGTAGTCCCAACTGCACCTAAGTGCTCGGGGGAAATTTCTAGAACAGTCACTCATTCATCCGCCGGCAAAAACTGCGCATCTTCCAGGAGATAGCAGTCGTCATCATTAGCCATCCTCGTGATGCGGGACGCGTTTCCACACACACCCGGACGGCTCTAAGCGTACTCCTTCACACTTTTTACTCTTTAAAACACCCGTCATTTCCCCCTGCCTGACGTCAGCTGTAAAACACGAGTCTGGTGGCTCAACAGTCAGTTGGCACCCCATTGAATGAGACCTGGCGTAGCTTTAAATAAAAGCAGCCTCAATGGACTTCCCGCTGGCACGTGCTCGGATATTTTGGTTTATTGACAAAACAGCTCAGCCTCCACACACACACTCACCGGTTCTGCTGATAAAAAAAAAAGTCAAAACAAGTCGC
Organism: Neolamprologus brichardi; assembly: GCF_056152115.1. NCBI lineage: Eukaryota > Metazoa > Chordata > Actinopteri > Cichliformes > Cichlidae > Neolamprologus > Neolamprologus brichardi. Next base: position 22,407,896 of record NC_142119.1, on the reverse strand, counting down.
TACAGATGTACCTGGATCGCTAATGTTCGCGAACGCGCCAAAAGCAAAGAGATGCACAACCGTCTCTCTCCACGCCCCATAGGCGGAGATGTGTGTGGAGAAGCGTCTTCGTACTGAATGCTCGCAGCTTCCTCGGCTCACGTAGGTCGCCTCTCCAGGTTGTGGACTTCACATTAACTGCCGGCGTGTCTCTTCCGACTTTCACAGAGAGCTGTGATGCCCGTCAGACAATGCTGCCCCTGCTCCTTATAGGCATCCACTCGATTCCACGCCCCACACGTGTATTACACCCGTGACGTGTTACAGGGCGAAAAATACCGCCTACTAGAAATTGCTCCGGTCCGCTCACTAGGCTACTGGTTCTCCTGGTCACCTGTCTGTTTATGTAAGCTTAGGAAGACAGGCAGGTGCACACTGAGCGATTCAATGGGAAGTCGAGAGTCCGCGGGTCACGCCCACCTTTTTCCTCAGCGTGCTTTGAATGAGGAAGATCATTTGCTTGTCCTTAAACAAAATAAGTAGGTTAGGCATATGCATTTTTACGAACTCGTAAAAATTAAAAAGTGTCGGGTTTACTTAAACGTGAAAATGAAGAATAGATGTTAGTATTTACTGGTTTGACTAACTGGATAAAGCTGTCTAAAGCTTTAGTAACTTTCCACTGCTGATCAGACAAAGCATAAGCTAAGCTTGCCAAATCTTTCATAATCTTCTATGTACCCGTAATTAGATACCAAGGTGGCTGCTTAACCTGAACGAACACACCTGGAAGGTCTCCGAGCTGCTGCCAAACGGGGAAATTGCTAGAAACCCATTCAAGGCCTGGTCACTGAAGTGTAGCTCCTAATGAGATTTTTTTTTTTTTTTTTTTTTTTTGCTGAAGTCTCCCCAGAAAGGAATTTTTGGCCCGCATGCCAACAACAATGCCCATCAGAGGAATAAAGTTATGCATACTTTGCTGTTGCAACAACACATGTTTTCATTTTCCAAGTGACCTGGCACGGACGCTGCTATTTGTTGGAGAGCATCGGGCTTGCAATCTGGAGGAAATAGTTGTCATTGTAGAGCAACAAGAGAAAACACCAGCAATCATCAACACCTAATTTATAGTGACTGTTGTGCCATCACTGCATTGCAACACAGAGCTGAGCCACATGAGCTTTGCTCTCTAAAAACAATCATAATAACATTACATCCAGTTGGGAGAAAAGCAAGTGTCTCGTTCTTATCAGACAGCAGCACCTCTTGTCTTGAGTGGGCCCTAAATAGTGTGTGCATGTGAAGTAGGTGTGTGCATTAATGTTACCGCTTGCAAATATTTGCATGCTCCAAATTTTCAGTGCGTGTGTATGTTGCATAGTGTAGATTGTGTTAGAAGAGGCTTGCAATGCAAGTTAAAACACTCACTATAATCAACCGCACAGCTTGGGTTCTGTTAAAATAGCTGGCACTACTACTGAGCAAATAATATAAAGAATGTTCCAGAAGGTTGTAGAGCATAACAATATTATAACAATAATAATCCAAAAGATATTGCTGTAATCAGGCATGTTGCCCTGACCATGATAATAACCGTCAACAGCCTCAGCAGACAGATAAGAATATGATTCTACTGGTTGAGTTTCAACAAAACATCCTGCACGGCAGACACAGTTCTGCATACTACGGAGGGAGGGAAACGGAGTAAATTTCCACTCACTCCTCTCTCGCAGATATCTTGGAAAATTCCATTTCGTGAAAGACTACATTTCCCAGCAGGCATTGCGCCTCTTTCGGTTGCGTTTTTGTTGCGCGACACTAAGTTGCTCTATGGCAGCGGTGTGTTTCGATTTCACCAGGAAGTGGGAATTGATTGACTTTTGTGAGCGCGCGTTTGTTTTTGTTTGTTGTTGTTTTGTTTTTAAATTTAATCTATTTTGGACTTTATACTTTTTTATTTTGCTGGTAAAACCTAGTTATATTCCCTACCAGACTGTGGCCTGAGCGCTCAATTGCTTTTAGAGAGGGGCTCCTTTTCCCCCTTTTTCCTTAGTTACAGTCTTAAGTCAGATGGGAGACTAATAGTAAATTATTTGCCTCAAGGTTTTTGTACCCAGTAAGCATCATTGATTGAAGAGATGAGGAAGAGGTAGGAAACTTCACTGCAGTAAACTAACATGTGTATGGATGAATGAATGATTTTTGTTGTTGTTATTGTTTTTATTCCTGTCTAAATTATTTGCGTTTTACATCATATCTGTATAATGTCCTAGAAGAAATCACATAGTGGAATAAATACACCCGCCCACTACTTAATTAGGTATTCCTTGCCAGTACTGGGTTCAGCCCCTTTTTGGCTTCAGAACTGCTTTTCTTCTGTGTGGCATGGATTATATAAGGTGCTAGAAACACATTGGTTTGGGATTTGGTGACTGTGGAGGCTATTTGAATATAGACAATTTATTTTCATGTTCAAGAAAACTGGTATGAGATGATTTGACCTTTGTGATGTGGTGTGATTTCCTGCTGGGAGCGGACATGAGAAGATGAGTACAATGTGGTCATAAAGGGATGGACATTCTCAAAATACTCAAATAGGCTGTGGTGTTTAAATGAGGCTTAGTTGTTACTTTGGGACCTAAAGTGTGCCAGGAAAATATCCCCCACACCATTAAACCACCAGCAGCTGATGCCGATGCTTTGCTTGAACTTCAATAAACACAGAATTTTGGAAGTTTGTATACTCAAATAAGCCTTTTAATTAATCCATCCCACTCGAAACATTAAAATCTATTCAGAGAGCAGTGAAAGTGTCTGCACTTTGATCTTACAGTTCTTTAACCTTTGACCTACATATTAGATTTTCTTTTCCTCTCTTCACTTTTAGTGTCTTTTATTTTCTGTTGTTTTGAATTGCTTCGGAGGTGCTTTTCCCACGAAAAGCACCTCCGAAGTGTCCCAAAACATTTTTGTTTGAAATACCAATATGATTTTTTTTATTTATTTATGCCAAAATAATACCACCCAGTGTCATGTGTTGAATGAGTAATCCTTTACAAGCGTCTCCCAAGAGATCTAAAAAGACTTTGAGTTTTCAGTGTACACCGGCCGTTCTGTATTGCTTCATCGTCGCAGTCATAAAACCTGTGGTGTTGATCGGAATTAGATTGAACAGCTGCAAATGTAGGTAGTCTGTTATTTTACAACATTTGTGCTTCTCATCGTGGCAGTTTAAATCACAAAGAGTGACAATGCGATCATAGATTACATTTTTACTTAAACCTGCAACTAGTATAGAGATCAATTAATGTGACATTAATATAGAAATTACTATAAATAGACTACAAATAAATACTATTTTGGTATTTTTGCCATCTATTAGAAGGAGCCTCGGCCTAGCAATAGTAAGACAATTTTGTTTCACTTGAATAAGACTTGATGCAGAGCTTGAAGTCAGCATGCAGATCAATCAAACACAGAAAAGGCTCACTGCACTTAACAGCACACAGAAAAAAAAAACCTCTTCACTTTGCAAGCCTTCCACATTTAAAAGCCAAATGAGATTGCAATTATCTAGATATTGTTATACAAGACAGGCGTTACAGATGGAGAGTAGCAAGACACTTTACAGTCCCAGTTATTTAGTGGTTGTTCCTGCACTGTAGGTTTGACTTCCTAGTATTGTTTGATTAGTGCTAGGTTAGAAGTATATGTGTACACTATTTTACAACCGCCATTTAAAAAACTTTTTTAAAATAACAAAAACTATCCCACCTAACTGGTTTGATATGACTCACACTGCAGTGTGTTAACATTGTTGTTCATTCTATCCACACATTGCTGCCCTACCTCATTCAATGTTCAAGCAAAATAGAGGAAGTGTTAGCGGGAGCAGAACAACTCACGTTCACACCAGTAATAAGCATTCGGTAAACAGGTGACTTTGGGAGATTGTGCTGGATCGTTACAGCTGTGAATACTTTCTTTATTAACCCAAAAAGGTGTTTTTGGGAAAACCTCTGGTGTCTCGTGTAGTCTAGGTCACTCGAATTTGTTGTTAGTACCAACACTGCATATTAAGAGAAATGTAGGACACAATATCCAAGGAAAAGTCCTTCGTCTGGCAGGTGCCTATAAATAAGGTTGACGCTGTTCATCTCAGCAGCAGCTGCTGTATTGTTTTAATTCATGGTCAAAGTCAAAACAAATGTTAACTTAGGAGGTAAAGTGTAATCGTAAGGAACTCAGCACTGTGATGTGACAATAAAAAGTCGTTTGATTTGATTTGACTGATGCTGTTACTTTCTAAGTTTGTTTTCAGGGTTTTTTTATGATATCTTTCTTTGGATTCAGACTGAGATTCTAAGAAAGACAAACCACCGATCTTTTTTGCAGAAGGCACCTGTATCTTGGGTGTGGTATGTGGAAGTATTGTATGTGTAAAATGTTAGTTCAGTTAGTCAAGATCACAGAGACGTGTCTGCTATCAGAATGACTAACATTTTCTCAGAAATATTCAGACTGGTTGACTCCCAAAGAAAGCCAGGTGTATCTGGAAGGACCAAACGTTGTGCTGTCTATTACTATCATGTTGCACACCTCGCTATGTTTTAGTTAATTTAAATTTGTTGGATACTTTTTCTTTTGCTGGCAATCCAAGAGCTGCTAAACAGTCCTTTTCTGGAAAAAAAAACAACAAAAACAAACAATAAAGTTCTATTTTATACTACTCTGTTTTTTTCTATTGTGTTCTATTCTGTTTAAATCTATTGTGTAGTTGTGGAGCCACCTTGAGGCCAGGGAGCACGGAAATGTGCCATTTGGGATAGTTCATCCATAGCAGATGTAGTATCAGTTAAGCTGAAATTACACAATGTATGTGAGATTTTAACAGCGTATTAATGAGAAACCAGTCATCAGTGAAACAGAACGTGAGGGCAGGAAACAGAAAAGAGAGGCAGAAGACTAAGAAGAAGAATAAATCAAATCTTTCCCCTCCTCTTTGTCCAACTTTGTTGTGTCTGATCATAAATACTGTAGCACAACTTTTGTGTTTAGAGTGTAAACATAGCTATAGGATCCGTGTTTTTGTTGTAAAGCATGTTGAGTTAAATTAGCTAACTTGGCTCACAAATTTAAAACCTGGAAGCATTCAGAGAGCATCAGAACTACAAAAGCTAAACGGTCCAGTTTAGAAAGTATTCATTATGAACTTTAATATGCGTCTGCATTTATGTCCATAGTAACAGAGATCTTTAAGTTTCCACACTACAGTAGCATTAGTACTAATGAATTCATTAGTTAAAGAGCAGTCAAAGGTTTGTGCACAAAACTTGTAAGACACACAAAACCTCATTAACTCGGTAGGCCTTTTCAAAATGTCCATAGGAGTCAGTTGGTGATGCTTTCAGAGCCTGCTAAATTCTCTTTAAACCTCATGGCAACAGTCATCTACAGTGGGTGTTTCCATGCTTGACTAGATATCTAAAATGAAGTTAACTGTTATTAATAGTGACCAGTTAAGGGGATCCACAAGAGATTCAGAGGACTAAGAACAACTGCAAGCCTACTGAGCAGAAAAGCAACACAAAGTTACCCAAGTGACTGCAAAGCAAATGCAGGAATGTTCAGGAGGGCTGGCGAAGGCTGCACAATGGGGATGTATGTCGAGGAGGAAAGGAAACTTTCTCTGCGGCCTCCTCGCAAAGGTCAGTTTCTGAAGCGTTCACAATAATAATGAGCCAGAGTCGTTTTGGAAACAAGTGCTGTTGACAGATAAAGTTCAAATTGAGCTCTTTGAGAGTCATGAAAGATATGTTTAGAGAAAGAAGGAACAGCATTTGTTGATAGTAGCATCATGAACACTAGTAAACATCGGGGTGGAAATACTATGTTTTTAATGCAGGGTGAATGCTAAAGCAGGACAATGACCCAAAATGCAAAACTCAAAATCCATGAGAAGCAGCTTCAAGAAACATTGCTGAAGCTTTCCAAATGGCCCTCGTGGTCCCCTGAATTGAACGTCCTCAGAAATCTTTGTGTTAAAAATAGCCTGGCGAATTCTCAGGACTTGGCATGAACTGTGTGTACAAAACAAATAAGATGTTTATCATTCACTGATCCATTTTTGGGGCACAGTGAGCAAGCACTTCCCAATACTGGAATTTCTCACTCGACCCATATAAATCTTTTCTATTATTAGACATAGTCTCCAAATCTAGTGATTATTGATAACATGCCACTCACTGGTATTCACATAACATGAAAAAAGGAGCTTCCGATATCAGATTTACATGATGTTCATCTTATTCAGACACACTGTACAAGTAATTGTGATGATAAGATCAACTAACTTTAAACGAGAAATATATTTATATATAATTTTTCATCATGAGGCAACCACGATCACAAATGACAAGAGGAAATTGTGGGTGTCATATTTTAAAAACCATAAAAACTATTTTATTCTGTGTCCCAGCATCAGTGTAAACTGTGAACCATCTGAAGCAAAGAATGGTCAGTATTCATTTATTTATAGCTCGCTGTGTTAGAAGGAAGGATCTGTGTCTTCTTCTTCTTTCAGCTGCGCTCTTTAGGGGTCGCCACAGCGGATCATTTACCTCCATTTCACTCTTTCCCAGCATCCTCCTCTGTCACATCAAGCATGTCCTCCTTACCCATATCCATGAATCTTCTCTGTGCTCTTCTTCTTTTCTTCTTGCCTGGCAGCTCCATCCTGAGCTGTACCTCTGATGTTCTCATCTCTAATCCTTCCCAGTCACTCCCAATGAAAATAAGATGGTCTTATACCATCTTTAAACTCTTGCTGACATCTTTCTGTCACAAATCACCCCAGGTGTTTAAACTTCACCACCTCTACGCCTTCTGTATTCGGTGTTCATCCTCCAGTCCTTGCCTAAGCAATACAATGTAACAACATTTTTTTGGCAAAAATAAGCACATTTAAATTATCATTATTATTTCAAATAGTGTAAAACTTCTTCTTTTCTACATCGTGAGGGATATTACTGAAAAAATGTATATCCCCAAAACCTGTAAGAAATGATAGAAGTGTATTTGCTTTAAATTTATTTTATTTAACGTTTACATGAGAAAGAATAAAGTCTACACGGTGATGATTACGTCCTTGAACTTTCACACACATCAGGCCACATAGTTAAAGTTGAATTTTTACTGCATGCGTGTAGATGGGTTCAGGCCTGGATTCTTATCAGATGTTGCCCAATGGACTTACAAGTCATCTTCTGCCATGTGACATCGGAGAAAATCCGCTGTCCTGTATGAGATGTGTAGATGTTTGTCAAATAAGAGAGCCACTTTCAGGCTCTGGACTGTAATCACATATGTGAAGTTTAGGACAGAGAGTACATGAAGCACTGTATGAAGCCTAACTTATTTAATTTAATGAAAGTCACATTCTTTTGTAAGTAGCCTGGAGACATGTTTGTGTAACCTCAACTGAACTTAAAACACATCAGATTTCCTGTACAGATAAGACAGCCAAAAAGGAGTCTATCAAACAAATAGCAAATGGCCAAAACGGAAGAAAAAGTTGCACAAAAATGACAAAGCAACTGACTTTTTGTGAAACATCTGCCTACCAAATTGTGACACATGGAGGTATAACTAATGGGGCTGCTAACAGTTTTAGTTTTATAAATACATTGAATTTCTTCAAACTTGAACCACTCTTAAGTGCACAAGAAGGCATTCTCATTACACCTGTGCCCGATTACAGCGGCTCACACATATTTAAAAAACCTGATTAGAATAATCCAAACTCTTGTCTTTCTGTCAAAGTACAAGATTTTGTAGCTTTTGTTAAAAACTTGGGGCGTCGGAGATAGACAAGCACCACACGCTGCACTATGTCACACTCATGTTGTATGTCTCATGTTTCAATTTTGCAATATGAGGAAACTGTAGTATTTGAAATGCTTCACTTGTACTTCTGCTTGAAGCATTGTCATGGTCTTTGAGTAAGGTGATAGCTGGATTAGCGGGAGTTTAAAAAAAAGATATCTACAGTTACAAGAGCTCCATCTACAGACGTAAACTCGATTTCACAGGTTTCAATGCGTGGAAGCATCTGCAAAAGCAGTGCCATTATATAACTGCACAAGTCGCAGTTAAGACTTATTATGCAATATATAATACTTCAATTTTATGAATTGGTGCATTTGTCCAGTAAGATGGGGGGGTTGTCTTGATCTAACAGCTATAAGATGAACATAGAAAGGTCTTAAATTTGGTCTGAGAGGCTAGCGCCAATTTGTGTGTAGTGTGGAGATATAACTCAGTCTGTGTTGAAATAATATTGGATTGTAAGTTATAGCCTACATCTCTTATCTGGAAAAACTGTTTGAAATGACATTAAAGCAACAATAATAATAATAATAATAATAATGCTTGACACGTACCTTGGCAAGTGAAAGTCACGTTTAAGATGACACTCAGAAACCTCAGATTGCTTGTTTATGAAAATATAGTTTGGTTTTGTGGTTTGGAACAGGATTTGAAAAACTCTAACTTCTAAAAATTGATATATCAGCATATTACCAGTAACTACAATGTCATGTCATGTCTTACAAAAGGGCACGTCAGAGTGACAGTGAGCCTGCATGTAATAACAAAACCCTTAAATCACAGCATCAGCCACCATTTATTATACAGACGCCTGTTCTGCTTCTGCTGTAAGAGATCAAAATGTTTTCTGTGAAAAGAGCCTATGTCAGGGTCATGGCACCTACATATATACATATAACACATATAACATAAGTTATATTTACTGTTATAAATTAAAAGTAAGGTAATAATGTGGCTGGATATACAGTGGCTTGCAAAGGTATTGGGCCCCCTTGAACTTTTCCACATTTTGTCACGTTACAGCCACAAACATGAATCGATTCCATTGGTGAAAGACCAACACAAAGTGGTGTACATGTGAGAAGTGGAACAAAAATCATACATGATTCCAAACATTTTTCACAAATAAATAACTGTAAAGTGGGGTGTGCGTAATTATTCAGCCCCCTGAGTCAATACTTTGTAGAACCACCTTTTGCTGCAATTACAGCTGCCAGTCTTTTAGGGTCTGTCTCTACCAGCTTTGCACATCTAGAGACTGAAATCCTTGCCCATTCTTCTTTGCAAAACAGCTCCAGCTCAGTCAGATTAGATGGACAGCGTTTGTGAACAGCAGTTTTCAGCTCTTGCCACAGATTCTCGATTGGATTTAGATCTGGACTTTGACTGGGCCGTTCTAACACATGGATATGTTTTGTTTTAAACCATTCCATTGTTGCCCTGGCTTTATGTTTAGGGTCGTTGTCCTGCTGGAAGGTGAACCTCCGCCCCAGTCTCAAGTCTTTTGCAGACTCCAAGAGGTTTTCTTCCAAGATTGCCCTGTATTTGGCTCCATCCATCTTCCCATCAACTCTGACCAGCTTCCCTGTCCCTGCTGAAGAGAAGCATCCCCAGAGCATGATGCTGCCACCACCATATTTGACAGTGGGGATGGTGTGTTCAGAGTGATGTGCAGTGTTAGTTTTCCGCCACACATAGCGTTTTGCATTTTGGCCAAAAAGTTCCATTTTGGTCTCATCTGACCAGAGCACCTTCTTCCACAGGTTTGCTGTGTCCCCCACATGGCTTGTGGCAAACTGCAAACAGGACTTCTTATGTTAACAATGGCTTTCTTCTTGCCACTCTTCCATAAAGGCCAACTTTGTGCAGTGCACGACTAATAGTTAAACATAATATAGAAAGCAGTGTTTACAGAAAAGATGCAAAAACAGAAAAGAAAAGCACTACTTACGAACTCACGACAGTAATCATTAGAACCTGGATCTGATCTGTATACTGTATTACTGGGCTGTCTCAGATACACTAATATCAGCATCTTCATTTGTTTGGTTTTTTCCAGGATATAACACAAAAAAACACAATGTGTCCAACATATCTTGCACTGACCCCATTGCTTCCAGTACAGTAGCACCATCCATACTTGTTCTCACTCTTCTTTGTATGATACACCTGTCAAAAATGAAATCAAATATCTTGGAATTTGGTTAACTAAATGCATGGCTGATAGTGAAAAAAAGAATATTCAGAACATAATTGACAAATGCAAAAAAAACCTTTGAACCATTGGCTACAGAGAGATTTAACGTTGTTCAGTAGGACAATGTTAACCAAGGTTGAATCTTTGTCCAGATTAATCTATCCAGCTTATTCCCTAATTATCTCACCAAGGATTGTAAAAGACATCAATAAGGTGAATTTTAATTTCATACGGAAAAATAAACATCACTATATCAGTAACAGGGACTTGATAAAAGACTATGAAGAGGGGGGTTTAAAAGCAATCGACTTTGAAATAATGAATGGCATGTTAAAGATTAATTGGCTCTGATCTTTCTTTAAAAAAATGATGTGATCTGGTTCTTGATACCATCTCTTATTTTCAACAAAGTTGGGGATATCCAAGTTCTAATAGTATGTGATTTTGAAATTTCTAAACTGTCCATAAAACTCTCCAAATTTCATCAACAAGTTTTGTTAAATTGGAAATTAATGTTTAAACATAACTTTAGTGCCCACAACGTTCCATTGTGGAATAATAGGGTGATATTGAATCGGGGGGGATGTTTGTGGAAGAATGGATGACAAAACAAATTTGGTCTGCGACACATATAAGGGATGAAAATGGAGATATACTTGAATTAAACAGGTTTAAATGTGTGTCAGACAACTGTTATATTTGTAAAACAACTTTGGAAGCAACAGAGCACATGTTTTATGGGCGTGTGACTGTCCATCATTTATGGAAATCTCTCCATGACCTAATATTGTCCCAGTCTAGAAATATTGAATTTTGGTCTTTTCAAAATATTCAAATTAGAGTAATCCTTAAGGACAAAAATAGTGAGTTTTTAGCTAACAATCTCATTATTATAACAAAATATTACAGTCATAAATGCCAATATGCTAAATCAACCCCTTCATGGCCTGCTTTTAAAAACAAACTCTCCCTTTTGCGTAAATCTCTGAAGCTAATAAATAAGCCCCGCCACGCAGATACTTCCGGGTTAATTCACTCATTTAAGGAACCTTCATTAGCAATGCGGCCTAACCGAACGCACCCCGTGGTCAGATATCTGACGGCGAGGTGAGAGGTTTGTAAACACTGCACATCCTGGAACATACCAAAGCAGAGGGGGAGTGATAACATTTCATTACCGTGTACATCTCAATTTCACAACTGCACAAAGTGTTTAGTTTATGCTTCTTTTAGCACACATCTTGTCGTGTATTGACTTTTCTTTAAGGCAGCAAGAAGGCGAATATTTCCATTTACCGGCTACACTTTCCCGGCTCCCACCCCTTCTTCTTCTTCTCTGTGAGGAAGTGAGCGTCTGGTTCTGGATCAGCTGATCAGCCATAGGAGATCCCCGCCCCGTTGCGAGAGTCAGCCCTGGTGCTCCGGGTATAGTTGTTTTCACACACACATCCTTTTTTTTTCCTGTGAACGCCTTTGCCTGGAGGATGCACCATCAGGACCGGACTGTCTGCCGCTCGTGTCTGAGTGCTGTGAAGCGAGCGTGGCCCCGCGCATCTCGTGCTGCTTTTTCTGTCGGTGAGTCATTCATGCACCACGTAGCTAGCTGATTTTGTTTGCGGCGGGGTTCTTTGCTTTAACACTATGCGCTTTGTTATTATAACCAAAGAAACCCTAACCAAAGAAAACAAATGTGATTTTCCTGTGACGTTAGGAAAAATGAGGAAAATCCTATTTTTAGGTTTTTTATCTGCTTACCTATGGGGAAAAAACGTGTCTGGCTACTCTTTAATATATTTCCTAGCCTGTAAGGTAGTGATAGTAGGTTTTGGTCTGAAGTCGTGCTGTTACATAATCTGTAGGCTCTAATGCTACAGTGTACTTACAGGCTAAAGGCTGCTGCAGCCAACTGTTATTTGGCCACATTTCATGCTGCATCCACAGCCTCTTTCATCATCATCATCATATGCGCCAGCACCGTCACGTTAAAGCCTGCTGTGGCCGTGTTGGTGGTGGTGTTAGTCAGCTGACGAGGCTTGTTGTGTGCCATGGAGCGTGCGTCCACCCTCAAAGCACACACACACTCCTGTTTCTGTAGAAATGCACGGGTTTATCACACTTGCTGTTTTTGCCGATACTTACAATGAGGAAGTGAGAATTTAAACTTTGTTCTGCTCGGCCTGCACAATTTGGCTATCAAGCTGTCACTTGTAATTCTCCAGAATGCTTTTTCCCCCCAGTCGCTACACACACACACACACACACACGCACATGCACACAGACACACACTCTGAGTGAGTGAGTGAGTATTTGCAGGCAGAAGTTTGACTAAAAACATTTGTCTTCTAATTGAAACCCTTCTATATAACTTCTGTTAGTGGGGAGAAAACCCCCCACTTTGAAACATATCATCAGTCCAATCCACCCATGACAGGGATGAAAGCCTGGATTTTACAAACAGTGCTGGTTTTGCAAGTAAGCCTTGATGAAAGACCGTCTAACCTCATAGTTGCCGTGGTGCTGGTCGATAGGTCAAGAAAACTCTTTGTGAACAGAGCTAACATGTGTCACATGCACGTGTCATTGATCACACATACACACTCGTGCATGGATGCTCTGGGTATTTTTGAACCGGCTCTTCTTTAATATTCAATGCACATTACAGTTAAAAAAAAACCACACAAAAAGAAGATGTGACTTTTTTTTTTTAAGATTAATACATGATCGGCCTGTATTTTCTTGTCACAGATGTACACAATGATGTTTTTATGACCAGCAGTAAGAATCCGCACTACAGATATGACGATGTCTGAGGTCATTTAGCAAACCTGGCACCACTGCAGGACACTTTATGTATTTAAAACGTGTCACCACTTTTTGCATAGACTAATGTAAGATTCTATGCTGGGGGCACTTTGCATAGTGTTTTAGCAGAGGGAGGGAATTGTGGGAATGCACAAGGACAGTGCATTCCTGCATTCCATTCCACCAAGATAATCTAATGAACAGGTTGAATTACAGTTATTTGAAAAGTTTGAACAGGAAACGGAGTGACAGCAAAGTTCACACAGAAGAGGAAGAGTTTAAAAAACAAACAAACATTGAAGACCACAAAAAGCTCAAACGAGAAGCGCAGAAAATGGCTGCAGTGACTTCAGTCTTTTTAATACTCCATTCCACATATTTTTGTCACTGTTCCCAAATTACAGTACACAATAATATAGATGCTGGTTTGTGTTTGCATGTTCTCTCTGTGCCTGCATGTATCCTCCACAGTCCAAACACTCTTATGTTAGGCTAACTGATGACTCTAAATTAGCTGCAGATGTGAATATGGACAACAGAATGGTTGTCTGTCTCTGTGTTAGCCCTGTGGCTGAGTGGTGATCTATCAGGACCAATTTTGCGAAGGGGCTTCATGAGAAACTGGGACTATTGTGAAGGGCCACACTGATACACACGAGATATCAATGGAAAGCCCAGGGTGTCCTCTATTTAGTACATCAGGACTTAGTAGGGTGGCTCAAATAAGTCAAAAGATATAGACCAAAAACAAACGTCAATTACATAGGACATAAATGAGTAGGCTCGTTGTCAGGACGATAAGAAAAAGCAAGGTCTCAGTTGATCACCGCCTCCTCTGGACATGAAGTAACCTCAACTCTTTCACATCCTCACTCAGTCAGTCTAGAGCTGGGTTTGTCTATTTTTCACTGGTGTCCTAGGCAGAGTTGTATTGGTAGGCTTTAACATTTTGTCTTTTATTAGATTTGAATTCTTTCAATAAATTCCTAAATTTTTCTAGGTTATAAATCTGCCAAATGGCATGTGATTTTCCCTGTGAATGAACTGTCGTCCTGAGCATGTGCTCGGGATGGTGTTTACAGTGGTAAAGCCCTCTTAGATCAGCCACAGGGAGTCCAGATGCCCGTGCTTCTCTAATCCTGCCTCCCTGCTCCCCCACCCATCCCTTTGTTTAGCTATATTTGAACACATAATATGCACACGTATTCACAAGCCACTGTCTTTACCGCAAAAACAAAGCAGGTAATAACTGGGCTTTACCGGTGGAGCATTAATCAACCTAAGGGCCAGACATTTCCCTCAAAAGTTGGTGGAAACTGAAACACAGTTTCAGTGTATTTAATCAACAGGTGGTCCAAAATCAAACTCTTTAAAAAAAATCTTAATCTCCCTTTGTGTCTGCAGGCCACTGTTTGCTAGCAAGTTTTCTCTGCTGAACCTAAAAGCTAAGCGAGCTGCAATGTTGCCCCATTTTTTAAATTTTTTTTTTGCTTCCCAGAACCCAAAAGTCAATTAATGCTGTTCTAAATTTTCCTGTAGACGAGAGATGCAAAGTGCATCTCTTTGTGTGTTTTTAAGCTCAGCTCTTTGCTTGTTTTTCTGCGGCTGTGCTCGCAGGGCTGCACAGTTCATGTTAGAAAGAGTCCTCCTCCTCAGACTGAGAGACAGGTCAGACAGCCAAACACCGAGCAGTCATGAATGAGGGCATTTGTCTCCGTTGCCTCAGAGCTCGTGTATGTCAGTGAACAGAGCTAATTGGATAATTTTATTTGGAATAAACAAGCCTCTGAGGCTGAGGACATCCAGCAGGTTTCACACACATTTATGCTGCTACTGTTTTTTTGTTTTTTACTTTTTTCCCTCAAAAACTCTCATTTGGCATTTTTACCAGAGATATTATGCTGATGATGCTGGGCTCAGACTAAAGTATCATGGATCCAGAGGAGTTGGAACTTCAGAATGACTACCGTTATCGTAGCTATGCGGCAGTCATCGAAAAAGCGCTGCGAAACTTCGAGTCTTCGAGTGAGTGGGCAGATCTCATCTCGTCCCTGGGAAAGCTCAATAAGGTACAGTCTGAATGTGCAGAGATGACATGCTTTTAGCTTCTTTTTTTTTCCATGTCTTCCTGGTGTTGACATTTTTTGGTTCACCGCTGCTGCCTGTCTTTCAGTTCCCTATAGTTATGCATTAGTTCTCATTTCCCACATAAAAACTCTCCCTATGTGTTTAACAGCTTTATAACTAGTAATAAATGAGCTACTGTCCTTTTTTTCAGTACAGCAAGATGTTGACTTTGGAGTGTCCGTGTGTGCTGATGTCGAACAGTTGGAATGCGAGGGAGAAATTTACCTGATTGATTTAAAACTGTAAATGACTTTAAGCACTGAAGTGTAATCTGTGTGGGAGTTTAGTTTAGTCGTCGTGTTTCGACAGGTTCTCACATTTCCTCTTAACGGTGTTTGCCGTCATCTAAAGAGTTTTCTTATTATTTTCTCTGCATTTGAAACAGGCCCTACAGACTAATCTGCGATACTCCCTCCTGCCCAAGAGGCTGATCATAGGGAAGCGTCTGGCTCAGTGTTTACACCCGGCCCTGCCCAGCGGTGTACACCTCAAGGCTCTGGAGACCTATGAGGTCATTTTCAAAATCATTGGAACAAAATGGCTGGCCAAGGATCTGTTCATTTACAGGTAGAAAAACCAAATCTTTGATGCTTAAAGAAAAACATAAAGAGTTCATAAGTTTACTTGAGCCTGTGTGTTTTTGTGCTTTTTAGTTCAGGATTGTTCCCACTTTTGGCCCACGCAGCCATGGCAGTAAAGCCCGTCCTGCTGACGCTGTATGAGCGTTACTATCTCCCGCTGCAGAAGGCTTTGCTGCCCAGTCTTCAGGCTTTCATAACAGGTCTCCTACCAGGCCTGGAAGAAGGACTGGAGGTCTATGACAGGTACGTAGCATAAAAAGACAATTTATTATGACTAAATTCCACGTATGCTGTTAGTACCTACAAGCTCACTAAATCCGAAGATGAAAGTAGAAATGCAAGACATCTCTTTGCACCTCTGTGGGTACAGTTCTAGAAAAAAGTACCATTCCAAGCACTGAATGCAGAATGATTAGAGAAGGAACAAAGACATTTGCATTTTCAGGGTTTTTCTTGGTGTTTGTTGTACTACACATTTTGCTTTTAAAATGGAACAGCATGCATCTGACAAGCAAACCATCCAGATCTGGCCGCCATGGCGAGCCCTGTGAATAAGGGAGGGGCTTTAGTATAATTCTGGAATTATTTATGAGATGCTATCAAATATTTTACAATTATACAGTTTTGCAAAAATGAAAAAGAACCTCATATATGATTTAAGTTTGGTTGTTGTTCCTTAGAAATTTGCCTCCATGTGCGGCTGATCACCGCTCCCAGCGCTCCTGCTACATTTGGATCACTGCCTGGGAGTTCCGATCTGATCCCTCTTTAGGAACAAGTTTGCAATTCATCCATCCTGCATCCTGTTCAGTTTTCTGGCCGCACCAACACAATCATCACTAACCACAGTCCCCTCACAATTTTATATGGATACCTGTGACCCTCTCCTTTTCTGCAACGTGAGATTCAGGCTGAACGTGGTCACCGTCCCGATACAGTGGACCAAATCCAGCATGGGTCATGAAAAACAAATAAATAAATCTTTAGGTACTGATCCAAAAATGGCAGGAATGCTGAAAGTGGTGTGCGCAAGGATGGCACTTAAAAAAAACACACACAAAACAATATAAAAATTCAGTAATTCAAGTTTGCTGTTTATGCATGCCTTCATAACACGTTTGCTTCTCAGCTGACCGAATGCAGTAGAGCAAGTCCTCACTTTACTGTTTTTCTGTTTGCTCACTCAGACATGCATTGTCAACATTTCAGCTTTAGTCTAACCATAAATGCCTTTTTTATTGTTTGTTTTGCACTAATGTACACAGCACTGGATGTAGACAGGAAAAACAGTCAAAAATTATTCAGGACTTAACTTGCGGCAAAAGTTTCACAAGTGAAAATTATGTTGTGAGTCACTGGTCTCCACAGGACCGTGTCCTGACTAATCATTCTTTCTATACTCAGTCTGTGGATGTCATTGGTCAGCACTGACAACAACACTGACGTGACATCACTGACAACCATGTAGAAATATAGATTTATAATTGTACATGTTGCTTTGTGCGTGTCACTGAGTCATCTCCACTTTGTGCCCTTCTGCTGTCAAGGACCGATGCTCTGCTGGTCAAGTTGTCACTGCTCGTGGGTCAGCAGGTCTTCTATGGTGCCCTGTGGGGGAGCATGCTGGTCACCCCTATGGTGCGGCTGCCTGCGTCCGTCTTTATAGTCACACATTTTGACCGAATGGCCTCACTGAGCCAACAAGCGTACATGCTAGGCTACGATCAGCGCGTAGTGGTGAGTGCCTCTGCACATGAAATCCTTACTTATGGGTATAATTCATGTCACTTTTCTTCCCTTTTATTTTTTACAATTCATGCTATCAAATGTCTGAACTTCTTTCTGTCTACAGGTGAAGTCGCTTTGTCTATCTCTGCAAGATTCAAATGCCTTGGTGCAGAGGAACACACTTGAAATCCTGCTCTACTTTTTCCCATTTGCAACATGCCTGGTAGGCACTCCTTGTGTTTTCTTTTGTTTTTTTACTTTATATCTTTAACACTAAGCAAACTAAGTGCATTTATTATCCTAATCTAAGACCCGTTTCCAGTTTTATGTCCAAAGAAAACAATTTGTTTATAACCAGTCTTGTTTCTAGTCATTATCACAGCATTTTGTGCACCAGTGCTTAACAGTGTGGTGAGACGGTCAGTTAATCCAGTTATCTAAACACAGCAAGCACGTCTGTGTCGTATTCAATCTCCTTTCACTTGTGGAAAAAGTCCATCGGATGTTCGCATTTTAGTGCTTTGTTTTTCCTTCAAAATAATTAAGTTGAAATAATTGAGTTAAACTGTTTGTGCTCATGGTCCAGCATTGGCTGAAAATTTCAAGCATTACAATCAATTAATGTTTTCATGATCAACACAAATGTAAGGCAAAAAAATATATATTAGATTTGGCGGTTGGGGGGACAGGGGGCAGCATGAATTGCACCCTGTGATGTCTTTTTCGATTTTTCAGACTCTCAAATCAAAGACAGACTATACCAAAACACATGTATCATGTTTATGGCAATACTGTTATAGTATTAGGACTTTTTTTTGTTGTTACTCGGCTAACTGTGCATCTTCCTGTTGTTGGCTAGAACCCAGCAGAGCCCACCATTGCTTTGAGCTTTGAAGACATGATCACAGTCGTCTCTGCAGCCTCACTCACGCTGCTCAGAAGAGACATGTCCCTCAACAGACGCCTCTACGCCTGGCTTCTAGGTCAGAATATACCAGAGTAAAAATTCATACGTACCACCGTTTGACAAAATTGCCTGGTTCACTTACACTTCTCATCTATATATGTGTGTTGTTTCCAGGGACGGATATAAAAGGGGGAATGGTGGCTCCACATCCCGAGCTCTCCACCACCATGGAGGAGCATATAGCATTTTACTTCAGCACCTACTCCAGGGATTTCCTTGTGAAGGTAGCTAATGTATTTAATAGCAAATAGGCAGAGAAAAAACATCAAGAATACACAAAAACATATTGTATGCATGTTTGATTTTTAGTTTAAACATCAAATATATGTTTCTGAATCCAGTAGCTGGTTTACTTAACCTAAAGGTTGGGGGTAAACAAAAAGAAACAGGTGATGTGGATGTTTCAACCATATCACAAATTACATCTAACCATCACCGACTGGCCTGTTAGATCTTGTGTTAAACAGTTTTTAATGGAGTCTTCTAAAAATGATCGCAAATAGTCCTCCACATAACTTCTGTTTAACTAACTGCATTAAAGCAGATGTGTAGTGTATTTACCAAAACTGTAAAATGACCATAAATGAGAGGAAGTTGCTCATGAGAGGGACGTAAAAATGAGTATGAGTGGCTGGTTGACTGTTTTATGGAGGTTTAGTAGTTTCAAATTGCTTCTGCTGGCACACTGCAGAGATTCCTGTAGTGAAACTTGGAGCAAAGTTGTTATTTACATGTGTTGAAGGTCTCACTCGGGGGTGATTTTCCCTTAGCCTGATGTATAGTACTAATAAAGTCACGAGCCACCCCTCACTTCTTTATATTTTGGTAGGAAAATGAGAAGTGGGTGCAGTGATTTATTGAAGCATGTGCAACCATACATGGAAATATAGTAAAATATAAAGGACAAAAATTGACTGTGTACAATGAGCTTGAAAGGCAGTTTTTTTTTCATCACTGTTTTAAGTAGTTCTTGGGAATTGCTTTTACAGTCAAAGCAAAATATCAAGAAATGGGGCTGACTCAAGACTTTTGCACATTCATGTACATGTACTTGCCTGTGCTTATTTTTATCTTCCATTGGAACAAATTAATGATATTAATTAACAATGTGGATAATAATAATAATAATACTTAAATAAATAAAATACGATTCATCATAAAAAAAAATTTAGCGAGCACTTAAGGTTCTGTGACAGTAGATTGATCACCAGACCTCTTTCCCGAAGCAACAGACTACTACAGTACTAAACTTCAGCTGAGGTCAGTGTTACAACTGAGACTGAAACTGTGTTGGAGTTTTCACCACTGAAAGGCAGGCAGGAGTCCATCATCTAAACAGACCGTTTTCTTAGTCTGACAAGTAGGATTGCATTGTAGTGGCCTTTTTGTTTTTTTCTGGTTATGCATTTTAAGATTATTTTACATTAAATATTGAAGCTAGGTGGCACACCTGCTCATGCTGTGGTTTGTGAGATGGTGAATACTTAGAAGTAAAAGTAGCATTTACACATTTGTCTCATCTTTCACTGCATCCCATGTGTTCTCAAGAGGAATGGAACTAAAGAAGGATACCGAGAATATTAAGCAGTGTAACTTATTTAATTTCAAATGAAAAAGATCAGTTCATATCTCATTGAAAATGAAAATGAGATATAGTGAAATAAGGGGTTACAGAATAAGAGTAAGAGATACTGCGGTGTATCTCTGACATGACTTGATTTGCAGGTCACATGTTGTTCAAACCTCTCGCTAAGTAGCAATAAAATATGTGCTCTTCATCAAAGAATGGTGTGCATCGGTTAAGCATCTGCTTTTTCTCACATGACTTAAACAGGTCAGGTACACTTGTTTAAAGTGTGCATCAATAGATGTTTGTCACATGTTTCTCTAAGTCTCATTTGTTTATGTCTCTGACTTCAGGCTCTGATTAACATCCTCAAACAGAAGGATGTGAATAGTGACCCGGAAAATGTGACTAGTTACCTCAGGCCCTTTCGCATCATTATCAGCCTGCTCGATAAACCGGAGATAGGTAAGCAGCATGTGTGCAGTACACAAAAACGTCAAAATTCTGAATTACTTTATCAACCACTTATTTGATAATAGTCATATTTCTCCTCAGGTCCGCCTGTCTTGAGCCGTGTGTTGTTGGAGGTGGTCCGAGCTTTCTACAGCTACTGTCGAGAAATGCTGGGAGAGGAAACCATCACCAGCTCAGGACTCTCAGGCAACCAGCTAGCTAGGTAAGAGCAGTAAATGGTAAAACGCATAAACTGCATGTTCACTGCTGATTAAAGAGCATGTGACAAAACTTCAAACGCCGAGATGAATCCAAAAACATGCTTTCTTGTGTTTTCCCTCCACAGTAAGATAAAAGAGAATAAGAATGCATCAGAAATCATAAAGACGGTGAACATGCTCGTGAGTTCCATGAACAGTGAATATCTCTGGGAGTACATGACTCGACGCTTCTGCGCCTCTCTCAGGTACGAGGATGACACCGAATTCTTGCATGGGAAATTCTAAAAAGCTAAAGGCTGAGTCAAACAAATAACAAGTGCCAAGATCATATGCAGTGTGTATGTGAAGATTTCTTGTTTGCTGTCAAACATCACCTTATAAGGATCGTTGTTTCTCGCTCTACTCTAGCAACAAGGATGACCCACCAACGCCTCCTGAACAGGACCGCAGTCATCCCGCTCCCTCCGTCTCAGAGATGTCCAACCTCATCATTTTCCTGCTTGATGTTCTTCCTCTGGTAAATGGCACAAACATCTGCACATCATTGCTGATCTATCTCTGTGAAGGCTGTCGTCAACAGCTCAGGGAGATGTGATCTGCATTTTAGATCAGAGTCAACATCAGCCAGTCGGTATTTTAGAACTGATTGGATTATTTGCCAGAAAGTCACAGAAAAAGCAATCGCAAGTCAGTCTCATGCATACACCCATTCATAAACAGCACAATCATCATGTTTCTTCTTTGCAACAGGAGCTCCATGCAGACATCCAGTCACATTATCTTCCCGAGATGTTGGGCACCATGCTGCGAACCCTGTGCAGTCACATTGATGCTGTTTGCCTGGAAGACGTCACACAGGGACTGCGCGCATGCTTCAAGGTCCTCAGTAAGATCCAGATGCCTGTGGCTTACATGGATGTTGAGGCAGGGGCGCAGGTGGAGGAGACGGAGTTACAGTCACTGAAAGAGGAATGCGCAGAGACTCAGGTTTGGCATCCAAGATGTCGTGTCTCTTTAAAAATTACACCCCGTGAAGTTTGACTGTACCTCATCATGTCAGTTATACTTTGTCTAGGATAAAGAGAATGAAGGAGAGAAAAGCGGCTCCCCCGGTCAGGCCGACGGGAATCACGAGGATGAAGAGATCAACAGAGATGGAGGCGTTGAGGCAGAGACAGCAAACGGTGCTTTCCCAACACTCAGGTCTGAGGACAGCGGATTAGGCATCAGCGCCTCACCCTCAGAGCAGCACCTGCCACCAGGGGTCACGATGGGGACTGAGGAGAATGGAGTTTTCAAAGAAGGCGAAGGAGTGTGGAGAAGGGGGGGCAGTATAGACACCATGGCCCAGTGTCTGCAGGACATCCTGGCCTTCATAACCACAAGGTGAACATCTGAGCCGGTTGTAGTCTAAATGATCATCACGGGCCGCTTTTATTAACTGTGATTTCTAAATATTCGCAGATACTTGTTGGTGCAAGTGGAGGATGTCAGGGGACCAATTGAAGAGCCTCATCCTGACCTACGTGCTTCCTCTGTAGATCAGAAGTCTTTGTTGGTAAATGTGGGCGGGCGTGAAATCAAAGACAAACTGACGGAGCTGTTCACGCCAAATAAACGTAAATCCCGTTCGTCTTCTGACACCCGGGTCTCAGCAGCCTCTGCTGAGAAGAAAAGGGATCACGGGCATTCAGGGCACCTGGACTGGTCAGCTGGTTATATGCCCCGCGGCAAGGCAGAGATCTCTGAGGCCTGTCGACAGGCCTTCATCGCCACCTGCCACCTTCTGCTGGAGTGCACTACCTTCCCCATTTACCTAAGTGAAGAGGAGACTCTAGCTTTCCACACAGACATGTTTGGTCACACAGGTCAGTGCATAGATATGTGTGTTAATACCGCTGTCAGTTATCTTACAAAGAGGGATAAGTGACTAACAACTCTTCTTTTTCATCAGGTTATCAAGTGGACAGCCTCCCAGTGTGGCTGAGGTCCTTAATGACTCTGTGCTGCCTGTCCAGAGACTACAACATCCAGCACACTGCAGTGGCTTCCCTACTGGAACTGATCAACCACTCCCAATCCTTAACACTGGTTATTCAGGACAAGCAGAGACGCTACCAGAGCTCTGAGTCTAACCCACTGAGTGGGCGGCTGCAGATGGTCACTGTGCCACCCATCTACCCTGCCCTGCTACGCACCATAGAGGAGGGCACCGACTTCTATCAGGTTAGGTTTTCCTTCATTCGAATCTTGTTCTAACTTGGCGTAAATGGGCTGATTTACATTATAAGACAGTAGAGAAACAGATGAAAGATCGTCAGCAGTAAAAGTATTATTAAACAATTAAAAAGGCAAATTTATAAATGAATAAAATCGCAAAAGTAATGAAATGTATTCCAAATCCATGCCGTGAGTCAAATAAAACAATGTAAGGTTTAGTAAGATAAGGTTGAATTAATTAATAATAATAATTATTATCATTATTTATTCATTTGCATGTGTTTTTAAGCTACACCAACATCTTTCACGTTGATGCAAAGTGTTTATTATTAGCTACCAAGATCTCTGTAAGGGCAGCTGTGGTAAGACGAGGAAATGTGAAGGAAAACTTAGAGTTAAGAGAATAAACTGCCTTCAAGAAATCTGCTGGATTTGAATGAGATAATTGGATAAACTAATGATAAATAATAAATAAATAATAATAAATTACATGTGTTTATTGAGGCTTTGAATGTGTACAAGACTGAGAGTCAACTGCTTTCAAAACAATTACGTGGTTTTTAAATGTATATACTCGTACGGATTTGCCTCTGACATATGTCTTCCATACAATAAGAATTAAGACTAAAAATAAAACTGAAACAGGTATAACTTGAACTCATTACAAAATACAAAACTGTGCTATCTGTAATCGACAGATAATTCAAGGAGCTACCCTCATCAAATCTTTGAATGAAATTCAATCTAATCACCATATCATCAGCACGTTTGAGATGAATTTGGCCTTTTTGGTTTGTGATTTCTTCTTCTTCTTTTTTCTTATTATCGTGTATTTTTCGATTCTTTTTGCTCGTTTTTACTCAGAGGGTGTCTCGGGTGCTGTGGAGTCAGCTGGACACGGAGAGGCGAGAGCAGCACATTTCCTGTGTGGAACTGTTCTGCAGGCTGCACTGTTTGGCTCCATCAGCATCCATCTGTGAGGACATCATCTGCCAGGCGCTGCTGCACAAAGACAAGGTATCTGTGCCTGCGGGCCTGCTTCGCTGCATTTTTTTCCTTCACATATTTACATTTTTATCTCTTTATGACATGTTTCAGCTTAACGAGCTCATCATGCAAATGCGACCGATGGACGATGTGACAAGTTGAGCAAATAAGTGAAAGTTTTGTATGTTTGCTTTCCTCAGGCAGTAAGGCTGGAAGCACTACACCGCTTCACAGTGCTGTGGCACCTCACCCGGGAGGTCCAGACCAACAGGACCATGTCCCTCAGTCGTTCCTTTGATCGGTTAGTACATCGGACAGAAATAGTGGATGGTTTGGTTATAAATGGTCTGGAAATAGGTGCTAGTTCAAAAGTGGATTAACCTGACACTCTTTGGCATCAGCAAGGTAGCAGTTAAACAGCATGTAAATGCCGCTTTGAACGATCAGCTTGAACACTGGCACTTTAGTTTTTCCCACAGAGAATGTTTACACAGCCACTGACAGCTGCCTAATGTGAATATGCAATGCAACAGGATGTAAAATAGTAGAGTGTGGTATTAGGTGGGAAAGCTGTACAGTTTGGGATCCTTGATTTGGATTTCCTAAGTTTGCTGTGAGTCATGTGGGTGTTGATGTTGATTTTTTTTTTTTTTTTTTTTAACATTCTTGCATTCTTATGTGTAAAATATATTGTTGTTCAAGTGCTCCTGCAGTTTTTAGTATGGTTGTGTGCCAAATTAATAAAATGATCATAAAATTTACTCAATTAAAAATAGAGGCTTGCAGTTGATGACAATGAGAAACTGTTTGAGTAACAGTTGCTGGTTGCTTCCTAAAGAGGACCAATTATGTTCATGTGAAGCTCCATGCTTTTATTCTGGAAGTCTACTAGAGCAGCTTTAGATGATCGATAGTTCAAAATTTTCCTTATTTAACTTATACTTGGTTGCACCCACTTGGTTCCCTTTCCTCTGATTTGCTGCCCCTTTGAAACAAAAGGTTTGCTTACTAAGATTTTGAAATGCGTGTTTCTTCCTGTCTCTTAGATCTCTGTGTGTGGTGGTGGACAGTCTGAGCTGTACCGATGGCTCAGTAAGTGCAGCAGCTCAGTGCTGGCTGGTCCGGGCTCTGTCCCTCAGTGATGTCATCCGGATCCTGGAGCCTATTCTGTTGTTGCTGCTGCATCCCTCCACTCAGCGCTGCTCCATTCAGAGCATCAAACAGAATGTTACTGCTGGTAAGTGTGTTTATCAGCATGTGTTGTTTTGACGATGAAATGAAACCTTTTAGTTGGTCTTATGCTTTTGGTCCTGTTCATTTATGCTGAGCTAACACGTCCATCGTTTTTAAGGTAACCTGAACATTTTAAACAGTAGAAGTCGAAGCTCAAGCAAAACCTCGGGATCAGCGGACACAATGGCAACAGAAGTCACCACCTTAAATGTCCTGAACATTGTGGACCGAGAGTCCTTGTGGGCAGAGTTGGACAGCGGCCCAGATCCTGCAAAACCACCGGACACCTTAGTGGCATCCAGGAGCGAGAGTGAAGAGACGGAAGAAGGAGAGGAAGAGGACGAGGAGGAGGCTGAAAGTGAACACACTGAGTCAGCTGACACCAGCGGTGCTCAGGTATCCACAGAGAACACCAGCTCAAGCTCGACTCCATATCCCAGCATTGAGGAAGGAGGAATGGTCAACGGGCTGCGGAGGGTTGAGTCTGGGCACACGCAGGCATCTGATTCACTGTCAAGTGAAGATGAGGAGGACTTGGAGCTGGAGGCCATGGCCAAGTCTCGCCTGTTAAAACAGGAACGTGAAAAGAGAGAAGCCATCGACTCCCTGTTCCGCCACGTGCTGCTGTACCCTGTGGCGGGTGGTTGGCGTCATCTGCTCCAAGGCTTGGGGCTGCTGGACAGTTTGATGAGGAGCAGTGCTGAGTGCCCTCTGGTGGATGCTCTATCCTTCACCTCGCTCGACACGAGCTCCGCTGCACATTTAAACCTGGTGTCTAACCTTCTGCAGCGTCACCAACAGGCCCAAGATGGCAAGAACTTCTACGGGTGCCTCCTTTCCCCCTCCTCCACTCCTTCCGCACCCCCGTCCCTGCTCATTGAACTGCTGGTTTCATTGTGCCTGCGATTCCTTCGCTCTCATTACCCTTCCTATCTGAGCCTGAGTCCCCTTGACCTGCAGGGGAACAGAGAGGTTCAGGTGAAAAGCGTGGCGGTGTTGACCCGCATTGTGAACCAGCTCTGCTGCACAGCGCGAGGACAGGATGCGTCCAATATGGAGTCCATCCGCAGACTCCTCTCTGGTTGTAAAGTGCAGCAGTATGCTCTGCTTACACTTTCTGCATCTATGTACATTAGCCAGAGGGGGACAGACAAGGGACAATCTAAAGGTGTGGAGCTGCTAGAGGAGCAGGGAGGCCTGTCGGAGGAAAGTCTGGTGAATCTCGGGGCAGGAGGTGGACAGGAACAATACCCCTTACAGATGGAATTGCTCAACCTTCTCCAGGCTCTAATAGTCCTGGAATACCATGTGTGGTCAGGTAGAGCTGCCTCAACAGCTGGGCCGAGCGGGACACCTTGCCAACCAGGGGAGACTCGTGAATCATCACCTGCCAGCACCACCCTTGCTCGCGAGTGGCAGACTGCTGTCCTTTTCCAACAGTCTATCAAAGCAGCCCAGTACGTCCAAAGCCACCCGATCACAGCCCAAGGCATGTTTGTTTCTGCTGCAGCCAGGGCTCTGCAGCCCCAATACGGCTATGCCATGCACCCCCACTGGGTGTCGCTGCTTTGCTCCTCTCTGCCATACTTGGGACGTTCATTAGGCATCATTGTCACTCCGCTCATCAGTCAGATCTGCCGAAACCTGGACGAGCTCGTCAAGCTCTATGAGCATGATGGAGGGAAGACAAACCAGAGGTAACCTAAATACACAGGATTTAACAGGATATGAAAATAGCAATTCCTAGAATTGGATTTTGAATATTAGTTGTACATTTAATGCAACATTTTCTTTCTTTCTTCTGACTTTTTACCAGTCTGAGTAGTAGGAAGGAGAACATTGCCCCTGATTACCCACTGACTCTGTTGGAGGGTCTGACCACCATTACACACTATTGTCTACTGGACAACAAAAGGGTAAAAGATAGAGCACTTACATAAACACAGATACAGTATGTACTTCTTACATCTACAACCACTTAATGCTCATTTTATTTCCTCTCTGGCTTTCCGTCAGTCCCTCGTAGCCTGCGACCCTGTGGATGTCCGTAACGCACGCAACGCTGTGATTGAGGCGCTGCCACAGATGCTCAGTAGCATGGCATTGTTATGGGGCGTGGTCACGAGGGAAGAGTTTCAGCGGCGCGCATCGGACTCTGGCCAGAGCAGCAGACACACTTCTACCTCTGTTTATTTCAGAACGACCAAGGTGTGTATTTGCTGTTTATAAAAGTCGAAAAGTGGGGAATCGGCGATAGCCATAAGCTTTTCTGTGTAGCACTGAGTTTAGTTCACAATGTTGGAACTATGTTAACTGTAGACTGCATCATCGCAGTCATCATTAATGTCGCATGTGTTGTTGAAGAAGTCATGAACTCATCCAGACACAATGTTGCCATTTCTAGGTCTTGCGGCAGCGGATACTGGAGTTCTTGCTCCCTCTAACTGGTCAGTATGGCGTTCAGGTAATGGCGTCACTTGGAGTCGTGTGGAGCAACAGGAAGAGTAAAAGGAGGCACAAAAACAAAGTAAGACCTACAGTGCGCGTGGAAACGATGAAAGGGCGTTCATATCCGAGTGGCTCGGTGGCAGCTTCACACTCTAATCTCCTTCAGGTTTTGCCCGTAGCCAGCGAGTCTCGTCAGACCATCGTGGAGATGGTGAAATCACTGAGCACTTTGCACACAGATACTGTCCTACATTTGGTCAAAGAGGTGGTGAAAAAACCACATCAGATCAAAGGAGAACAGGTACAAAAACACAGGTGCATGAAAAGACATTTAAGATTTGTAATTTGTACATTTCTTGAATCTTTTTTTTTCTTTCCCATTTTTCTCTCCATTAGAAGTCGACACTGGTCGATATCCCCATGTTGCAGTTCAGCTTTACCTATATCCAGAGGTATGAGAAAGAACATAATCCAAGCACAAACCAAGGCTTTATATAGATCAGAAAAATACTCTAAAAATAATCCCATTTTGAAACCATCTCTTCTTCCCTACATAGTATTTCAGCTCAGGCTCTGCAGGAAAACATTGCACCTCTCCTCAGTCTGTTACGGGAGTCTGTTCAGCTCAACCTGGCCCCCCCTGGACATTTCTTACTGCTGGGGTCAGTTCTCATCTTAACTTGACTACCAGTAGTATTTAGAACATCTTTTGAAAAGTAGGATTGTTAATTCTCCCACAGAAACTGATGTAGCTGCTTCGATGTATACGCTTCAATGTATTAAATCTTGTTCATATTTAACTTGTATGTGTCAGTTGGGAGGATTTGATGTTTAGTAACAGATTCTCTCTTGCAGAATCCTGAATGACTTTGTCAACAGGCTCCCTAACCTGGACAATAAGAAGGATACTAGAGATCTGCAGGTGAGATGCTGTGTGCTAATGTAAGTGAAAGCAGTGGATTGACTCAGTAAGCAGGTGCAAGTGTTTAATTATTAAATTGTTGCACAGGAGGTGACTCAGAGGATCCTTGAAGCAGTAGGTGGGATTGCAGGCTCATCTCTGGAGCAGACTAGCTGGCTCAGCCGTAGCCTTGAGGTCAAAGTTCAACCTCAAGTGTGCCCGGAAGCTGATGAGCCAGATGACGGTGACGGGGATGGCGACCATTGTGGTAACTTTCTTTGACAAATGCATGCATGTGTCACCTTGACTGTGATATGGCCGTTTTCCTGTTGCTTGAGGAAAGTTAAGACATGGGTATAAATGCAGGCCTCAGTCATGTTGGACCTAGCAGAGATTGCTAACCGCCATAAAATAAGCTTGAGGCTGTTGTGTTCACAATTTATTAATTTCTTTTATTTGTTGCATTTCACATCTGAATGTCCTTGAATCCCAAGCCCAGCTTCCTGCCTGAATGGGTGTATTTCTTTGAGTTAAAGGGGGGCCTATTATAATTTTCCGCTTTTATTAAACTGAGTAATCGTTTAAACTCAAATGGCATCATCATTCAATATCTATAGGAGCAGTGCAGACATACAGTAAATGTTATATGGGTATTTTATTATTAGTCTATATGCAGTTCAGGGCCACGGGAGGGCTACACCCTGTCAGCAGTCTTTCAAAGAGCACTTTTTTCAGTTGTAGATAAGTTATCTAAAGTTCAGTACCAGGACCACACCCTTCCTTTTGTATCAAACTTACCCAACATCTCTGTTTGTTTTCATTTAGAAGAAGAATAGCCCTTTATTGTCCTTGCACATGTACAACGAAATTGGGTGGGTTGGTGTATAATCATTTGTCTACAGGCTGTTCAAACCAAGCAAAGAAGGTTTTGAGGTCCTCTGGTGTCGGAGGTTTGGGGGCTCTGGCCTTTGTAGTTATTGAGAGTTCTGGTACCTCTCCAGGCCCTCTCTCCCCCTCCTGTAGGCCTCCTTGGCCTGTTTGATGCACCTCCTTGGCCTGTTTGATGCCCCTCTTCGGGTTCGCTCTTGCAGTGTTGTACAGAGTTCTGATCAGACCCTGTAATTCACTCTTCATCCAAGGTTTTCCGTTAGGGTCTCCAGGTCCTGCTGTTCAAAGATGTACCAGTCTGTCCAATCAGAACAGTCCTGTAATTGGAGGAGAGCATCATCAGGCCATGTTTTAATGACCCAGGTGTTCGTTTTTCTTTCACATTACGGGCTGGTGTCCATGATAGCGAATCATTGCTTGAGGGTTCTTGTCTACTTCATTTTTTACTTGAATACTGTTGTAACATTCCTTTGCCATTCTAGATTCAAAGCACTAACATGTTTAGATAGGGCTGTTCGATATAACGATATATATCGGATGACGATATAACAACGTCTATCATTTCATTTTACGCTATCGTTTGTTTCGTGGTGTCGCAAAATAAACTGTTTACGGCAATATTTTTTCATCGTTTTGATGGTCACTGTAGTGGCTATATTAATTTCTTAAAGTTCTCTCTTTCTCTTATATTTAATATAACCACACTACGGACGAACAAGCGCCTGTTTTTATGCGTTGTGGTTAGCAACAACGACGGTAACAGCATCGCGTGTCCGCTTGTTTATGTTCCACATAAACCTTTCACAATAAAGCTCAAGATCCTGTTGAGACTTTTTAAAATAAACTGAATCACGTGAAAGAGCAGATCATTTACGGATGAGAAGTAAAAAAGAGCCACCAGGTGCTAAAAAATAAACCTTAGACTCAAACGTTAGAACAGGCTTTTCCCCTCAACACGCCGTGTAATAAATAATCACAAAGAAAACGGCGGCCGTTACAACTTATGTCTAAAAATGTATAGTTTCATGCATCGGTTAAAACACTTGACTCCAGCTACATGACGCGCAGCTGGAAACACTTCCCGCAAGTCGAGCTGCCCGAGATTCACAAAATTTACAGAAAATGTTACATTTATGTGATTTATATCGTTATCGGGACAATAGAATTCTTATATCGGGATATGAGATTTTGGTCATATCGCACAGCCCTATGGTCAGACGTAGTGGCCACAGCACCCACACACCTCTTATTACAACTAACAAACTATCTTGCTGTTCTTTCTGTCCTTGACAGAGTCAGCAGCTCAAACTAGCACCATGGTCTCCTCTTCTGCTCCCTCAGTTTACAGCGTGCAGGCTCTTGTTCTTCTGGCTGAGGTGGGATTTTATTTGTTATTAAATAAATGGATTCATGGTTTGTCTGCGCTTCAGGCACTATTTAACACACTTTCTAACCATGTAGATCTTGGCACCGCTTCTGGACATGGTGTATCGCAGTGACGAGAAGGAGAAAGCTGTTCCTCTCATCTCACGTCTCATGTACTATGTTTTCCCCTACTTGAAGAACCACAGGTAACTTGGATAATCTTAACACCTTTGGTCTCATAGGGCTTAATGGAATCCTTTAACTTTAACTTTTTCTCCTGCAGTGCCTACAACATGCCCAGCTTTGAGGCGGGTGCACAACTTCTTAGCAGTCTGAGTGGGTATGCCTATAGCAAAAGGGCCTGGAAGAAAGAGGTCTTTGAGCTTTTCATGGACCCCCTCTTCTTCACAATGGATGCCTCTTGTGCACAAAGGTTAGTAATATTTGTGTGTTGGATGTCAATTTCTAATACACAAAAGTATTTACTTTCACCTTAAGATGCCCCATTAGTGTCATATAACAGCTATGTACTTTTTATTGCATCTAATTCAAAGAACATAAAAAAAAAGTTTGATTAATTAAAAGAACAAACTTTTCCCTTGTTTAAATTTCACGTGAATCTGTTACAAGTTTGAAATTATATTACACATATAACTTTGACATCACCAGCCTCTAATGTCTGCTGCTTGCCTGTTCCGTGTTTTCTGTAGTTGGAAATCCATTATTGACCACCTGCTGACTCATGAGAAGACCATGTTTAAAGACCTCATGAGTGAGTACAGACTCCAGGAGATATTTAATTCTGGAAAGACATTGAAAGTATAAAAGTGAAGCTTTTGTGTGATAAAAGAGGACACTCAAGGATTCAAAATGATGAACAGAACAGTCGCAGTGTCACTTTTAATAATGTAGTTTGCCAATTTAAATGGGCGCTGTTATAAATTTCCATTTCATTGTACTGCAGGCATGCAGAGTAGCTCCCTGAAACTGTTTGCTAACGCTGACCAGAAACCCATGCTGCTGAAACGCCAGGCATTTGCAATGTTCAGCGGAGAACTGGACCAGTACCACCTCTATTTGCCCCTCATTCAAGGTTAGCTGCTGTTACTGGATATTTTTCAAATTTAAAGGTGACCTAGCTCAATCTGATTAAAAAAACCAGCAAAAAACTGTTTTGTTCTTTCTCTTCCTTCTAGAGCGTCTCACAGAGACTTTACGTATGAACCCCAGCCCTGCTGTTTCAGCCCAGATGTTCCTGATGTTTCGCGTGTTCTTGTTGCGGATTTCCACCCAGCACCTGACATCTCTTTGGCCCATAATGGTTACAGAACTGGTAATAATTAATTTCTCTAAGAACGTGGATTAATACATGGAGCAAACTGTGTTTAGCATCTATTTCCTGTCTCTCTCTGTTTTTCAGATTCGCACTTTTACACGTCTGGAGAAGGCTCTGCAGGTGGACAAAGACAACTCAAAGTGGGTTAATTGTTTTATTGACAAATTCCTGTTTCATTCCACCTTTTTGAGTGTCTAAAAACTTTTCTTTTCTTCTTGTAAATCACCAAGACTGGCTAAAGTGGTGCGTGGAACCCTTGACAGAAATGGACAGGTTAATTTCTCTCAGGCAGAGTTGGACATGTACCTGTCAGCCTGCAAGTTTCTGGACACATCGCTGGCTTTTCCCCCAGAGCGGATACCACTCTTTCAGATGTAAGAGAGGAAATTGGGTCAAAAGGACTTTAAAGCATGCTTAGATATTTTGTGAGATTGACTAATAATTATTAATTTTGTCTGTTTTTGACTCATTTGCATGATTATCTGTTCATCACACAGGTATCGCTGGGCATTTGTCCCTGAGGTGGATGTAAACCGCTACAGTGGTCCAGAAAATACACTGATAGAAGGTGAACAGGAATGCATACCACATATTGTGAGAGTACTAGAAGGAATACAGCAACGCTATGGGGTAAGAACAGTCAATGTTTCCCAAAATTCAAGTGTTTTGAACTTTTTGGAGTCAAACACTCATAATTAGGGTCACTAGAATGGAGAAAAATGGGACAAGATGATCATCTTCCTCCAGCATGCAAGGAAGGCAGGCCTGCTTAAGCCCGCATTATGTTGCATTCTGCGTTAGCGTGTTCCTGAAAATAGCTAGAGAAAAACAGGATTTGTTTTGGTTCTTGGGAGGGTGGAACCATTCAGGTATCACTACCAACACAGCATTTTTATTTTGTGTGTGTGTGTGTGTATGCTTAAAAATCACATTCATAAATAGAGCCTGATTAGTGTTCTGCATATAGCTTATTGAGTGAGTCAAAAATACACAACATTGGCACGACAGAATAAAGGTTTACAGTTTTACTGCTGTTTACGTTCTCGGGGTATTTTGGTCTGCTCTGACTTTCTAAGAGGGAAATCCAAGTTGAGGGTGTGTTCCACAAAAAGTTTCCGACATTCGACTTATTCAGGAATGCACCATGTATACTCTGTTGCAGACATGGACAGGTGAGTAGTCATTCCTGTTATACTTCTTTGAAGTCCAGCGTCTGTCGTGCATGCATAGTTGGTGCATTGTAATGTAAATACACAAAAAATAGGCAGGCACACAGACGGTCACACATCTGATGACGAAATATATGTCATAGTGGAACCCTTGCAAACCGTAACGGATTCGCCGGCGTAGAACGTGTAATCCCTGCTTAATGAGTCATAAACCAGGTCACAATCACGGCCTCACAGTTCAAATATTTGTGGTCTTTCACACCTCCACTTTTCCCTAATTTTCATAATAACCATTCAGAAATGTCTCTTATGTTTCTTGAATAAGCACACAGTCTCAAAACTCTCAAACTTGGATGTAAATGCTGTTTGTACAACATGATTTCGAGTGGAACAGTGTAAAAGCACAAGCAGCAGCACATTGTTAAACATCATTAATGAACAGATGGTGGGCATCAGCTTCTTGACGGAGCGTCTTTATACTCCAGCAGCAGCACCACCGCATTCTGTAGCTTTAGTGACAAATATCAGGCCTGCTTTGTAGCTTTTTTTTTTTTCTTTCAACAGACCAGTAACGCATATGCGTGAATGACAAAGGGCTTGGTCACCTAGATGGCGTTTGATGTTCTGTCTTGAGTGCAGATGCCAAAGTAACTCTTGAATTGGAGTTTTTATCAGGAGCAAAGTTCAAATAGAGAGCTGTGTTAGATAACTCAAAACATGAAAGGCACAGTTGTAACAGGAATACATATCAGGAGTTAAAAGTGTCTCACATTTAGTGTATTAGTTTCTCAGAGTTGAAAATCAAAATCACACAATCAAAGTGAAAATGTCAGGGAGGAGGTTTACCTTAAACATCTTATGTTATCTCTATTTTAATTTAAAATATAGTTTAATAGAAGCTATTTGTAATGTTCAGTTATCTCACTCTGATTATGCTGCCCTGTTGCATGATTTCAGACACTGGACGAGCTGAGTGAGGAAACTTCTACTGAGCATTTGGAGTTCCCCCTCCTCCCTCAGCGCTCCCTCTCCTCCATCACCCAGCTGTTGCCTTTCCTTCGCACCCTTTTTCATTCCTTCCAGAGCCCTCCCACCTCCAGCGATCCCGCAACCTACTTCCCTATTGCAGACTACCCACCCGCCAGTTCACATGCAGTCCTGATGAGGCTGGAGAACATCGCAGAAGAAGAGTTCCTCGACTCCATGGAGAGCTAGAAAGCCTTTCGTGAACCAGCCATGCAAGCTGAATATGTAAAACGGGCAGAATCAGTGATGACAATGTATTGTGAACTAGGAAAAAAAGGAAATGTTTTGAGATTTTGCTTTTTAATTTCACTGGAAAACAAAGGGATGTTATTTACAACTGACTTTTTTTTTGGTATCTGATATGATGGTACTTAACTGTTTATGGAAAATAATTACAAATAATTGGAAAATTCTTCTTTCTGAGCAATTCACATGAGACTGTCCCATTAACATATTCTGCTTGCTTTATGACTAAAAACAATTGCCATTAATTATAATAATGGAAACCAACGTAAAGTTACCAACTACGTTTTTTTTTTATAAAGCATGCATAAAATAATAATGATTGTTCCTGTGACGATTATTTAACTTTTGCACCAATAGGCAGGTTCCCTTTTGAATAATCTTAATGAGTAATATTGTTCATTTGCATAACTGGTTAACTTAAATCTGTAGTACAGCTGTAAACAGGTCTCTCTGACTCAAGAGAATGTGACGACCAAATGTCTCTTGGTAAAAATTCATAATAAGTTATGCTAAGAGTTCTACTGTTAAGTTACTGAATGTGCTTTGTGTATAACAGGGAAATAAGCTCTGGTTTTGCTATTTTTGGTGTTCAAGGGAAATTAGCCTTTCTTTGCAGTTGTTCACTGAAAGTTTTTACAACTGGCCATTGTCTTCTCCTTTTCCACAGTGCTAAATGTTTAAGTTACTTTGAATGTTTAAAAGACCAGGTCAGGTTTTAATTTAGCAAAAATAAAATTGAATAAATTAAACATTAAAATTGAGTGCTGTATTTATTTATTTATTTATTTGGCTGTACAGCTTTAAAGTTACATGTTTTGGCGTGTTTGTATTGAAGGAAATTGTTGTGGAGCCTTAACTCTGCAGGGGAGACAGTAATGCATATTTATTTCTCAATAACCTGATGTGGCCCCGAGGCATATGAATTATGGATCAAATAGATTTAAAAATACAGTTTATGGAGCTGTGATTCTAAAGTTACAGGCTTGCCCAATATTATTGGTTATGGGGAAATTCCAGTTGGTAAGGTTTTACACTGACTGCAAACCTCTAGTTGTCTATTTTGCATTTGTAAAACTATCTCCGTGTGCTGGTGTAGCTCACCAGATGGAGTAGGTTACCCATTTACTGTGTGTCATCCCAGCTTTCCTGTCTTCCTCCATGTCCAACTCAATACAAGTGACTCTCAGCTGTTCCCTTGTCACAAGGGGTTGCCACAGCAGGTAACTCCACATGTTTGAGCCTCCAGGGTTTGGTACCAGATGTTCTTCCTGACACAATGCTAACAGCATTTATGTCTCTGGCTGTTATCAAACCAGCAATTATAACAGTCGAAACACTGTCCTAGCTTAATAAAGACTAAAAATAAGGGGGGAAAACCTGTTTTGACAAAGTTATGATGTGTTATATAAACGTCCTTAGAATGTTACAATCGTGCAATACTTGGATATATTCACATCATTTTCAATTTGATGCTAATTATGAAACTATAACGAGCATCTTACATAATGGTGTGACAATGAATGACAAATCACAATATAAGAGAACATCTTACTGTTTCATAAACGGTGATTACCACAGTATTACACACTAAATGTTTCAGTGCAGAGGTGGTGGCTGACTGGAATGGAGTTTTTAACCTCAGTAATTTGGAGAGGTTTCAGTATTTTCCAGACATCCTGTTTGTCCTGCAGACCAATCATCAGTATGTCTTTGAACTATCAAGTCCAAAGACATACTGATGAAGAAAATAATGCGAACAATATCTTTTTGAGATTAGAACTTCTGATTGGGTTAGCCATGAACAAATCTCATGCAGCCTTTCACTAATCAGGTCAAATTCAAATTCAAATTTTATTTGTCACATACACAGTCATACACAGTATGATATGCAGTGAAATGCTTACACAACTGCTCGTGACCGAAAGAAAAAAGAAAAGGCTATGAATAAGATAGGAAATAAATATGAAAATTAAAAAGGGTAAATTTAACTAGGAAGGAACAAAATAAAATAAAATGTTAAATGTTAAAAATGAAATAACTGTACAACACAAATTAGAATGAAGGGTAAATTTAACTGGAAAAGAATAAGATAAAATATATAAATTAAAGCTGAAAATAAAATAACTGAACAACAGTTGAAGGTGAAGGGCAGTGACCACATTACAGAAAAAAGGAAGTATTTTAAAATTTCATACATTTGTTCAGGCATTTTTGTACACTCTTTGACAAGTGTTTAACATCTCACAGCAAGGAGGTTTCGGGTCAAAATTCTGCCAGGTGTCAGTGATTCTATATCAGCAGTGAATGTGAAATCGAGTGCTGTATGAATGTATAGTTAAAGCTGTTGACTTGTTATTGAAAGCACTTTGAGTGATCGGTAGGACTAGAAAAGTAGATGCAATTACGATCCTACCTGTAATGCACAAAGTACATTTTTAAAAAAAAAAGACAAGCTGAAATCCATTTATTCTGATTCTAACTGAGAACGAGATCAAAGAAAGGGATGGGGAAGTCATAAAATTACAAAGGTACCTGAGCTCTTGTTTCAGTGAGTGTGGGAATCGCATGCAAATCCAGCACACGTGAGGTTTCATAACCCATATAATATCTAGTCTGAATATGCAGACTAGCTTACAATAACAAAATTGTGTTTTAGTTTTAATTAGTGTTGAATTTAGATATCTATAATTTTACATTCTTGATGTGATTCTTTTTTTTAGGTTATAGCATTTTTTTTACGCATGATTACATAAAAATCTGAATGATAATAGACAATTATTTTCATTTCCACTTTCATCCATCCATTCTTCCGCTTATCCGGGTCGCGGGGGCAGCAGCCCAAGCAGAGAAGCCCAGACCTCCCTCTCCCACCTCCTCCAGCTTGTCCGGGAGAATACCAAGGCGTTCCCAGGCCAGCCGAGAGATATAATGGCTGTATCCCAATTCAGGGTCTGCAGCCTTAAACGATCCTCAAGGGCCGCATACTTAAAGACCGCTAAGGCCGGAAGTGCTAGGCTTGTGAAATGGGACGGTCTAGCCTCCGTTGCGCTGCCCAGGTTGCCTAGCAACCATGATACTAAGAGCTGGAAACGTTTCATACAGCTTTGTTTGACAGAAATGAAGGAGAAAATCGTTTGTTCATTTGTTTGTTTGTTTCTACATGAGCTTTGATCATTCTCTGATTAAGGTCAGCTATTGAACGGCGTATATTTTAAAGTAAAGGCTTTAAAACCAAGTTAGTACAAACGTCACTAATGTCACATAACTTTGCCGACATGTGGCCAACAGTAATGTTTTAATGGTCTTCGTTATTAAACATTTGCACATAAATAAGTGACATAATATTCAGTACTTAGTTTACTAAGTTACTCTTCGGGTGCCCCTCATCCGCCGTTTTTTTTTAATTATAAATTATCCACACCCACCACCGCGCTATGCATTCTGGGATATGTTGGGCCACGAAGTCTACACCGCCACGTCCTTAAAATTCAGGGAAATGAAGGAGGCATTTTTTTTTTTTTTTTTTTTTTACATGAACTTTATTTAGAACAATAACAATGACAATCTCAAAGAGACAAGCGACATATTGAATCATTCAGAACAGAATCACACCTCCTTTTTCTTTTCTCCCAATCAGAGGAATACACATCACTGCCACAGTGCAGTTGGTACACCACAATGAAATCGACAATAACTGAAAGTAAACATACATACATATATACATACATATACATGTATATATATATGTGCATATACACATGCATACACACACATCTATACACACACATCTACATAGTAATAATAATATAAAAAGATGAATAACCAATACAAAAATAAATAAATAACAATAAAAAAGAATGAAAAACAAGGAACAGAAATAAAGGGGACAAGGGGGATCATAAAATCTCTAAAAGTGAGGTTCCATAAACAAGACACATAACTTAAATAAGGGGCTAAGAAAAATCAAACTCTTCTAAAAATCTATGCAATTTGATTGCTTGGGGCTTATTTATGAGCTTAAATGAAGGAGGCATTTGAGGGCCGCATTTTGAGCAGCCTTTTTTTTTTTTTTTTTTTTTTTTTTAAATTTGCACAGAAATGCACAACAATTATGGCAATCTCTACAAAGATTCTATTTTCCAACATGAAATATTATCAGAACAGGCTGAATTTCAGCATATAGAAGATAGGTAATGAACAGGAAGTACAAACAACAACAAATAAATAAATAAAACCAAACCCAAACAGAATCAAAACAAACAAACAACAACAACAACAAAAAAAAACAAATAAAGAAAAAAAAGACATTATACCTTAGGGGTTTTCTAGCAGATCTAGTTCAATGATCATATGATTCAGAACCAGAGCTTGTTTTTTGTCCATAAATTTAACAGATGAGAGGAAGAGGCAGAGTTCTTTGTGAAAAGTAAAAAAGGACGGCTTTGTTTTCAGAAAACGACATTTGTGAATGAAGAATTTCCCCATAATAATTATTACATTTAAAACATTGTCAAGCTTCTTTTCTTTTCTTAGATAACCAAAAATAATATCATTTTTAGAAAATTCAAGTAAGTTTGGAATCTTTGGAAAGAGCCAGTAGTGCACATCGTTCCACAGGGCTTTACAGAATATACAATCAAAAAATAAATGTTCTGTTGATTCAATAGCCCCATCACAAAAAGAGCAAGAATTATTATCAATAGCAAAGCGACGTCTGAGAAATTCTTTGGAAGGGTAAATACCAGAGAGTATTTTGTAGTGGACCTCCTTAGCTTTGGGAGGAATGGGAAGTTTTAGGTAATTTTTTCTGATCTCTTTCTTTTGATCACCGGAGAACAGATGTGAGATGGAATTTGGATTGCATCTATAAGGGAAAAAAACATTAGTAAATAATTCCCTAATTTGGGAGTTTTTCAGACTGTTAGCTGTAATGTTATGCCCATTTACCAAGAGTTCAGGGAGGTCAGGGGATCTATAGTCAGGGTTTTGAAAAAGATTATATGCTGTACACAGAATTATTTGAGGGATAGCCTTAGTAATTTTTTGAAATTCTTTGTTATTTAT
Organism: Neolamprologus brichardi; assembly: GCF_056152115.1. Lineage (NCBI taxonomy): Eukaryota > Metazoa > Chordata > Actinopteri > Cichliformes > Cichlidae > Neolamprologus > Neolamprologus brichardi. The sequence goes on along the minus strand of NC_142119.1, from coordinate 22,368,504 downwards.
TTGCAGATTATAATTGGTGGTGAAATCTTCTAATAAAATTTTACCTCTATCATTTAACAAATGCATCACTGACCAGATGCCCTTATCGTACCATTTTTTTATAAAGATTGATTTGTTTCCAATGTTTATGTATGCGACAGTTCCATAGGGGAGTGTTGTGTGGGCTGTAGTTATGTTTGTATATTAATTTCCAGTATAATAAAACTTGCTGGTGAAAGGAAGAGAGCTTTATGGGGAGTTTTTTTATGTCAAAATCACATCTAAGTAAAAGATTAATTCCGCCTAGATCAGAGAATATTTTGCTTGGAATGTGAAACCAAAGACTATTTTGACTTCTTAAAAATGACCTAAGCCAATTTATTTTTAGGGTGCCATTTAAGCTGTCAAATTCAATAGCTTGCAAACCTCCATCTCCAAATTGTTTGACTAAATTACCTTGCCTGATATAGTGGGTTTTGCGTTTCCAAATAAAATCAAAGTTTAGCTGGTTAATAGATTTGATTGCTGATTAAGGCACTCCTACCGCATATGCAGGATATACTAGCCTGGAGATACTTTCCATTTTGGTGAGAAAAATTCTACCCAGAATCGATAAGTCTCTCTGAGACCAGTTATTTAACTGAGTTCTACAAATTTGGATTTTCTCCCAAATATTAAGGTTATCTAAATCAGTCTTATTCCTGGTTATATACATACCCAAATATTTGACAGTGGATTTAACAGGAATATTAAAAGTGTTAGAAATAGTACAATCATTTAAGGGTAAGATCTCACACTTGTTTAAATTTAGATTTAACCCTGAAGCTTTTGAGAAAGTTTCAATAATCTGCAGAATTTTGGGGATTTCATTCAGGTTATTTAGGAAAATAGTTGTATCATCGGCTAACTGGCTGATAGAGAGCTCTTTACCCAGGATAGACATCTTACCAAACTCAGCATTTTTAATCAATATGGAAAGCATTTCTGTTGCTGCAATAAACAGCAATGGTGAGATTGGACATCCTTGTTTTATTCCTTTGCAAATCCTAAATCTTTGTGAGGTGCCACGTGGAAGACACACTGAACTGTTAGTATCTCTGTACAGTAATTTGATTACATTAATGAAGTTACCTCCAAAACCGAACAAATCAAGGGCTTGAAACATAAATTCATGCTCTATCATGTCGAAGGCTTTGTAAAAATCTAAAAATAGAACAAAACCTTGGTTTTCAATTAGGTAGTTGTAGTCAATCAAATCCAAAATAAGGCGGATATTATTATGAATTGAGCGGCCTTTTATAAATCCAGACTGAGTGTCAGAAATAATTTGATTTATGCCTGATTTTAACCTGTTTGCAAAAATATGTGTTAAAAGTTTATAATCATTATTTAATAGAGTAATTGGTCTTAAATTATCAAGAAGAGTCGGATCTTTCCCAGGTTTTGGTATGAGTGTAATTACCCCTTGTTTCATAGTGTGTGTGAGAGAACCATTTTCTACTATTTCTGTAAGCATTCCAAACACAAGGGTTCTAATATGAACCCAAAAATGTTTGTAAAAGTTACTGGTCAAACCATCACAACCTGGTGCATTTTGAGCAGCCTTCGAATTGGGACAGCCTTCGTCGCGTCGCTGTGACGTAATCGGCCTTAAAATGCGGCCTTTAAGGATGCAGACCCTAAATTGGGATACAGCCAATATCTCCAGCGTGTCCTGGGTCTGCCCCGGGGGCTCGGCATGCCCGCTTTCAATAGATCGAAATATGTTTTAAATAATTGTTTCTGATGTTTTCATGTCTTAGATAAAACAGGATATGATGTTGTGAGGAAATAAATGTTTTTTCTTTTTCAAAAACTTTGTAAATCCAAGAAAATACCTTCCATCTATTCTCTGAAGTCTTAAAGATTAATCCATGTATTTAATTATTTTCTTTATAAATTTTTTAATTTAATTTAAATAAATTTTTTTTTTTTTTTTTAAATATCATTTATGTCTCTGTCCTATTGCCCCTACATTATAACCAATCCAGATATTTTGGGTTATTGAAATATCCTTATAGAACTACGTTATATTTGTTAAAATCTCTGCCACCCTGTTGGCCACATCCCCCAGTTTAAATACGAATAATCCCCCTTTTCTCACTTGCACTTTTCATCACTTGCACTGGCACAACAACACTGGCACGTGTATCACATTCAGTAACACTAAAATTAATTTCAAGGTACGTCACTGTCGGCACGCTTTTATTTTGGAACGTCAAACCGGAAGTGTTTCCGACAGCGTTCAATGCACAAATAAACCCATACATATGAGGTATGGATATTGATATGAACATAAAACATAAGCAAGGGCGATTTTAATTAACTTAAAAGTTCTCTGTTTAATTTTTGTGTAACTCGAGTGTTTGGCCGACCGGATGCTTGGACCTAACCCCGCCCACAGCAATCGGTCTACAGAGAAAGATGGCGACGCAGATGGACCATGGTGTTCCGTTAAGCACGGTGAGAGGAGTTTACTTATTTGTTTGGGGAGTTTTGTCCTATTTATTGGTGCACTAAATGTGTGAACAATTGAAACAACAGTAAGAATCTGCGTTTGGGTTCAGTGAGGTTAATTCAGTCCATACAGCACACCCGCTGTGGTCAAAGCTGTATGGCTGTTGGTACCGAGGTCTGTGGGACTCCCATGTAGTTGCCAGTCAGTTTATATTTACAACTGCCAATGAATTACGGGAGTACTGTCATTGTTAACCGCAGTATTGTTTACTCAGAAATTAGGTCCGGTTGTGCTGTGAATTTAGGCTACTGGATAAGTTTCGTTTTCCTGACTCACGGCTGGTTTTACAACCCACTAACATACTGGATATAACGGCCTGGCTGGTCTTGTTCCAGGTCGACACAGAGCCAGGACCAGTGTATTCTCTATATCTACATTTGGTAGGAGGTTAAATGGCTTTTGCATAAGATTTAATGCACTTGTACTATGTTTTCCCTCTATTCACCCTCTTAAAGTCTTCCACTGTTTGTTTATTACGTAAGTGTGTCCCTCGTGTTATCACGCATGTGAAAGCAAAACAAGGGATTAAAGTTGTTTAGGTCACGTTTGTTTGATTGCGGAGCTTCTTTGCATATGTCTGTGAAGGTTCTCAGTCATCCAGGTCAGAGTCATTTCAGTCAGAGTGTGTGTCCACACATTCAGACAGAAACTGATTCATCCCAAAGACAGAACTCCTAAACACAAACTAAACAATGTAGTATAGGCTGTACAGTGTAGGGGGGAATGCTCAGACCTCTACATTGGAGAGACAGAACAGTCACTTCATAAAAGCATGGCACAACATAGAAGAGCCACCTCGACGGGACAAGACTCGGCTGTCTTTGCATAATTTCCACCTACTTGAATTGATTCTGTTTATGACCACATAAATATCAGCTTTCAAAGTGTTTAACAGTGACGATATAGATCTGTTATACCAGATATTGTCATCTGTAGTCTTGGCTGAAGCTCTGCAGTGGTGGAGAAAAAATGACAATACCAAGCAATAAGGTAAACAAATGTTACACATTAAAAACAATATGCAAAGATGCACAGTGAACTCATTGCCATGTTCAAGAAACCAGTTTGAGATGATCTGAGCTTTGTGATATGTTACGTTATCCTGCCAGAAGCAGCCATCAGACAATGGGTACACTGTAGTCATAAGGGGATAAACATGGCCAGCAACAGTATTCAGTTATGTTGTGAGGTTTAAACGGTGCTCAGTTGGTAGTTTCCCACACACCATTATACGGAGCCCCGCAGGGGACATGGGAGAAAAAAAAATTAAGACGGACTTTTGCGAGATCTCGCAAAACTTTTTTTTTTTTTTTTTTTTTTTATAAACCTTTATTTAAACACCAGTACAATACAAAATGGAATTAAACAGTACCACAATAAAGGTGTTGTACTTACAAAAGAATTGTATGTATAGATAAACAAATACAAGAACAGTATTCAAAAACAACAATATAAATATGCTAGGGGGAAAGTAACTGATCAAGCCAAAGAATAAAGTGATTGAAAGATTTGGATTTTTTCACAAACACCAATAGTTTTTATAGCTTTTGGGTTAGTGGAGTTCTTAATTGAGTTAAAATACTGTACAAGTTCAAAGGAGAATACATAAAAAGAGGGATGTCTTCCTAAACATTTGGACTTATGAATATGAAATTTAGCCATTAAAATTAACAAATTAATCATATATCTGTTATCAAAGTTGAATTGTTTTTGGTTTTTGTGCAGACCAAACAAAACATATTTCCAAAACAGTACAAATCCTTTAAATATATTTTCTGAAATAAAAACACAAAAACTGCGCCAAAAATCTTGTACAAGGTTACAAAACCAAAAAAGATGTATAGTAGATTCCTTGGAAGTTTTACAAAAGCTACAGCTTGTATCAATGTCTAATTTGAATTTGCTTTGAAGATAATCTGTAGAAGGATAAATTCTGTGTATTAACTTATAAGAAATATCTTTAATTTTGTTGGTAATTAAAAACTGATTAGGGAGTCTCCAAACTTCGTTCCACATAATACCATCTGACAGCCGGTTCCAGAAAAAAATGACATATGGTAGCGTGGTTATGGTACTCTGAAATAAAGCTCTGATTGATTTATTGTTGTTTTTAGATTGCTTAGAAAAGCAAATCTTGCCAACAAAAGTTTGTATGGGAGATGCCAACGGCCTGTGGAATGAAGTGATATTAGGTTGATTCTTAAACAACATACAAACCCCTGATGGTATTGATCCAAATACTTTTGTATAATCATCACGATTTATAGCTAAATTGAAAAATAAACAAAATTCTTCATAGGAGAAAAGCGTACCATTTGAATCAAATAATTGGTCGACTAAAACAATGTTATTCCTAAACCAACTATCTAAGAAGAGAGATTTTCTTTTAAATAAAACATCCTTGTTATTCCAGATATAATAACTGTGTGGACTAAAGTTATGCTTGTAAATAAGAGTCCATGCTAAAAAAGCTTGACGATGAAAAGCAGAGATTTTTAAAGGGATTTTATCAATATCAAAATTACAAGTAAGGAAAAATTCCGTGCCACCTAACTTAGAAAACATGAACACAGGTATAGTATTCCAAATGGATGTAGGATTAGTAATTAGATTCTTTAACCAATTTATTTTGAATGTGTTATTTAAAGTGTTAAAATCTAACACATTAAGTCCTCCATTGACATAGGAGTTCATAAGAACTGTTTTTTTAATGTAGTGTGTCCTATTTTTCCAGATAAAGTTGAAAAGTAACTTATCAACCTCTTTTATGAGTTTTTTATCAAGGTGCAATGCCAATGCAGCGTACATAAGACGAGAGATGCCTTCTGCTTTCGTTATTAATACTCTGCCTTTTAACGACAAATCTCTTAAGAGCCACTGATTAAATCTGTTTTTGAGTTTCTCTAGAATAGGATAGAAATTTTGAGTGATTCTACTTTCCTGATTTTTGGTTATTATAATACCTAAATAACGAATTTCTTGTTTTATTGGAATGTTACACAAAGCTGTTTTCGAACATTCTTTTATCGCCATAAGTTCACATTTAGGAATATTCAAGTACAATCCAGAAGCTTTGGAAAATATGGAGATTGTTTCAATAGCAATAGAGATTTGATCTTCATCTTTTAGGATCTCGCAAAACTAACTCGTGATCTCGCAAAAGTTTTGCGAGATCTCGCAAAACTAACTCGGGATCTCGCAAAACAAACTCGGGATCTCGCAAAACTTTTGCGAGATCTCGCAAAAGTTTTAGCCGCATTCTTCCCGTTAGCTTCGAGCTGTTGGGAGGTCGAGACCTACTACAGCCGGGAGGAACACCGCTTTCCCGGCACATCGTGCCTCGACCTCCCGGTCGGCTTCGAGCCAGCGTCCGAAGAATGCGGCTAAAACGTTTGCGAGATCTCGCGAAAGTTTTGCGAGATCCCGAGTTTGTTTTGCGAGATCTCGCGAAAGTTTTGCGAGATCCCGAGTTTGTTTTGCGAGATCTCGCAAAAGTTTTGCGAGATCCCGAGTTTGTTTTGCGAGATCTCGCAAAAGTCCGTCTTAATTTTTTTTTCTCTCATGTCCCCTGCGGGGCTCCGTACCATTACACTGTTACCGCCACCCTAAACTTTTGATACAAGGCATGTTGTTTTCTGACCTGACCATTACACCAGCAAGCAGAGACTCATTAGAACAAGCAACATTTTTCCATTCTCCTGTTGTGTTAATTTGAGCAAACTGGAGCCTCAGTTTGCATGTTCTTAGCTGAGGGGAGTGCCACCCAGTTCAGTCCGTCTGCTTCAAGGTTCGTGTGGTTAGTAACATATGGCCAGGTGATGCTCTCCTCCAGCTACAGGACTGTTTTAATCTGGCAAACTGGTCCATTTTTAAACAACAGGATCTGAAGACCTTCAATCACTCTGTCTTTTTCTACATTAACTGCTGTGTAGAAAATGTGACAGTGACAAAAACTTAACTGAAAACCTTGGATGACAAGTAAAATCCAGGCTCTGATCAGAACTCGTAACTTAACCTTCATGCTGAGGGTCATTTCCTTGTGCAACCTGCCAGTGCCAACCAGAGGATGGGTATTAAGCAGGCAAAAGAGGCCTATAAGAAGAGTATCGAGGGCTCACTGATAACAACCCCCTGCCAGGTGTGGAGAGCCATCCCAAGCTCTCACCAACTACAAAGGCCAGAGCCCCCCAACTGCCGACAGCAGCCTCAAACTCGCAGAGGACCTCAACACCTTCTTTGGAAGGGTGCTCAACCTCTCCCTGACTCATGCCACCGTTCCCACTAATCTGAAGGTCTCCACCATCATTCCGATCTCAATGACTACAGACCTGTAGCCCTCACGTCTGTAGTCATGAAGTTTTTGGAGCAGATACTGTCTCAGCACATCAGAGACTGTCTACCACCCTTCCTTCACCCGCACCAGTTTCCTTACAGAGCAAATCCTTCACTCACCTTTTTTTCTCATTCTGATGTTTGGTTTGAACTTCAGCAGGTTGTTTTGACCATGCTGAATTACTGCCATGTGATTAGCTGATTCAGTTTTTGTGTTAATAAGAATTTACACAAACATTTTTATCTGGATTTCCTGTGCTGTTGCTACATGTGGGAAACCCTTCCCCCTACTGTTCTTCCCTATTACGAGTCTGATCTCTTCTGCAAAGATTTGCATGTATTTTCACTAAATTGACCAGTGCAGCGCTGAACTGACCAGGTTTTGGTTTCAAAATTACATCAAACCTTTGTTTTAAACATGGAGCATATTTTCCATGCAGTAAAAATAAATAAAGTCAGCAAAGGCCCTTTGTTGTGGTGGATGTGATATAAAATGCAACTAATTTGTGAAATTGAATTTGTTTCACTTGTAGCTTTCGCCCAAGTTTCTGCACAGCAACTCCACCAGCCACACCTGGCCCTTCAGCGCTATAGCTGAACTGATTGGTGAGTCACTGTGATCTCATTGTATTTTGAGGTTGGTTTCTATTTCACTTCCAATTCTGAGAACAACAGCTTAACGACACAGACAGATGATTATATAACATAGTCAAATATTTACTTGATTGAACCATATGTCTTGTTTCATGTTTAAAAAAATACAATAAATAACAATAATATGTAATATAATAGTGGAAAAAAAAAAATAAATATATATATATATATATATATATATATATATATATATATATATATATATATATATATATATATATATATATATATATATATCTGTGTAGGTTCTCAGTCATCCAGGTCATCGTAGTCAAAGGAGCTTGCAAAGAAAAGCGTCTGGACTTCTTTACGTTACTTGAAGACGTTTCACCTCTCATCCGAGAGGCTTCTTCAGTTCTAAGGTCAAATGGTGGAGAGACCCAGATATAAACCTAGTGGGAGTGTCCCCCCACAGAGGGACAAAAGGACCCCCTGATGATCCTCTAATCGCCTGAGCCAAGGTGTGGAACTGGGTGTGGGTCCCAATCAGCCAGAGTTTCGGGTGAGTTCATTGTGAAACCTGGCCCCACCTTATCATGCGAATTCCTGAGGTCAGATGGCCCAGGGTGTGAGTGGGCGTTAAGGCGTCTGGGAAGGGATCTCAAAACTGGATTATAGATGGCAGAGAGTTGGTGTCGTAAACCACCGCCTCTGTTCAAAGATGGTCGGGGCATTCCTCGCAGCGAGGAATGCCCGGACCTCTACATTGGAGAGACCAAACAGCCACTTCACAAGCGCATGGCACAACACAGAAGAGCCACCTCAACAGGACAAGACTCAGCTGTCCATC